>NC_086322.1:247621700-248221700 GCF_036172605.1 Pelobates fuscus
ACCTCCCTCTACTGCCAAAAGGTAATCCAAGGCTAATCTATTTTGGTATACTGCTGTCCTCATCCTGGTATTATGCTTTGCTAGAAGATTGAGCGCTTGTGATGTCTCGTTAGTAATAATCTCAACCACCGCCTGTAATTTTATAATACGGTTGAGCATATAAATAGGGGTTCTATAACCAAAGGTACCATCTTCTGCCCACGTGGCTGGCCCATAATAATCTATAATACGCTGGGGAGGCCATTCATTATCTTCCCAGGCGCCTATCTCTATGGGTCCCCTTTTCTTCCTATGATTCACATCATATACTTTAACACCTAAAGTCTCACCTGTTTCAATAGGTAACAAGAAGAAGGATGGTTTGAGCATACCCAACACACATGCCCCTTCCCAGTCCTGTGGCAACTCCGAATAGGCTTTCTTACCACAGATCCAGTACAAATTTGCTGGGGCTCTCCAGGTAGATGTGATGGATAGGTCAAACCACACATCCTTTAAATTGGCGTATCTAGCAAACGGGTTAGATGGTTCTGAGACATTTGAAGCCGACCACCAAGTTGTATTCTTTGTATCATCATCATAAGCTTTTTGCCCTAGACAAGTTAATTCTCCTACAGAAGTATTGTACATTATTCCTTTCCTTGCTATGCAAACATAACCTATGATGGAGGTCTTTAATCTCCACTCAGATTTACCTCTAACACTCATATGATAATCGGCTTGTGTAGATATTAATTGGTCAACTGCCTCAGAACCGGACATTACCTCCTTTGCTTCCCAAGGCCATTGGTCTCCCATGTTAGTACCTCCACACACATAGCAGTTGGTAACATTAAGACTACCGGCAATACTTTCGGCTAAATCAATGAACAGGTTTTTAGCATTATGGGGGATCTTATTATCTATACTCATCTCTTCATAAAAGGAATGGTATACTTGATGAGTTTGGGAGGATACCGTATCAGTCTCTATCCCTATAAACAATACTGTCCCAGGATCTAAACCCGTCCCATATATTTGAAACCCAAATAAATTGCCATATTTGTCTAAGAACTTGTCGGGGTTATTTATAAGTATATGGACTGGATTGCATTCCATAGACTTACAATATGGGCTGGTAGGCAACTTAGTCACTATCATGTCCTTGTCTACTGTCTGTCCCCAAGTTGCCCACCCCACACAAGACCAATATGGGCAAAAGTTATAATCTCTATTTGGGCATCTAGGACTCACATATTTATTTTTAGTACTGGGACAAATATATTTATCATTAGACCCATACGTCCTCTCCCATCTAAGATCCCCACAAACATTCCACGGCTTTCTACCACTTGATATCGCTTTACACGCATCAAATAGCAGAACACCCGAAGAATGTACGGATTCTAATACCGTCTTATTAATTAGGGTCCCCTGAGGATCTCCATTCCTGAGAGTCAACCAAATCGTACGAGGTTGATACTCCGGACTGAAGCACTTAGGTTCTCCTACTCCTAAATGGCACACACTATATTCTATATTTAGGTATCTACATCTCGATACATCTCCTTTACACTCGTATTGTGAATTCCAAATTAGGGTTTGGGAAATATGGTTACCTGTTCTTGTAGTCTTAATGCATACCTCACAGCTAGGAGTGTCGGTACCTCTACCTTCCTGAATATAAAAATACACATAAATAAACATTATCAAGAACACATCTTTTGCCGTCATCCTCAGTCTTCGTCCGTGCGAAGGCACCTCAGCTTCCAGGTTGTAAGGGCTGCAGGGAATGGAGTTCTGCTCGTCTTCACAGGAGTCCCTTCGAGACTTTCCCTGGCTTATACACTATACGTCGGTGGGCGGACAGGCTTTATTATGGCCCTCTCACTCACGCACCAAATCCCTGAAACAATAAAATTTTGTAATCCACACAAGTTCCTCGTTACTCCGACTGAGTCGTGCGTTTTAACCGGATCTTGCAGGGATTCTCTGGATCTGCTGTAACTTGCCAAGAATCGACTGCTGCTGGTTTAACCCTGGAGTGATGTATCCACGGAGTCACTTCGGCTACTTTTATCGCTGTAGGGGTAGACAAAAGAACAACATAAGGACCTCTCCACTTGGGCCCTAACGGTACATTATTCCACTCTTTAATCCACACTTGATCTCCTGGATGATAACTATGAACTGGGGGATAAATATTCACAGGTAATCTATCTTGTACCCATTTCTGTACCTCCTCCATAGTCTTACCCAACTCTACAACCTGCTGCCGGGTAATTCCTTCTCCCAACTGACTCAAATCCCCCCTTAAGTTACCAAGTACGGGAGGTGGTCGCCCATACATGATTTCAAAAGGAGAGAGGCCCATCCTTCTGGTAGGGGTACTGCGGATTCGCAATAGAGCTATGGGTAAGAGAACGTTCCACTTAAGTTGGGTTTCCTGACACATTTTAGCCAACTGATTCTTAATAGTTCTATTCATTCTCTCTACCTTACCAGAACTCTGGGGTCTATATGCCGTATGAAGCCTCCACTTTATACCAAGCATATGAGTCAGTTGTTGTAGGCACTGATGAACAAAAGCTGGACCATTGTCCGATCCTATAGAGCAGGGTAGTCCATATCGGGGTATTATTTCTCGTAGCAGGAATCTCACAACTTCTCCTGCTTTCTCTGTACGAGTAGGACATGCTTCTACCCAGCCTGAATAGGTGCACACAATTACCAGCAGGTAACGATGTCCACCCGATTTAGGCATCACTGTAAAGTCAATTTGTAAATCGGACATGGGGAGTCCCCCCATAAACTGGACTCCTGGTGGCTTTACTGGTCCTTGTCTTGCATTATTTTTAGCACACGTTACACATCTTCGTACAATGGCCTGAGTCAAGTTGGACAATCTTGGTATGTAGAAATGTTTTCTGAGAGATTCTTCTGTGCTGTCTCTCCCAGAATGTGTCCCGTTGTGATAATTTTGGACAATTTCTACCGCTAGTGATGCTGGTATGACTATTCTTCCATCTTCTAGCTGATACCACTTGTTCTCCAAATACTTTCCAGGTTCAGTCTTTAACCACTCCTCTTCTTGAGCTGTATAAACTGGAGTCCATTGAGACAGTGGAGTTGGTGTAACGGATCGCCTGGCACCCCGACTGGGTACCTCCGTTAATGGATGCTCCTAGTGCTTCCTGAGGACTCCAAGCACTCTGGCAGACACCACAATCACCGAATCCGAGAAACCTTTTAAATTCTCCCAAGCATATGAATGCTGTAGACCATTGAATAGGAACCATACGAATAGGTTTTCAATCCTAGCAGTCAACTGGAACAGCATACAATAAATCCTTCCCCCAATAATGAGACGACACTTCACTTTGAGGGTAAAACAGGAACTCTGGACTGGCTCATCCAGCCTGGCTTTTATTTCCAACTCACACATACAGGCCACACCCAGGGGGAGGCATAAAAGAGGCAATTACATAGATGTTACCTCCCACACATCCCCTCCCCTTAGTGTGACACATAATCCCATTATGCATACAGTGTAAAATATACTTTTACACAACTTTCATAACTTTAAAACCATACATCACATTCACAAAAAAATACATATCCACAATCAATCCATTCAGGGGAACAACATATTAAAAAATGGCATGAATCCGACCAGGGGTTCAAAAGTTACTAAAAGTATCTTTTGTTCCTTTCTGGCTGGCAGAAAAACATCCCCACAATGCACCCTGGTTTCCTCCCTTCTGCCCTGGAGTTAATTGGAGAAGTAATCCAATTACCCAGGACTAAAGGCAGACTCCATTAACCACATGGTTGCAAAACAACATAAAACACTTTAAAATACATAAAGTCACATTTACACATAACACACAGACATTTCACCTATCCCCAGATAGCTGGGATCTGCACGCACAAAACTACCGAATAGCGCGCAGATCCTACTCACACAGTACAATTGCCATGGAGCTAAAGTCTTTCCCATAGTCTTTCATTATATGAATAGGCTCCATGGTATGGCTATCTGGGGTATCACATTCCCATAAAGTCTGGTCCATAGTCCAAAGGCAAGAGGCGGGCAATCAGCCCCCTCCAAGGACACGTGGTGAGGTCGGTTTCGCCACACTTCTCCCCTTTACCCCCCAGACTAACAGGGTACTTGACCTCCTGCCGGTCAGTGCCCTTGTTAGTCCAGCAGCCCACCCACAAGACAGAAACAGCAGAGCAGCCCACCCACAATAAACAGTTACTACACCTGGGTGAGGGAGAATCTTGTCCAGGTTCAGGTGCCTCACCACGGCTGTGTGGGGGACTGGTAGGCTGCCTTGGTAGGTTGCTGAGGGGGCAGAGACCAGCGGTACTCTGTCCTGTTGCCAGCACTACCACGGGAGTAGTCTGGTTGGAGCCTGGTTGCTGGAGACCGACTGTCTCCCCTTTAAATACACCGCTCTGCTGCTGGAGACCGACTGTCTCCCCTTGAGTTACACCGCTCTGCTGCTGGAGACCGACTGTCTCCCCTTGAGTTACACAGCTCTACTGCTGGAGACAGACTGTCTCCCCTTTAAATACACCGCTCTGCTGCTGGAGACCGACTGTCTCCCCTTGAGTTACACCGCTCTGCTGCTGGAGACCGACTGTCTCCCCTTGAGTTACACAACTCTGCTGCTGGAGACAGACTGTCTCCCCTTTGGCTAAACAGCCCTGTTGTGGGGGGGCAGGACCGACCGTCCCTACCCCCTGTGCTGGAAGTGCAGAGACCACGGTCCCATCTGCACAGGTGTGGGGCTTACAGTCTCCCCCTGGTACATTAAGCTGCCGCTGGGGAGAGGTGGTAACCAGCTCCTCTCCCATTAGAACACTCTGCCGCTGGGGAATGGAGACTGGGCTCTCTATTCCCTGTACATTAATGATCCGCCACTGGGGAGAGGTGGTAACAATCTCCTCTCCCATGCATACTTCCCGTCTCTGCGGAGGGAGACCGACTGTCTCTCCTCCCAGCACAGAGTCCTGCTGTGGGGGAAAGGGGGATGGGCTCTCTATTCCCTGCTGGATACTCTGCCGCTGGGGAATGGAGACCGGGCTCCCAATTCCCAACAAATCACACTGCCGCTGGGGAGGGAGGACGGCTCCTTCAGCTCCCTGTAACTTGGGCGCAGAGACCACGGTCCCATCTGCGCTGGTGTGGGGCTTACGGTCTCCCCTTGGTGGGTTAGGCTGCCGCTGGAGAGAGGGTGTAACAAGCTCCTCTCTCTGAACTGTAACCTGCCGCTGGGGATCTGGGCCGACTGCCCAGCATCCCTGTAGGGCCAGTAGAGAGACCTCGATCCCATCTCCACCTGCCATCTGTGGGTCTCTCCAGGACCAGTCTATGAGGTCTGGTTCTGCTTGTCGGGTAGGTTGGAGCTGCACGAAGCTGAGCAGGTGTTGGTAGTCCTGCTCCAGCTCCCACTCCCTTGTTACCAGGTGGGTCATGTCTTTGCTCACCTCGCATTCGTCAGCCCAGACATACATGCCCATCCGGTAGTCGTAGATGTCCCAAAACCTAGACCCCTCCGTGCTGCCAAGATCAATGTCGTCCTCCAAGGCATCCCATAATAAACCCGGGCCATCATAATCATCCCCCTCCGGTAAGTCGTGCTCGGCCGTCCAGGGGGTAAGTCGAATGGTATGCCACCAGAGGGCCTGGTATGCGTTGTCTAGCCAGATCTCTCGCCATACCAGGGTCTCTAGTCTTGTCACCCACTCATCCAGGGGCTGCTCTCCCAATAGATACATGCGCATCACCACACGCTTCTGTAGCCGCTGCTCATCACTGGGGAGACTCTCACCTCGCCGCCACTGGGCGTCTTCCAGGGCATCATACCAGACTTCCTTTCTGTCTGCATCCCTGTAGTCCGTGGCCGCCTCCTCCTCCTCATCATGGAACGCTGTCCAAAAACTAGCTGATTCCATCCTGCTGTAGCCAGGGGCGCTGTACGGATACTAGCGTTGCCCTCAATTTGTAATTCCAAACGTTACCAGTGTCTCTGAGCTGCTTCTCCTCGCACTAGGACGCCATCCCACCGCTTGCCACCAATGTAACGGATCGCCTGGCACCCCGACTGGGTACCTCCGTTAATGGATGCTCCTAGTGCTTCCTGAGGACTCCAAGCACTCTGGCAGACACCACAATCACCGAATCCGAGAAACCTTTTAAATTCTCCCAAGCATATGAATGCTGTAGACCATTGAATAGGAACCATACGAATAGGTTTTCAATCCTAGCAGTCAACTGGAACAGCATACAATAAATCCTTCCCCCAATAATGAGACGACACTTCACTTTGAGGGTAAAACAGGAACTCTGGACTGGCTCATCCAGCCTGGCTTTTATTTCCAACTCACACATACAGGCCACACCCAGGGGGAGGCATAAAAGAACCAATGACATAGATGTTACCTCCCACACATCCCCTCCCCTTAGTGTGACACATAATCCCATTATGCATACAGTGTAAAATATACTTTTACACAACTTTCATAACTTTAAAACCATACATCACATTCACATAAAAATACATATCCACAATCAATCCATTCAGGGGAACAACATATTAAAAAATGGCATGAATCCGACCAGGGGTTCAAAAGTTACTAAAAGTATCTTTTGTTCCTTTCTGGCTGGCAGAAAAACATCCCCACAATGCACCCTGGTTTCCTCCCTTCTGCCCTGGAGTTAATTGGAGAAGTAATCCAATTACCCAGGACTAAAGGCAGACTCCATTAACCACATGGTTGCAAAACAACATAAAACACTTTAAAATACATAAAGTCACATTTACACATAACGCACAGACATTTCACCTATCCCCAGATAGCTGGGATCTGCACGCACAAAACTACCGAATAGCGCGCAGATCCTACTCACACAGTACAATTGCCATGGAGCTAAAGTCTTTCCCATAGTCTTTCATTATATGAATAGGCTCCATGGTATGGCTATCTGGGGTATCACATTCCCATAAAGTCTGGTCCATAGTCCAAAGGCAAGAGGCGGGCAATCAGCCCCCTCCAAGGACACGTGGCGAGGTCGGTTTCGCCACAGTTGGTATAAGAGCAGCTATATGCCCCACATATTCCTGTCTTCCCGATTCAGCAGCACGCTTAGCTGCACTATCTGCCATCCGATTTCCTTTGGTTACATCACCATCTCCTCTCAGATGCGCTCGACAATGTATGATACCGACTTCTTTCGACTCCCACACTGCTTCCAATAGTTGTAGGATTTCAGCTGCGTACTTGATTTCTTTGCCTTCTGAATTCAGTAGTCCTCTTTCTTTATACAAAGCTCCGTGGGCATGAGTGGTTAAAAACGCATATTTGGAGTCCGTGTAGATGTTCACTCTTAAACCTTCAGCCAATTGTAACGCTCGTGTCAGTGCTATCAATTCTGCCTTTTGTGCTGATGTTCCTTTCGCCAGTGGCCGAGCTTCTATCACCTTGTCTATTGTTGTTACTGCATATCCTGCATAGCGGATCCCTTCTTTCACATAACTACTGCCATCGGTGTAATATTGAACATTGGGGTTCTGGATGGGAAAATCACGAAGATCTGGTCTACTTGAAAATACTTCATCCATTACTTCCAAACAATCATGTTGACTTTCAGTAGGTTGTGGCAAAAGGGTAGCTGGATTTAAGGTGTTTACAGTCTCTAAATGCACTCTTGGGTTTTCACACAACATTGCTTGATACTTGGTCATACGGCTGTTACTAAACCAATGATTTCCTTTGTAATCCAACAACGTCTGTACTGCATGTGGGACTCGTACATAAAGTTCTTGACCCAGAGTGAGTTTATCGGCTTCAGCTACTAGCAGGGCGGCTGCAGCTACGGCTCTTAGACAAGGTGGAAGTCCGCTGGCCACTGCATCCAGTTGCTTAGACATGTAGGCAACAGGTCTTTGCCATGATCCCAAGTACTGTGTCAATACTCCCACAGCCATTCTTCTTTGCTCATGTACATACAGGTAGAATGGTCGTGTGTGATCAGGTAGACCTAATGCTGGGGCACTCATCAAAGCCTTCTTCACATCTTCAAATGCCGTTTGCTGTTCTTGAGTCCATAAGAAGGGGTCGTGCTCTGTACCTTTGATAGCTGCATACAGAGGTTTTGCCAGTATCGCGTAGCTGGGAATCCATATCCTACAGAAGCCTGCTGCCTCCAAGAATTCTCGCACTTGTCTTCTATTCATGGGTATCGGTATTTGGCACACAGCTTCTTTTCTCTCTGGCCCCATAATTCTTTGACCTTCAGAGATATGGAATCCCAGATATTTGACAGTTGGCAAACACAACTGAGCCTTCTTTCTAGACACCTTGTATCCGGCCTTCCAGAGAATGTGTAGTAGATCGTGCGTTGCTTGCTGACAGAATTCCTTTGTAACTGCTGCTATCAACAAGTCATCTACATATTGTAACAATACACACTCTCCTGGGATGGACTCGAAATCCAGTAGATCTTGACTTAGAGGTGAACCAAATAGGGTAGGTGAATTTTTAAACCCTTGGGGCAGTCTTGTCCAAGTCATTTGGCGTTTTGAGCCCGTTACAGCGTTCTCCCATTGGAAAGCGAAAATACATTGACTTTCTGCGGCAATTCGGAGGCAAAAGAAGGCATCTTTGAGGTCTAAGACTGTAAAGTAAGTAGCCCCGCCCGGAATTAAAGCAAGCAGGTTATATGGATTGGGTACAACTGGATGTATACTAACAACCGCATCATTGACTGCTCTCAATTCCTGCACAGGTCGATACTCATCTGTACCGGGCTTTTGAACAGGCAGCAATGGGGTGTTCCAGGGGGAAGTACAGAATTTTAGGATACCATACCGTATGAACTTATCCAGATAAGATTGGATGTTCTTCTTAGCCTTCTGCGGGATGTGATATTGTCTTAGGCTCACTGGATAAACCCCAAGTTTTAGTTCAATTTTAATAGGTGGAATATTGCGGGCCAGTCCTGGTGGGTTGTTCTCTGCCCAAACTCCTGGTATATTGAATAAGGACTCATCACTCCTAGGGTTTTGGCTAGTCAACGCTGTATAAAGTCGCCACTCTTCTTCCTTTGGTACGGATAATGTCATAATACCTGAAGGTCCATTAAACTTTAAGGATGTTGTTCCATTTGGTAGGAACGTAATCTGCGCTTTTAATTTTGATAGCATATCACGTCCCAGCAATTGGACTGGACATTCAGGCATATAAAGGAATTGATGTTTTACTACGTGGCCTCCCAATGTACAGAGTCGACTTTTAAGAACCGGTTTTTCAGCACTTCTTCCAGTTGCTCCTATTACAGTAATAGTCCTTCCAGATGGAGGAGCAACTAGATTAGTCACCACTGAATGTTCAGCACCAGTGTCGATCATGAACGCACTCCTTTTTCCCCCTATTGATACATCGACCATAGGCTCCGCTCGACCAAGGGGGATGGAGCCCGGTCGGTATCAATAGTCCTCCATGACCGTGTCAGCCAATCCTACAAAGTCCCTGCCTTCTCTATCGCGGGACCTTTGCGCTGCTGGGAAATACCTATCTTCCCTAACACTTCCTCTGTTCCCATTGCTCCCTCTATTACCATTGCTCCCTCCGGGGCCTCCTCTACCTCTCGCTCTGCCTCTAAAGTTTCCATAACCTGTCCTAGGTCTGTCTCTCTCACACTGTTCTCTTCGAGGACACTCATTTCTCCAATGCCCTTCTTCCCTACAGTATGCGCACTGATTTCTACTTAGAGGTTCCTCATTCCACTTACTATCGCCTCTATCTGGGCCCCGTCTATCTACGCCTGCGATGTCTGCCTTTCTACGCATCTTGCGCTCTTCCTCTTTCTTACTTTCTGTTTCCCTGTTCATATACACCTTATTTGCTACCTCCATTAGTTGGGTGATAGACATACCTGCAAACCCTTCTAACTTCTGTAGCTTGCGCTTAATATCTCCGTAAGCTTGGCTGACAAAGGCGGAGTTCACCATTCGGGAATTATCTGCGTCTTCCGGATTAAAGGGGGTATACAAGCGGTATGCCTCCAATAATCGGTCATAAAAGACACTGGGCGCTTCATCACTTTTCTGAATCACCTCAACTGTCTTCGACATATTAATGGCTTTCTTTCCTCCAGCTTTCATGCCAGCAATTATAGCGTCTCTATAGGCTCTGAGTTGAACCATATCAGCACCATTTACATTCCAATCGGGATCGGTGTTGGGATAATGTGTTGCGGCCCATGCTGATGGATTGGCTTGATTCAAAGTACGGGCTTTATCCTCAAGCGCTTTAATGGCCGCTTGATTAATTCTTGTCCTTTCCTCATTGTTAAACAAAGTCATTAATAACTGCTGGCAATCAGCCCATGTCGGGTTATGTGTCTGTACTATTGAGGTGAACAGATCAGTCATAGCTTGTGGTTTCTCAGTATACGAGGAATTGTGGGTCTTCCAATTCAAGAGATCGGTTGTCGTGAACGGGACATATACGAAGACTGGGTCAGCATGTGCCATTTGACCTGCGGCATCGATATCGGCTGACCCGGGATTCAGACGAAGAGGCATCTGATAATGTTTTAATTGTTGGGTACCAGTCAGTTGTCGGGTTAGTATGGGGCTACGTGGAGGGGCGTCAGTTAGAGGTTCCGGTCGGGGGGTAATAAAACATGAGGATGTGGGAGCTTGGTTTTGGGAAAAGGTAGTAAATAAAACACTTCGAGCCGAGCTAGAAGAAGCTTGACCGGAAGTCTGAAGTGGCGCCAAATCAGGATATTCGGATCTAATGGGGGTTGGCTCTGGTTCCGGAAGGGGAGATTTAGTACGAGAGGGGGTGGATTCTGTACTGGAGGAGGAAGCGGAAGTGGATGAGGGCAATGAGGGAAGGGGTGCAGGACTTCCTGCATTTGCGTCACTTCCTCTTAACGGAAAGTAAGGGGGCGGCAAAGGGATCTCGGACTCAGGGGGCTTGTCCAAAATGGGCCTAACACCAGTCCTAGTGGACAAACAAGTCCTAGCCACCATGAGGCGACATTGCTCCTCGTGGCATGTCTGAATCCATTTTGGCGAGTCATTTACGGCCTGTCTCCAACAATCAATATAAGGAAACTGCCCGTAAAGTTCAGGCCTACCCGATACAGCCACGTGTAAGCGCTGTACCAGAGTTGGATCCAAACTGCCACGTGGCGGCCATGCCGCAACCAAAGTAGGCCACTCCCTAGTACACAAAGTGACCAAACGTACAGGAGACATTTTAACCCCCAAATCACAAGTTTTGAATCCCTTTTTAAAATTCTTCACCATACAACCTAAGGGATCCGGAATCGTTGACTGCGACGCGCCCATACTTATCAATGGAACGTCGTTGACAACGAATACTATGCACGCGTACTATTCAACAGTCACACCCGTTTCCTCTGGCAACAGCACCACGTGGTACAGTTACCAAGTGAAGCGTACACAATAACACAATAAACACTCAGGGAATTCCCGTACACACACAGCTGTTACACCAGTCACTAGATAATCAATATTATGCCCTTTGGCGAAACTATACAGTCACCCACGCTATAATTCTCTATATACGAATTACCCGTCTATAACACACCCCAGTAACATCGTCTTTTACAAATAGCGGTTACAGTACGGTTAGCATAGGTCAAAGCACAATTTAAGGTCACAATACAATTATTAGTGGTTATGGTGTTAAACATGCAATGGACGACAATGATTAGTACTTATATACAGTGTCAGTAAATATACAGGGTTATGGTACCGTGCACTATAATACAGCAACACACTATTAACACTCTCGCTAGACGGCTGAGCTCGCGCTACCTAACAAGATATACACTTTACTAAACAATCTTTATCACATTTACAATTCCCAACTAAACTATTGGCCAGTACCTTGAATGGACTACCAAAAACAATCTACATACGTTTTGGTTAGCCACACTGCCCAAGCACCACATATAGCGAGCTAGAGGCCCGAATTTACACAGACGCCTCTTAGTCGATTACTATCAAAAATCTAGTGGGTTCCAAATTTACACGCCTTCCCACTTAGCCAAGATAGGTTGAGAGCTAGCGAACCGAATTTACACAGACGCCGCTTAGTCTCCCGGTCCCTCCGACCTAGCGAACAAAATATACACCCTAGAACGCTAGTCTAGACAAGACACCGGTGTCCGGCTAGGGCTATTTACACCAGAGCACCGCCTGACTAACAAAATCAAACGGTCTGACTAAAGAGCGTTCGATCGAGCGGTGCGCCTTCGCTCCTTCCCTCCGACAGAGGGGGCAGATTCCATACACAATTCAAACCCCTGATGGGCCTACCGCACAATCGGTATACCCCTAGTGGGTCTGCCGTCTAAAACAGCAGTTGTCTTACCTCCTCGTTCCTGAACCTGAGTTCACACTCATCGACGGGGACACCCCAGCACTTCTCACGTAGAGGCCGATGATCTCCTGGACAACAGACCAGTGGCGCCGAGACGAAGGGAGGTCCACGCAGAAGTTCAGGGGTGCAGCCGTAGAGAACGTGGGCAAAGATAGACCGTCTCACGCCTCTGCCTCTCAGCTACCGTTGAACGATGAGCTTCCCGGCCAATGCACCAAATGATACCGGAGAAACTGACGGAAGCGAAGCACAGAGAGATGGACACAGGTTTCTTCAGGAAGGAAGAGATTCTTTATTGGATCACCGATCGGGACTCAGAGGGACTAATGTCACCAAAATACAACAAGTTCTGAGCCCCGGACAATAGTGCAGGCTCCTTATATAGGCACATAACTCCTCCCATATTAAGCTCCACCCACACATTCTCTTGACCAATCAATACAAATAAGAATTAACTTCCTGCTTGACCGTATGGCCTGTCCAGCACAATGGAGGAGGGGAATACTACATCCTGTATTCTTGCACATGCTCCGTACACTACTGATCGTATCTTGCCTCGTGCAACCAACTGATCGATACGTCAGCATATGCACGTACACATGCCACGTGGTAATCTCGGCCTACTAAATTTATTTTTACCGAGATTCCACCACAGTCCCATATATCTGGAACCCAAATAAGTTTCCGAACCCATCTATAAACTGTTCAGGATTATTGATTGTCAGGATCGGGACAGGGATCCAACACGCAGAGTACAAAGAGTGGAAAGGTACGTATACCGGGCCTTAGAATGGCCGGACTAACGTACCGAGAGTAAAGAATAGTCAGAGACAAGCCGAGGTCGAGGGAACGAGAAGACAGATAAGCGAGAGACAAGCCGGGTCAAGGGATAACAGAGAAGCAGGGTAGTACAACGAGCCGAGTCAAAACCAATAGAGCAAACTAGAATACCAGAGCACTGAGTGACTAGACAAGCTAGAACCACGACAGGGCAATGAGCTGAAGTAAGGAGTAAGCTTAAATACCCTGGCTCTGGATGGAAATCACGCCTCTGACAAGTACCGATTGGATATCGGACACTTGAGTGACAGATTGCTCGTGCTAGCGTCATGACGTCACGTATTGAGCGTCCTGCTAGAAAAGGACGTGGATTCCTCGCGGCCGGTGTTTAAGTGACTGGATGAACCGCGAGGAACGGAGGAAACAGCTCGCCTGGACGGATACACCACCAAGTCTCTACCTCCCTTAGAGGTAGAGGCCTCAGGTACCCTGACAGTACCCCCCCTCTCAGATACGCCCACCGGGCGGAATGAACCGGGGCGAGATGGGAAGCGGAGGTGAAATGCTCTGCGAAGGCGAGAAGCATGGACGTCCTCCTGAGGTACCCAACTCCTCTCCTCAGGACCATATCCCCTCCAGTTGACCAGATATTGCAATTTTCCCCTTGAAATTCTGGAGTCAATGATGGAGCTGACCTCGTACTCCTCCCGACCCTCCACCTGAACAGGACGAGGCGAGGGGATCTTAGAGGAGAATTTGTTGCAAATGAGGGGTTTCAACAAGGAGACATGAAAAGAGTTAGGAATGCGTAAGGCAGGTGGCAGAGCAAGGCGATACGCAACCGGATTGATACGAGTGAGAACCCTGTAAGGGCCTATGTAGCGAGGAGCAAATTTCATGGACGGAACTTTTAGGCGAATATTCTTAGTACTCAACCATACCCTATCCCCAGGAACAAAAACAGGAGCCGCTCTTCTATGTTTGTCAGCGTGTTTCTTGAACAGCGAGGAACTATGTAATAGAATTTGTCGAGTCTGATCCCATAATTTCTTCAGGTTGGCGACATGATCATCAACCGACGGTATCCCCTGAGAAGAGGAAACCGAAGGAAAAATCGAAGGATGAAAGCCATAGTTCATGAAGAAAGGGCTAGAGCGAGTTGAATCGCAAACAAGGTTATTGTGTGCGAACTCCGCCCAAGGAATCAGACCGACCCAATCGTCCTGGTGTTCGGAAACAAAGCAACGCAGATACTGTTCGATCTTTTGATTAGTACGTTCAGCAGCTCCGTTAGACTGAGGGTGATAGGCAGAGGAAAAGTTCAATTTGATGCCCATTTGAGAACAAAAGGATCTCCAGAAACGTGAGACAAATTGAGAACCTCTATCAGAAACAATCTCTGAAGGAATCCCATGTAGGCGAAAAACTTCTCTCGCAAAAATCTCCGCCAATTCAGGAGAAGTCGGAAGTTTAGGTAATGGCACGAAATGGGCCATCTTAGTAAATCTATCCACCACCGTGAGAATAACAGTCTGTCTTTTGGAAGCAGGCAAATCAACGATAAAGTCTATGGACAAACAGGACCAAGGTTTCTCAGGAATGTCCAAGGGGTGTAACAGGCCACATGGGGATGCATGAGGTAGTTTAGTCTTGGCACAAGTCTCACAAGCTGCGACGAACTCCTCAATATCTTTTCGAAGTGAAGGCCACCAGAAATCCTTGGATATCAGAGAGTATGTCTTGCGAATACCAGGATGACCAGCTATTTTACTTTCATGAAAACATTGTAAGAGCTCCAGTTGAAGTTCAGGAGGAACAAAGTTTCTTCCCTCAGGAGTGTTTCCGGGAGCTAGATGTTGTGACTTCAAGATCTGGTCAAGTAGCGGAGAATGAATTTTGAGACTGGTATTAGCAATAATATTGCATTTGGGTACAATGGAAGACAAAAGTGGTTCAACTGAAGCAGAGGGTTCATATTGGCGAGATAGCGCATCGGCTTTAGAATTCTTTGACCCAGGTCTGTAAGTCAGAACGTAATTGAAATGGGTAAGAAACAACGACCAACGAGCCTGCCTGGAGGACAGACGCTTGGCCTCTCCGATATAGGACAAGTTTTTGTGGTCTGTCAGGATGGTAACAGGATGTAATGTACCTTCCAATAAATGTCTCCATTCTTTCAAAGCCTTGATAACCGCTAGTAATTCTCTGTCACCAATGTCATACCTGCTTTCAGTACCGGTCAATTTTTTAGAGAAAAATCCACATGGATGTAATGGTTTATCAACACCCAACCTTTGAGATAGAACAGCACCTAAACCAGTCTCTGATGCGTCTACCTCGAGCAAAAAAGGCAGAGAAGTGTCAGGGTGAACTAAAATTGGAGCGGAAGCGAAAAGCTCCTTGAGAGTCTTGAACGCAAGGAGAGCTTCAGTAGTCCAATTCTTAGTGTCAGCCCCCTGTTTGGTCATGTTAGTGATAGGTGCAATAATGGAAGAATAGCCCTTAATAAAGCGCCTATAATAATTGGAAAAACCAATAAATCTCTGTATGGCTTTAAGACCTGTGGGTAAAGGCCACTCTAGAATGGATTGGAGCTTATCCGGATCCATCTTAAATCCCTCCCCAGAGATCACATAGCCGAGAAAGGTTACCTGGGTTTGATCAAAGCTACATTTCTCCAACTTGCAGTACAAGCCATGCTGGAGAAGCTTGTGCAAAACCCTCCTGACTTGCTTGTGATGAATCTCAATGTCACTAGAATGAATGAGTATATCATCTAGGTATACAATGACGCACTCTTGCTGAAATTCCCTAAGAACCTCATTTATCAGATCTTGGAATACCGCTGGCGCATTGCATAACCCAAAAGGCATAACAGTATATTCATAGTGACCATATCGAGTATTGAATGCCGTCATCCACTCATGTCCCTGCTGGATTCTCACCAAGTTATATGCCCCTCTGAGGTCTAACTTGGTGAAAATTGTAGAGCCCTTCAAACGATCGAAGAGTTCGGTGATCAAGGGAATCGGGTAGGCATTTTTAATGGTTATCTTATTCAAGCCTCGATAATCAATACAAGGTCTCAAAGAACCATCTTTCTTTTTAACAAAAAAAAATCCAGCCCCGGCAGGGGAGGAGGACCTCCTGATGAATCCCTTGTCTAAATTCTCGTGAATATATTCCTCTAGGACTGAGTTCTCCTTTATAGATAATGGGTATACATGACCTCTGGGAGGCATGGTACCAGGGAGTAGGTTAATTTTGCAATCAAAGGACCTGTGTGGGGGTAAGGTATCGGCTTTCTTTTTGTCAAATACTGCCTTTAAATCTAGATACTGAGGCGGAATTTGTGTCTCTGTAGGATTGTCAGAGGTATTCGATGTATTAGTTAATCCAAGAGGTAAGACCTTCCGCAAGCATTTTTCTTGACAATTCTCTCCCCACGAAACTATCTCCCCTGATTCCCAATTAATAATAGGGTTGTGTCTCCTCAGCCAGGAGTACCCCAGGACTATGGGAATAGACGGAGAAGAAATGAGCATTAAGGATATATCCTCTTTATGCAGGATGCCAACAGTCAAGTTAATCGGTATGGTCTCATGGAAAATAACAGGCTCAAGTAACGGTCTACCATCGATGGCCTCGACAGCCAGAGGTGTCTCTTTTAACTGGGATGGAATAGCATGCTTGGCAGCAAAACCCTGATCTATAAAGCTCTCAGCAGCTCCAGAATCGATTAGTGCCATAGTCTTAACTACTCCCTTCTCCCACTTTAAAGAAACGGGTAACACAAGCCTGAGCTCCTTGTAGTTGTGAATAGAGGACAAAGTAGAAACACCCAAGGCCTGTCCTCTAGAGGAACTTAGGTGCGAGCGTTTCCCGAACGATTGGGACAATTTAGGCGTAAATGACCCCTGACTCCACAATACATACATAAACCCTCCCTTCTCCTGTACTGTCTCTCCCTTTCAGTGAGATGAGTACTGCCTATCTGCATAGGTTCAGGAATACGTAAGTCTTCGAACTCAGAGATTTGAAAGGTAGGCGCTAGTTTAAAGGAGGGTCTACGGGTCCTATCTCGAGTGTTCTGCCTCTCTCTTAAGCGTTCATCAATACGAGATATAAAAGAAATTAAATCCTCCAAATTTTCAGGGAGTTCTCTAGTAGCGACCTCGTCAAGAATTACATCTGATAACCCATTCAGAAACACATCTATATAAGCCTGTTCGTTCCACTTAACTTCTGCCGCCAAGGATCTGAACTCTAGTGCATAATCCACAAGTGTTCGATTGTCCTGTTTAAGGCGCAACATTAATCTAGCTGCATTGACCTTTCTGCCAGGAGGGTCAAAAGTTCTTCTAAACGCAGCTACAAAGGCATTATAATTATAGACTAGTGGATTATCATTCTCCCATAAAGGATTGGCCCATCTCAAAGCTTTTTCAATGAGCAGAGTAATAATAAATCCAACCTTTGCTCTATCTGTAGGATAAGAGCGGGGTTGTAATTCGAAATGGATGCTAATCTGGTTTAGAAAGCCACGACACTTCTCCGGTGACCCGCCATAACGTACTGGTGGGGTAATACGGGAAGAAGCACCTACAGTGGCTACCTCTAGACCTGAGACTGCAGGAGAGATAGAAGGAGTACGTGTCTCCTCAGGTGGATTACTAGCACGAGACAAAAGTGCCTGTAGTGCCAAAGCCATCTGATCCATCCTATGTTCCATGGCGTCAAACCTGGGATCCGAAGAACCAAGCTGACTGTTTGTACCTGCAGGATCCATTGGCCCTGTCGTAATGTCAGGATCGGGACAGGGATCCAACACGCAGAGTACAAAGAGTGGAAAGGTACGTATACCGGGCCTTAGAATGGCCGGACTAACGTACCGAGAGTAAAGAATAGTCAGAGACAAGCCGAGGTCGAGGGAACGAGAAGACAGATAAGCGAGAGACAAGCCGGGTCAAGGGATAACAGAGAAGCAGGGTAGTACAACGAGCCGAGTCAAAACCAATAGAGCAAACTAGAATACCAGAGCACTGAGTGACTAGACAAGCTAGAACCACGACAGGGCAATGAGCTGAAGTAAGGAGTAAGCTTAAATACCCTGGCTCTGGATGGAAATCACGCCTCTGACAAGTACCGATTGGATATCGGACACTTGAGTGACAGATTGCTCGTGCTAGCGTCATGACGTCACGTATTGAGCGTCCTGCTAGAAAAGGACGTGGATTCCTCGCGGCCGGTGTTTAAGTGACTGGATGAACCGCGAGGAACGGAGGAAACAGCTCGCCTGGACGGATACACCACCAAGTCTCTACCTCCCTTAGAGGTAGAGGCCTCAGGTACCCTGACATTGATAAGCATATGGACTGGGTTACACTCCATAGACTTACAATATGGTTTGGTAGGTGTTACAAATCGCTATTTGTAACTGGCCCTTTAAATGAGAAATTGCCCTGCTTCCCTGGATTGTGGAGAAGCATGTTTGCCAGCCTCCTGCCTCATGACTATGGCCCCTGGAAGATTGTGCCCCTGAAAACTTATTAACATTTATTGGGTGTGTATGGCCCTTTAACATCCGTCTGGGGACATATTGTGACTTTGCTGAACAATACCCCTTTAAGACTATGTCCCCAGACCTGTAAAATAACTTGCCCCTGGCTCTCTCCCACTTGGTTCAGTAAATAGGGCTTACTGAACCAAGTACCACACAGGCGGACCACCCAGAAGTTAAAGTGTGCAGGCAATTTACCTCCCAGGCTGTGAGGTTACTGCAGGTTAATTGCCGAGCGCTGGGTGGCCGCCATTCGGCAGCCGAACACGTGGCGGCGGCATTTTAGTCATTCGAATGCGGTCAGCGGTGTATGCTAAAGATTCTGTGGAACTAAAATCGGCTACACATTTTGCCGAACACCGCTGACCCTTACCTTCTCCCATACTGAACTTGCAGCTCCAGAGACTAAGTCCCGTTCGAAATGGGACTTAGTCGTTTTTCCGCATGAAATTGACCGGCCGCACAGCCCAAATCTATGGAACTGTTTTGGGCAGGAAATTGTGCTTGCTGTCGGTCATAAAGGACTTCCAGCTAACTTTTGATCCACTGGAGGGATTTGGCTGATTTTTGGAAGTTTTTATGTTTGATGTATGCTGAGTCTGAATATGCAACTTTTGAAATTGGATGTATGGTTTTAAAGTTACAGTGTGTGTGTAAAAACTGTATTTTTATTGTATGTAATAATTGGTTTAACTGTTTATCTGAGGGGAGGGAACCTGTGGGCTGTACTATGCTGTTATTGGTTAATTTCATCCTCCCCCTGGGAGTGTCCTGTGTGTACCTTATCCTAATAAAAAGCAGGCTGGGTGTTCCAGTCCTCAGACCTCTTCTGTCCCTCAATACGTAGCCTTGTCTCGTTATTGGAGGGAACTGCTATATCTCACTGGAGACTGCTATGTGCTGCATATTCCCCTGAGCTCTTAATCACTTAGCTCTTTTAAGAGCTTGTTCCGGATACGCTCTCCAGGAGGAGAGATCTTCCCCACACGGTCCTGAATGCTGAAGGTTCATTCCAGGGTGGAAGGAAGACGGCGCGGCTCCAGTTAAGCTACGGAGGTTGTGGAGTCTGCGGTGGTTGTAGTGTCGTCTGCAGTGCTTGGAGTCCTCTGAGAGCGCTAGGAGCATCCATCAACGGAGGGTACTCGGTCGGAGTACACGGAGCTCCGTTACAGTAGGCAACTTAGTAACAATCATATCCTTATCTACTGTCTGTCCCCAAGTTGCCCACCCTACACAAGACCAATATGGACAATAATTATAATCCTTATTTGGGCATTTTGGATCTATATACTTGCTCTTACTACTGGGGCAAATATACTTATCATTAGACCCATACGCTCTTTCCCATTTAAGATCCCCACATTCATTCCACGGTTTTCTACCACCTGATATCGCCTTACATGCATCAAATAGCAAAACACCTGGAGAACGTACGGTTTCTAGTATGGTCTTATTTATCAGGGTCCCCTGTGAGTCTCCATTCCGAATAGTCAACCAAATTGTACGGGGTTGATACTCAGGGCTAAAACACTTAGGTTCTCCTGCTCCTAAATGGCATACACTATAATCTATACCTAAGTATCTACGCTTAGATACATATCCTTTACACTCATATTGTGAATGCCAAATAAGGGTCTGGGAAATATGATTACCTGTTTTAGTAGTCTTAATGCAAACCTCACAGCCAGGTGTGTCGGTACCTCTACCTTCCTGAATAATTAAAAACACAAATATATACATTATCAAAAACATTTCTCCTGACATCTTAATCCTAATTCTTCGTCCGTGCGATGGCACCTCAGCTTCCAGGGGGAAGGGCTGCAAGGAAGGGAGTTCTTCAGGTCCTCTCTTCCCTTCACAGAGGTCCCTTCAAGACACTCTGGCTATGTCACGTGGGTAAGTGGTCAGGCTTTATTATGGCCGTCAAAACACCTACTTGCTGATCTCTTTAATTACGCTTGAAATCCCAATATCTCCTCGTTACTCCGACTGAGTTGTGCGTTTTAACCGGATCTTGCAGGGATTCTCTGGATCTGGTGTAGCTTGCCAAGAATCTACTGCTGCTGGTTTAACCCTGGAGTGATGAATCCACGGAGTCACTTCAGCCACCTTTATAGCTGTAGGGGTAGACAAAAGAACAACATAAGGACCCCTCCACTTAGGCCCCAACGGTACACTGTTCCACTCTTTTATCCATACTTGATCTCCTGGATGATAACTATGAACAGGTGGATAAATATTCACAGGTAACCTATCTTGTACCCATTTCTGTACCTCCTCCATAGTTTTACCCAACTCAACAAGCTGCTGCCGCGTAATTCCTTCTCCCAACTGACTCAAATCCCCCCTTAAGTTACCAAGTATGGGAGGTGGACGCCTATACATGATTTCAAAAGTTGAGAGACCCATCCTTCTGGTAGGTTTACTACGAATGCGCAACAGAGCTATGGGCAAAAGAACATTCCTCTTAAGTTGATTTTCTTGACACATCTTTGCCAATTGGTTCTTAATAGTTCTGTTCATCCTTTCCACTTTCCCAGAGCTCTGAGGTCTATATGCCGTATGAAGCTTCCACTTAATACCAAGCATATGAGTCAGTTGTTGTAGGCACTGGTGAACAAAGGCTGGACCATTATCCGATCCTATAGAACATGGTAGTCCATATCGGGGTATTATTTCTCGCAACAGCAATCGCACAACTTCTCCTGCTTTCTCTGTACGAGTGGGACATGCTTCTACCAAACCTGAGTAGGTACACACAACTACTAGTAGGTAGCGATGTCCGCCGGATTTAGGCATTACCGTATAGTCTATTTGAAGATCGGACATAGGGAGTCCCCCCATATACTGGACTCCCGGTGGTTTCACTGGTCCTTGCCTTGCGTTATTCTTGGCACATATCACACATCTTCGTACAATGGCTTGAGTCAAGTTGGACAATCTTGGTATGTAGAAATGTTTTCTGAGAGATTCTTCTGTGCTGTCTCTCCCAGAATGTGTCCCGTTGTGATAATTTTGGACAATTTCTACCGCTAGTGATGCTGGAATGACTATTCTTCCATCTTCTAACTGATACCAATTATTCTCCAGGTACTTCCCAGCTTCAGTCTTTAACCACTCTTCTTCTTGAGCTGTATAAACTGGAGTCCATTGAGACAGTGGCGTTGGTATAAAAGCAGCTATATGTTCCACATACTCCTGTTTTCCTGATTCAGCGGCACGCTTAGCTGCATTATCTGCCATCCGATTTCCTTTTGTTACATCACCATCACCTTTCAGATGCGCTCGACAATGTATGATACCAACTTCTTTCGGTTCCCACGCAGCTTCCAGTAGTTGTAATATCTCAGCTGCGTACTTGATTTCTTTACCCTCTGAGTTCAGTAGTCCTCTTTCTTTATACAAGGCTCCGTGGGCATGAGTGGTTAAAAACGCATACTTGGAGTCCGTGTAGATGTTCATCCTTAAACCTTTAGCCAATTGTAACGCTCGTGTGAGTGCGATTAGTTCTGCCTTCTGTGCCGATGTTCCTTTTGACAATGGCCGAGCTTCTATCACCTTGTCTATGGTTGTCACTGCATATCCTGCATAGCGAATCCCTTCTTTCACATAACTACTGCCGTCCGTATAATACTGGACATCAGGGTTCTGGATGGGAAAATCACGAAGGTCCGGTCTACTTGAGAACACTTCATCCATCACCTCCAGGCAATCATGTTGACTCTCAGTAGTTTGTGGCAAAAGGGTAGCTGGAGTCAAGATATTAACAGTCTCTAGATGCACTCTCGGGTTTTCACATAACATAGCTTGATACTTAGTCATGCGGCTATTACTAAACCAATGAGTGCCTTTATAGTCTAGCAACTATGTACTGCGTGCGGGACTCGCACATAGAGTTCCTGACCCAGAGTGAGCTTACGGCTACGGCTCTTAGACAAGGGGGAAGACCACTGGCCACTGCATCCAATTGTTTGGACATATATGCAACAGGTCGTTGCCATGATCCCAAGTACTGTGTCAGTACTCCCACAGCCATTCTTCTTTGCTCGTGTACATATAAGTAGAATGGGCGTGTATGATCAGGTAGACCTAATGCTGGGGCGCTCATCAACGCCTTCTTCACATCTTCAAATGCCTTTTGCTGTTCAGGGGTCCACAGGAAGGGATCGTGTTCTGTACCTTTTATAGCTGCATAAAGAGGTTTCGCCAATATCGCATAACTGGGAATCCAAATCCTGCAGAAGCCTGCTGCCCCCAAGAATTCCCGCACTTGTCTTCTATTCTTGGGTATTGGTATTTGGCATACAGCTTCTTTTCTCTCTGGCCCCATTATCATTTGACCTTCAGAGATATGGAATCCCAGATACTTGACAGTTGGCTGACACAACTGGGCTTTCTTCCTGGACACCTTGTATCCTGCCTTCCAAAGAATGTGTAGTAAATCATGTGTTGCTTGCTGACATATTTCTCTTATAACTGCCGCTATCAACAAATCATCTATGTATTGTAATAGTACACACTCTCCTGGGATGGACTTGAAATCCTGTAAGTCTTGACTTAAAGCTGATCCAAATAGGGTAGGTGAATTTTTAAACCCTTGGGGCAGTCTTGTCCAAGTCATCTGGCGTTTCGAGCCTGTTACAGCATTTTCCCATTGGAATGCAAAGATACACTGGCTTTCTGCAGCAATTAGAAGGCAAAAGAAGGCATCTTTGAGATTCAAAACAGTAAAATAGGTAGCCCCGCCCGGAATTAAAGCAAGCAGGTTATATGGATTGGGCACAACTGGGTGTATACTAACGACCGCATCATTGACTGCTCTCAAGTCCTGCACAGGGCGATACTCATCTGTACCGGGCTTTTGAACAGGCAACAATGGGGTGTTCCAGGGGGAAGTACAGAATTTTAGGATACCATACCTTATGAACTTATCCAAATAAGATTGTATATTCTTCTTGGCCTTTTGTGGGATGTGATATTGTCTTAAGCTCACTGGATAAACCCCAAGTTTTAGTTCGATTCGAATTGGTGGGATATTGGTAGGATTGATCACTCTTAGGGTTTTGGCTAGTCAACACTGTATAAAGTCGCCACTCTTCTTCCTTTGGTACAGATATTGTCATTATACCTGAAGGTCCATTGAACTTCAAAGATGTTGTTCCGTTAGGTAGAAATGTTATCTGTGCTTGTAATTTCGACAACAAATCACGTCCTAGCAGTTGGACTGGACATTCAGGCAATGAAAGTGACTGATGTTTCACTACGTGGCCTCCCAATGTACAGAGTCGACTTTTAAGAACCGGTTTAGCAGCACTCCTTCCAGTTGCTCCTATTACGGTAATAGTTCTTCCTGAAGGAGGAGCAACTTATCTGCCACCGAATGTTCAGCACCAGTGTCAATCATGAAAGCACTCCTTTTTCCCCCTATTGCTACATCGACCATAGGCTCTGCTCAGCCAAGGGGGATGGAGCCCGGTCGGTCTCAATAGTCCTCCATGACTGTGTCAGCCAAACCCACAAAGTCCCTATCCTCTCTCTCGCGGGGTCTCTGCGCTGCTGGGTAGTATCTATCTCCACTAACACTTCCTCTATTATTACCACTATTTCCTCCAGGACCTCCTCTACCTCTCGCTCTACCCTGCCCTAGGTCTGTCTCTCTCATACTGTTCCCTTCGCGGACACTCACTTCTCCAATGCCCTTCTTCCCTACAGTACGCGCATTGGTTCCTACTCAAAGGTTCCCCATTCCACTTACTCTCGCCTTTATCCGTTCCCCTATACACTTCCTTTTCCCTTCTATCTACGCCTGCGATAGCTACCGCTAGCATATCTGCTTTCCTACGCATCTTTCGCTCTTCCTCCTTCTTCGTCTCTGTCTCCCTATTCATATAGACCTTATTTGCTATTTCCATTAGTTAGGTTATAGACATCCCTACAAACCCTTCTAACTTCTGTAGCTTGCGCTTTATATTTCTGTAGGCCTGGCTGACAAAGGCAGAGTTAACCATTCGGGAATTCTCAGGAACCTCTGGATTAAAGGGGGTATACAACCGGTATGCCTCCAATAATTGATCATAAAAGGCACTGGGCGACTCATCACATTTCTGCAATCCCTCAGCCGTCCTTGATCGCCCTTTTTCCTCCGGCTTTCATGCCAGCAATAATGGCGTCCCTGTAAGCTCTTAAACGGGCCATATCTGCGCCATTAACATTCCACTCCGGATCAGTGTTTGGATAATGTGCTGCGGCCCATGCTGCCGGGTTGGCCTGATTTTGTGTACGGGCCACTTCTTCCAGCGCTTTAATTGCCGCTTGGTTTATCCGCGTCCTTTCCTCGTTATTAAACAATGTCATAAGCAGTTGCTGGCAGTCAGCCCAAGTGGGATTATGTGTCTGGACTATGGAGGTAAACAAATCCGTCATGGCTTGAGGCTTTTCGGTGTATGAGGAGTTATGGGTCTTCCAATTGAATAGATCAGTAGTTGTGAAGGGAACATAGACGAATACTGGATCAGCATATTGTATCTGGCCGTCACCGTTAATGTGTGTCGGGCCAGGTGTCAGTCGAAGATGCATTTGATAATGTCGGGGTTGGAGGGTACCGATCAGTTGTCGGGTTAGTATGGGGCTTCGTTTAGGAACGTCAGTTAGGGGTTCGGGTCGAGGGGTAGTAAGACAAGGGGATGGGGACGCTTTACTGAGGGGGAGGTCGGTAAGTAAAATATTCCGGGCCGGGCTATAAGGAGCCTGACCAGGAACTAGAAATGGTGCCAAATCTGGGTAGGCGGAGTTAACAGAGGTAGGTACCGAAAGGGGAGGGTTTAAAACAAGAGGGCTGGGCTCTGAGCTAGAGGAGGGGAAAAGGTGGGGTCAACGGGGCATTACCAACAGCACCTCCTCTTCCTCTTCCGGTGGAGGAGGAGTTAGGGGGCGGCATGGGGATCTCGGACTCAGGAGGCGTGTCCAAAATGGGCGTAATTACGGCCTTAGGGGACAAGCGAGTTCTGGCCACCATGAGGCGACATTGTTCCTCGTGGCATACCCGGATCCATTTTGGTGAGTCGTTTACGGCCTGCTTCCAACAGTCAATATACGGAAACTGGCCGTAAAGTTCAGGCCTACCTGATACAGCCACGTGTACACGCTGTACCAGATTAGGATCCAAACTGCCACGTGGTGGCCATGCAGCAACCAAAGTAGGCCATTCCCTACTACATAAAGTAGTCAGGCGTGTTGGAGACATCTTTACCCCAAAATCATATACAGTGTATCCCTTTTTAAAGTTTTTCAACATACATCCTAAGGGATCCATCACCGTTGAATCTGACGCACCCATACCAACAATGAAGCTTCGTCTCCAACAGAAACTAAACAAACACACTTCCAACAGTCACACCCGTTCCCTCGGCAACAGCACCACGTGGTACAGTTACGAAGCGAAACGCACACAACAAAACACACAGCTGTTACACCAGTCACTAAGTAACTATCACTGTACCTTTTGGCGAAACTATACAGTCACCCACGCTATAATTCCCTATATCTGAATTACCCGTCTATTACATACCCCAGTCACATCGTCTTTTCAAACAGTAGTTATAGTACGGTTAGCAATGGTTAGAGTACAATTTAAAGTCACAGTTCAATTAGTAATGGTTATGGTGTTAAACATACAAGATAGACGACAGTTATTAGTAGTTATTTACAGTATCAGTAATTTTACATGGATATGGTACCGTGCGCTATAATACAGTTACACACTATTCACACTCTCGCTAGACGGCAGAGCTCATGCTATCTAGCAAGATATACACGCTACTACAACAATCTTTAACACATTTACAATTCCCAACTAATCTATTGGCCAGTACCTTGATGGACTACCTAAAACGATCTACATCCGTTTTGGTTAGCCACACTGCCCAAGCACCACATATAGCGAACTAGAGGGCGGAATTTACACAGAACCCTCTTAGTCTAAATACTCTATCAAAAATCTAGTGGGTTCCAAATTTACACGCCTTCCCACTTAGCCAAGATAGGTTGAGATCTAGTGGACCGAATTTACACAGACGCCGCTTAGTCTCCCGGTCCCTCCGACCTAGCGAACGTAATATACACCCTAGAACGCTAGTCTAGACAAGACACCGGTGTCCGGCTTTGGATATTTACACCAGAACCCAGCCTGACTCCAAACCAAAATTAAACGGGCTGACTACAGGGCGTTTAATTGAGCGGTGCGCCTTCGCTCCTTCCCTCCACTGGAGGGGGCAGATTCCAAATAACCCCTTATGGGCCTACCACACAATCGGTATCCAATACCCCTAGTGGGTCCACCGTCTAAAACAGTGGTCGTCTTACCTCCTCGTTCCTGAACCTGAGTTCACACTCATCGACGGGGACACCCCAGCACTTACTACGTAGAGGCCGATGATCTCCTGGACAACAGACCAGTGGCGCCGAGACGAAGGGAGGTCCACGCAGAAGTTCAGGGGTGCAGCCGTAGAGAGCGTGGGCAAAGATAGACCGTCTCACGCCTCTGCTTCTCAGCTACCGTTGAACGATGAGCTTCCCGGCCAATGCACCAAATGATACCGGAGAAACTGACGGAAGCCAAGCACTGAGAGATGGACACAGGTTTCTTCAGGAAGGAAGAGATTCTTTATTCGATTCACCGACCAGGACTCAGAGGGACTAATGTCACCAAAATACAACAAGATCTGAGCCCCGAACAATAGTGTAGGTTCCTTATATAGGCATGTAACTCCACCCATAATCAGCTCCACCCACACATACTCTTACCCAATCAATCGAACAAGAACTAACTTCCTGTTTGACCACATGGCTTGCCCAGCACAATGGAGGAGGGGAATACTATATCCTGTATCCTTGCACATGCTCCGTACACTACTGATTGTATCTTTGCCACGTGCAACCAACCGACCGATACACCAGTATATGCACGTACACATACCACGTGCTAATCTCAGCCTACTAAATTTATTTTTACCGAGATTCCACCACAATATGTATATCGGTCACTTCTGAGACTCCGGTGGTGGTGGTCGCCACTATCACATTAACAGGTGGATATAAGTTACCCCCATAACCCCCACCCAAAACCCAGGAGGAACAAGGGGGTCGGGGCAACAGAGATCCTCTCACCCAGGGTAGGCAAAAAAGTCATACTGTGGAGCGGCAGTAGAGGCAATAATTGTAACGCTTCCCTGGAAGCGGACACAGGGATCCCCGCTATTGGGAGTGTCATAAACGTGGGGTTGGTAAGCGAGGAGCAGAGGGTGAGATATGTTCTGGCGGCTCTGGGGCGTTACGCCTTCGAGGAGCCGGTCCCCGTGCGGGGTCCCCCCCGCGTCTCCTCGGTGCTCGCTGTTGGCGGGGTCCTCCCCCTAGTGGGCCCAGAATCCAGTCTTGCACGGTCAGTGGGGGCAGATCCATGTCCTCTAAGAATCTCGGTATCTCCTCAGGTCCCCTAACTGAGGCCCATCCATTGTGATGGCGTGCATGGAGGGCAAGGGGAAGCCCCATCTATAGGGAATGTTCCTTTCTCGTAAGGCTGCTGTCGCAGGTTTTAGGGCCCTACAGGCCTCCAGTGTGATGGGGAAGAGGTCATTTTATAGAGAGACTGTTGCTCCTCTGTACTCCCAGGACTGTTGGGAGCGCGAGGCCCTCATAATGGCGTCTTTGTCTTTAAACGAGTGTAGGCAACATATCGGGTCTCTGGGGCCGTCCTCTGGTGATCTGGGGCGTCAGGCCCTGTGAGCCGTGTCAAACTTAACGGTTCGTGGTGCTGCTTCCCCTAGTATCAGCCGGAATAGGTCTGTGAGGATGTCCTCTACGTTTTCCTCTCCCCCGTCCGGTTCAGGGACACCGTGGACCCTGATGTTACATCTGCGCCCCCGGTTATCTAGGTCCTCTACTGTCCGTCTCATGGTAAGTAGTAGCTCACCTTGGCGTGTTAGGGCAGTGTCCGTCGCCGTGTGCCTTCCGGCATGGGCCTCCTGCGTGCGTTCCAGCTCCCTTATTCGGCCCGCCTGGGCCGCAACCTCAGACCGGATGCCCTCCATCTCTGCCCGTAAGGCGTCCTGTATGGTGGTAGTGAGGACCAGGAGGTCTGCTTTAGTGGCCATAGCTGTAGCCAGGGATCGGAGTTCATCCCCGATCCTTTCCAGCGCGGCGCCATGTGGCTCCTGAGGAGGTGAGGACGCCGGCGCCATATTGGAACCGCCAGCCTCCAGATTGCTGTCGGCTGTAGGATGGAGGAAGCCGTCCATCGGGCCGCGCGGGTGATCAGGTTGGGAGCCCTTTGGGGTCTGGGGGGTATCGGTGCGCCGGTGGCGTCCCATTAATGCTTTTGGAAGCTAGTGTAGGGCTGAATTAGGTGCCGGCGGAGCGGAGCTCATGGATTATGCTGCCATCCCGATCCGAGCTCAAGCCACGCCCCCTATTTTAGAATTTTATAAACAGGTCAGGAGGCTTCATATTTGCTTAAGTCTCTATTTACTAGAACTCCACAGTAGCACATTAACAGAGAGAAAAACACCAATGACAAAAAAGGAAGGAATCCATAAAAGGCTCCTCGCAAGCAACTATTTCCTCTTTCTTTGCTGCTCTATAGTGAGTACAGGTCAGAGTACCACTGCCTCCTGTTTAAATGGGTGGTTGTGGGATATACTTTTTACTTGTATTTGATTTTCTGATTTGATTTTCTGATTTGATTTTCAGATTAGATTATATGATTTGATTTTATGATTAGATCTTATGATTACATTTTATGATTTGATTGTATGGTTACATTTTATGGTTTGATTTTATGATTAGATTTTATGATTTGATTCTAGGATTTGATTTTAGGATGTGAGATCTTACGTCTATCTTCTGTCCGTACTCCCACATCTGATGCTCGTCTTTCTTGAGGGCTGCACCGTTCCTGTGGAACTCGCTTCCCTCCTCCATTAGATGTTCATCCAGTCTCCACTCCTTCAAAAATTCGTTAAAAACCCACTTCTTCATAAACGTGTATCAATTAAACTGTTAATAGCTCCTAAGAATATGAATAAAAAAAAAAAAGGTGCGCTACACCTTTAAATTTTAAAGTGCAGGCAAGTGCATCAAAAGTGCAAAAAGTGCATACAATAAATAAACAAACAAACTTAGTACAATGTACCATATGTGCACATTTTTACTTGAATATTTGTGGAAACCAGCTTTAAAAAAATAAATAATAATAAACTTACAAGAGCCAATATTCCTTTAGTACTCCACATAGAATTAGGACTTGTTACGTCATCACGCTACCATGTGACCAGACGGAACGCCGAATTCCAGGAAGTGAAGCCTGCAGCCTACAGTGCCGAAAATTTGTTGAGATTTGTGACAGATACTAATGCAGGGCTGGCGCTGTCCAAGTGCCAGCCCTGCAATGTGCCTTCATTGACCGGAGGGGAGATCAGAGATCTCCCTCTCCGGTCCGCAGGCACTGTTTGCTGGCCGCCGGCAGAGGAGGGAGAGAGAGAGGACCCAGGGAAGCTTAGTCTGCAGCTCCTCCAGGTCCTTCTCTCGCGAGCACAGAGCGTTGCCACGGCAACGCTCCGGATCTCGCGAGAGTGAACTCTAGCCCTGGAGACCGGGGCTAGAGTTCACTCTCACCACATGGACCACCAGGGATTCCCCACCGAACCACCAGGGATCAAGAAATGTCCCCCCTCCTCCCTAAACAAAGGTAAGAAGGGAGGGGGAACATTATGTATATTTTAAATAATTAAGAAAATCATTTTATCAAATTAAAAAAAGCCCCCCACATACATAGACTGCCCCCATACACACACACTGCCCCCACATACATACACTGCCCCATACACACACATTGCCCCCACACACATACACTGCCCCCATACACACACATTGCCCCCATACACACACACATTGCCCCCATACACACACACATTGCCCCCATACACACACACACACACACACACACACATTGCCCCCACATACATACACTGCCCCCACATACATACACTGCCCCCATACACACACATTGCCCCATACACACACACATTGCCCCCACCTACATACACTGCCCCATACACACATTGCCCCTGTATATCTGGAAGGGGAATATCTCCTAAATGGTGGTTTAACCCTTTTATGCCTGGGGGTGCTGTTAAAATTGGTGGCAGCGGAGGGATGGCATCCTAGTGTGGTGGAATCTCGGTAAAAATAAATTTAGTAGGCAGAGATTGCCACGTGGTATGTGCACGTGCATATGCTGATGTATCGGTCGGTTGGTTGCACGTGGCAACGATACAATCAGTAGTGTAAGGAGCATGTGCAGGAGTACAGGATATACGAGTATTCCCCTCCTCCATTGTGCTTGGCAAGCCAAGTGGTCAAACAGGAAAGTTAGTCTTTATTCTGTTGATTGGGTTAGAGTACATGTAGGTGGAACTGATTATAGGAGGAGCTATATGTCTATATAAAGGACCTACACTGTACGATCAGGACTCATATTTTAGCTGTTTTTGGTGACATTAGTCCCTCTGAGTCCCGGTCGGTGAATCGAATAAAGATCTCTTCCTTCCTGAAGAAATCTTGGCTTCCGTCAGTTTCTCCCGTATCATTTGGTGCATTGGCCGGGAATCTCATCGTTCAACGGTAACTGAGAAACAGAGGCGTGAGACGGTCTATCTTTGCCCACGCTCTCTACGGCTGCACCCCTGAACTTCTGCGTGGACCTCCCTTCGCCTCGGCGCCACTGGTCTGTTGTCCAGGAGATCATCGGCCTCTACGTAGTAAGTGCTGGGGTGCCCCCGTCGATGAGTGTGAACTCAGGTTCAGGAACGAGGAGGTAAGACGACTACAGTTTTAGACGGTGGACCCACTAGGGGTATTTGATACTGATTGTGCGGTAGGCCCATAAGGGGTTTGTATCTGGAATTGTGTATGGAATTGGCCCCCTCAGTAGAGGGAAGAAGCGAAGGCGCACTGCTCGTAATTAAACGCCCTGTAGTCAGGTCGTTTAATCCTGGTTTGGAGTCAGGCTGGGTCCTGTGTAAATAGCCCAAGCCAGACACTGGTGTCATGTCTAGACTAGCGTATCTAGGGTGTATATTTTGTTCGCTAGGTCGGAGGGACCGTGAGACTAAGCGGAGCCTGTTGTATATTCTGTCTCAACCTATCTTGGCTAAGTGGAAAGGCGTGTAAATCTGGAACCCACTAGACTATTGATAGAGTAGATAGACTAAGAGGGTTTTGTGTAAATTCCGCCCTCTAGTTCGCTATATGTGGTGCTTGGGCAGCGACGGCTAACCAAAATGGATGTAAATAGTTTTAGGTAGTCCCTCGAGTTACTGGCCAATAGATTACTTGTAAATGTAAATGAAACTGTAAATGTGTTAAAACTTATTGTAGTAGCGTGTATATCTTGCTAGATAGCATGAGCTCTGCCGTCTAGCGAGAGTGTGAATAGTGTGTAACTGTATCATAGCGCACGGTACCATAATCATGTAAAATTACTGATACTGTAAATAACCACTAATAACTGTAGTTCATGTTGTATGTTTAACATCATAACCACTACTAACTGAACTGTGATTTCAAAAATTGTACTTTAACCAATGCTAACCGTACTATAACTACTGTTTGTAAAGTCGATGTTACTAGGGCATGTTATAGACGGGTAATTTAAATACTGAGAATTATAACGTGGGTGATTGTATAGTTTCACCAAAAGGTACAGTAATAGTTATTTAGTGACTGGTGTAACAGCTGTGTGTGTACGGGAATTCCCTGTATGTTTTGTTGTGTACGTTTAGCCTAGTAACCGTACCACGTGGTGCTGTTGCCAAGGGGAACGGGTGTGAACGGGTGTTTGTTTTGCTTTTATTGGAGACGACGCTCCATTGCCAAGTATGGGTGCGTCGGATTCAAAGATCATTGATCTCTTAGAATGCATGTTAAAGAACTTTAAAAAGGGATACGATGTCCATGATTTTGGAGTAAAGATGTCCCCAACACGCCTGATTACTTTATGTAGTAGGGAATGGCCTACCCTGGTGGCTGCATGGCCTCCACGTGGTAGTCTTGATCCTAATCTGGTGCAGCGCGTACACGTGCCTGTATCGGGTAGGCCTGAAATTTACGGGCAGTTTCCGTATATTGATTGTTGGAAGCGGGCCGTAGATGACTTGCCAAAATGGATCAGGGTATGCAACAAGGAGCAATGTCGCCTCCTGTTGGCCAGAACTCGTTTGTCCACCAAGGCCGTGATTACGCCCATTCTGGACACGCCCCCTGAGTCAGAGATCCCCATGCCGCCCCCTTACTCCTCCTCTGCAGGAAGAGGAAGAGGAGGCGCAGCTAGTAATACTACTAGCTCAGAGTTTAGCCCACTTGCTTTAAACCCTCCCCTTCCGGTACCTACCCCTATTAACCCCACCTATCCAGATTTGGCGTCATTTCTGGTTCCTGGTCAGGCTCCTCCCAGCCCGGCACGGAATATTCTACTTACTGATCTTCCCTTCAATAAAGAAAAAGCGTCCCCTTCCCCTCGTCTTACTACCCCTCGACCGGAACCCATAACTGACCTTCCTCAACGAAGCCCCATACTAACCCAACAACTGACCGGTACCCTCCAACCCCGACAATATCAAATGCCTCTCCGACTGACACCGGGCCCGACACATATTAATGGTGAGGGCCAGTTACAACATGCTGATCCCGTATTTGTCTATGTTCCCTTTACCACTACTGATTTATTCAACTGGAAGACCCATAACTCCTCCTACACAGATAAACCTCAAGCCATAACAGATTTGATTACCTCTATAATCCAAATGCATAATCCCACTTGGGCTGATTGCCAGCAATTGCTTAAGACATTGTTCAATAACGAGGAAAGAACTTGGATAATTCAGGCGGCAATTAAAGCGCTTGAAGAAGTGGCCCGTACTCAAAATAAGGCCAACCCGGAAGCATGGGCCGCAGCCCATTATCCAAACACAGATCCGAATTGGAATGTTAATGGCGCAGATATGGCCCATTTAAGAGCTTACAGGGACGCCATTATTGCTGGCATAAAAGCCGGAGGAAAAAGGGCGATCAATATGTCAAGGACGGCTGAGGGATTGCAGAAATGTGATGAGTCGCCCAGTGCCTTTTATGATCGATTATTGGAGGCATACCGGTTGTATACCCCCTTTAATCAAGAGGCTCCTGAGAATTCTCGGATGGTTAACTCTGCCTTTGTCAGTCAGGCCAATGGAGATATAAAGCGCAAGCTACAGAAGTTAGAAGGGTTCGTAGGGATGTCTATAACCCAACTAATGGAGATAGCAAACAAGGTTTATATGAATAGGGAGACAGACGAAAAAGGAAGAAGAGCGAAAGATGAGAAGGAAAGCAGACATGTTAGCAGTAGCTATCGCGGGTGTAGATAGAAGGGAAAAGGAAGTGTATAGGGGAACTGAGAAAAGCGAGTATAAGTGGAAGAAGGGCATTGGAGAAGTGAGTGTGTAGCGGAATGCATTAAGCCTGTCCTATAACTTACATGTGTGACTGTATTCGTTTATTGTATTCATGTGTTTATGTATGCTTTCGTATGTGGGTTCGGTAGTTTCATGAGAATGAAACTACCGAACCATTGGACCACCCTAGGGAGAAGTGTGCGCCTCGTTAGGCGTTCACACTTCTCACAAAACCGCAACTTGAACCTTAATTACTGATGCCTGGGTGGCCGCTGTTCGGTATATGAACCACGTGCGGCGGCCATCTTACGCATCAAAATCTCAGCGGTGTTTGGTCATCGAGTGTCTGGAACTCAAATCGGACACTCAAACAACCGAACACCGCTGAGACCTCCAGAGCTCTGTAACTACCGAACGGAGGGACCTAACTAAGCCCCATTCGGTAGAAACCAAGTACCGAATGAGGGAACTGTAATGCAGGTGAATTTAAGTGTGGATGGCTAAGATTATTGTATGTTTCAACTGCCGAACGGAGACCGACCGCAGGGCCCAAACGTATGGAACCCTTTTCGGCTACCACCTCGTGTGCGGTCGGTCAAACTTCACCCTCCACCTAACTACCGAACCCCTGGTCCGATCTGGGTGAATTTTGGATATATTATTCACCCAGATCAGGGCTACCTAGCGGTACCCTAATATTAATGATATGTACTAGTTTAATCGAGAATAGCTGTGGGATATCAGCTCTCCGCTACAGAGTGTCCACTGAGGGAACAATATGAGAGAGATAGAACAAGGGCAGGATATAGTATTAATAATAGAGGCAGAGCGAGAGGAAGAGGAGGCCCTGGAGGAAATGGTGGGAATAATAGAGGAAGCGTTCATGGGGATAGGTATTACCCAGCAGTGCAGAGACCCCGAGAAAGAGAAGATAGAGACTTTGTGGGTTTGGCTGACACTGTCATGGAGGACTATTAATACCGACCTTGGCCAAGCGGACCCTATGGTCGATGTAGCAATAGGGGGAAAAAGGAGTGCTTTCATGATCGACACCGGTGCTGAACATTCTGTGGTGACTAACCTAGTCGCTCCTCCTTCAGGAAGAACTATCACTGTAATAGGAGCAACTGGGAGGAGTGCTGCTAAACCGGTTCTTAAAAGTCAACTCTGTACACTGGGAGGCCACGTAGTAAAACATCAGTTCCTTTACATGCCTGAATGTCCAGTCCAACTTCTAGGACGAGATTTGTTATCGAAGTTACAAGCACAGATAACATTTCTGCCTAACGGAACAATAGCCTTGAAGTTTAATGGACCCTCAGGTATAATGACAATATCAATACCGAAAGAAGAAGAGTGGCGACTTTAGTGTTGACCAGCCAAAGCCCTAGGAGTGATGAATTCTTGTTTAATATACCAGGAGTGTGGGTAGAGAGTAACCCACCAGGACTTGCTCGCAATATCCCACCTATACGGATTGAACTAAAACTTGGGGTTTATCCAGTGAGCCTAAGACAATACCATATTCCTCAAAAGGCAAAGAAGAAAATACAGTCTTGTTTGTATAAGTTCATAAGGTATGGTATCCTAAAATTCTGTACTTCCCCCTGGAACACCCCATTGTTGCATGTTCAAAAGCCTGGGACAGATGAGAATCGCCCTGTGCAGGACTTAAGAGCAGTCAATGATGCGGTAGTAAGTATACATCCAGTTGTGCCCAATCCATATAACCTGCTTGCCTTAATTCCGGGCGGGGCTACTTACTTTACAGTTTTGGACCTTAAAGATGCCTTCTTTTGCCTACGAATTGCTAAAGAAAGCCAGTGCATCTTTGCATTCCAATGGGAAAATGCTGTAATGGGCTCGAAACGCCAGATGACTTGGACAAGATTGCCCCAAGGGTTTAAAAATTCACCTACCCTATTTGGATCAGCATTAAGTCAGGACTTACTAGACTTTAAGTCCATCCCAGGAGAATGTGTACTAATACAATACGTAGATGATTTGTTGATAGCGGCAGTTACAGAAGAGATATGTCAGCAAGCAACATATGATCTACTGCACATTCTTTGGAAGGCAGGATACAAGGTGTCCAGGAAGAAAGCTCAGTTGTGTCAGCCAACTGTCAAGTATCTGGGATTCCATATCTCTGAAGGTCAAAGTATAATGGGGCCTGAGAGAAAAGAAGCTGTATGCCAAATACCAACACCCAAGAATAGAAGACAAGTGCAAGAGTTCTTGGGGGCAGCAGGCTTCTGCAGGATATGGATTCCCAGTTATGCGATTTTGGCGAAACCCCTTTATGCAGCTATAAAAGGCACAGAACACGATCCCTTCCTGTGGACCATCGAACAGCAGAAGGCATTGGAGGATGTTAAGAAGGCATTGATGAGCGCCCCAGCATTAGGTCTACCTGATCATACACGTCCATTCTACTTATATGTACACGAGCAAAGAAGGATGGCTGTGGGAGTACTGACACAGTACTTGGGATCATGGCAACGACCTGTTGCATATATGTCTAAACAACTGGATGCAGTGGCCAGTGGTCTTCCACCTTGTCTAAGAGCCGTAGATGCCACCGCCCTGCTGGTAGCCGAAGCTGACAAGCTCACTCTGGGTCAGGAACTCTATGTAGTACAGACGTTGCTAGACTATAAAGGCAATCATTGGTTTAGCAATAGCCGTATGACTAAGTATCAAGCCATGTTATGTGAGAACCCGAGAGTGCATCTTGAAACTGTCAATACCTTGAACCCAGCTACCCTTTTGCCACAACCTACTGAGAGGCTACATGATTGCCTGGAGGTGATGGATGAAGTGTTCTCAAGCAGACCGGACCTTCGTGAATTTCCCATCCAGAACCCCGATGTCCAGTACTATACGGACGGCAGTAGTTACGTGAAAGAGGGGATTCGCTACGCAGGATACGCAGTGACAACCATAGACAAGGTGATAGAAGCTCACCCATTGTCAAAAGGAACATCGGCACATAAGGCAGAATTAATCGCACTCACACGAGCGTTACAATTGGCTGAAGGATTGACGGTAAAAATCTATACGGACTCAAAGTATGCGTTTTTAACCACTCATGCCCATGGAGCCTTGTATAAAGAAAGAGGACTACTGAACTCAGAGGTTAAAGAAATCAAGTACGCAGCTACAACTATTGGAAGCCGTATGGGAGCCGAAGGAAGTTGGTATCATACATTGTCGAGCGCATCTGAAATGTGATGGTGATGGTGATGTGGTGAAAGGAAATCGGATGGCAGATAATACAGCCAAGCGTGCCGCTGAATCGGGACAACAGGAATATGTGGAGTGTATAGCTGCTCTCATACCGACCCCTCTGTCTCAGTGGACTCCAGTTTATACAGCTCAAGAAGAAGAGTGGTGAAAGACTGAAGCTGGAAATTATTTGGAGAATAATTGGTATCAGTTAGAAGATGTAAGGATAGTTATTCCAGCATCGCTAGCTGTAGAAATTGCCCAGAACTATCACAATGGGACACATTCCGGGAGAGATAGTATGGAAGAATCTCTTAGGAAGCATTTCTACATACCAAGATTGTCCAACTTGAAAAGCCATTGTACGAAGATGTGTGTTATGTGCTAAAAACAACGCAAGGCAAGGTCCAGTGAAGCCACCGGGAGTCCAGTACATGGGAGGGCTCCCTATGTCCGATCTCCAAATAGACTACACGGTAATGCCTAAATCCGGTAATGCCTAAATGGTCCAGCCTTTGTTCACCAGTGCCTACAACAACTGACTCATATGCTTGGTATTAAGAAGAAACTTCATACGGCATATAGGCCTCAGAGTTCTGGGAAAGTGGAAAGGATGAACAGAACTATTAAGAGCCAATTGGCAAAAATATGTCAAGAAACCCAACTCAAGTGGAATGTTCTTTTGCCAATAGCTCTGTTGCGCATTCGTAGTGCACCTACCAGAAGGATGGGTCTCTCACCTTTTGAAATTATGTATGGGCGTCCACCTCCCGTACTTAGTAACTTAAGGGGGGATTTGAGTCAGTTGGGAGAAGGAATTACCCGGCAGCAGGTTGTGGAGTTGGGTAAAACTATGGAGGAGGTACAGAAATGGGTACAAGATAGGTTACCTGTGAATATTTATCCACCTGTCCATTCTTATCATCCAGGAGACCAAGTTTGGATAAAGGAGTGGAACAGTGTACCGTTGGGGCCAAAGTGGAGGGGTCCTTATGTTGTTCTTTTGTCTACGCCAACAGCTATAAAGGTGGCCGAAGTGATTCCGTGGATTCATCACTCCAGGGTTAAACCAGCAGCAGCAGATTCTTGGCAGGCTACACCAGATCCTGAGAATCCCTGCAAGATCCGGTTGAAGAGAGTGACCCAGTTGGATTGAAAGTGATTTTTGAGAAGAGTTCTGGTACAAGGGAACATCAACAAGAATCTACAAGTAGGTGTTTTGACGGCCACAATAAAGCCTGACCACCTGCCTACGTTACATTGCCAGAGTGTCTTGAAGGGATCTCTGTGAAGGAAAGTGAGGATCAGAAGGATTCCATTCCCTGCAGCCCTCACATCCTGGAAGCTGAGGTGCCATCGCACGGTCGAAGAGTGAGGAAGAAGATGCCAGGAGTGATGTGTTTGATAATGTATTTATGTGTGTTTTTAATTATTCAGTGTAACGGATCACCTGGCACCCCGACTGGGTACCACCGTTAATGGATGCTCCTAGCGCTTCCAGAGGACTCCAAGCACTCCACCAGACACCATAAGCACCGCAGGCTGCAGCTATCTCCCTTCAGAACGAAGCAGGAACAAGCTCTTACAAGAGCTCAGTGATTATAGCAAGGGAATATGCCTAGCATAGCAATCCCTTGTAGCAGATTCCCCCAATAAGAGACAGGACTCAAGCTGAGGGTAAAAATAGAACTCTCTGGCTGCTAGCTTGCAGCCCTTTTTATTAGGTGCTCCCATGAAGGGGAGGGACACACACAGTAACGTACATTAACCAATCACACAATAGTTACATCCCACACATAGCCCTCCCCTCTACCTGTAAACTAATTATCTGTACACACAGGAAAATACAATTATCATAGGTAGGGAAAATACAGTTTTTACACAACATTCATAACTCCCAAAATATACATCACATTCGCATAAAAATACATATTCACAATCAATCCATCCAGGGGAACAACATACTCAAAAATCATACGAATTGGACCAGGGGTTCAAAAGTTAGTACAAATGTGCATTTGACCTTCTGGAAGCATGGTTTTACAGGGCCCTCTATCCTGGAGACAATGGGGGGAAGTAATCAAATTATCCAGGACTAGAGGCAGACTCCATTAACCACATGGTTGCAAAACGACATAAAACACTTTAAAATACATAAAGTCACATTTTACACATAACACACAGACATTTCACATATCCCCAGATAGCTCAGGTCTGAGTGCACATTATTAGGTGAATGGCACTCAGACCAACCGAATACAGTTTAATCGCCATGGAGCCAAAGTCTTTAATCACACGAATAGGCTCCATGGCATAGCTATCTGGGTTACCACAGCTCACACAGGGCAAGTACCAAATGACCCCACTGTATTTAAAGGGCCAGAATGAGTGACATACACTCTGGTATGGCCGAATACTGTTTTTAAAGGGCCCAATCTCCCAGGGCCATAGTCCAAAGGCAGCAGGCGGGCAGCCAGGCTTCTCCAATGCAATGTGGCGAGATTGCTCTCGTCACATCTCTCCCCTTTTCCAAACAGACTAACAGGGTATCTGACCTCCTGCCGGTCAGTGCTCTTGTTAGTCCAGCAGCCCACCCACAAAACAGAAACAGCAGTACAGCCCACCCACAATAACTGGTTACTACACCTGAGTAGAGGAGAAATTTGTCCATGTCCAGGTGCCTCACCATGGCTGTGTGGGGGACTGGTAGGCTGCCTTGGTGGGTTGCTGAGTGGGCAGAGACCAGCGGTACTCTGTCCTGATGCCAGCACTACCACGGGAGTAGTCTGGTTGAAGCCTGGTTGCTGGAGACCGACTGTCTCCCCTTTAGCTGCACTGCTCTGCTGCTGGAGACCGACTGTCTCCCCTTTAGTTACACAGCTCTGCTGCTGGAGACCGACTGTCTCACCTTTGGCTAAACAGCCCTGTCGTGGGGGTGCAGGACTGACCATCCCTACCCCCTGTGTGGTAAGTGCAGAGATCACGGTCCCATCTGCACCGGTGGGGGGCTTACAGTCTCCCCCTGGTACATTAAGCTGGCGCTGGGGAGAGGGGGTAACAGGCTCCTCTCCCAATAGAACACTCTGCCGCTGGGGAAAGGAGACTGGCCTCTCTATTCCCTGCACATTACGGATCCGCCGCTGGGGAGAGGTGGTAGCAAGCTTCTCTCCCATACATACTTTCCGCCTTTGTGGAGGGAGACCGACTGTCTCTCCTCCCAATACAGTGCCCTGCTGCTGGGGAAAGGAGACTGGGCTCCCTATTCCCTGCACATCAATGATCCGCTGCTGGGGAGAGGTGGTAGCAAGCTCCTCTCCCATACATACTTTCCGCCTTTGTGGAGGGAGACCGACTGTCTCTCCTCCCAATACAGTGTCCTGCTGCTGGGGGGGAGGTCGATGCTCTCCACTTTCTGTAACTCCAGCTCTAGTTGGGGATCTGGGCCGGTTGCCCAGCATCCCTGTAGGGCCGGTGGAGAGATCTCGGTCCCATCTCCACCTGCCTGCAGGGGGTCCTCCCAGGACCAGTCTATGAGGTCCTCTACCTCGGGTACCTCTGGTTGCTGTTGGGGACTGAGACCGGTTGTCTCTTCCTCCAATAACCCATTCTGCCGCTGGGGAGTGAGACCGACTGTCTCCCCTCCCTGTAAAACATACTGCCGCTGGGGATCTGGGCCGGGTGCCCAGCATCCCTGTAGGGCCGGTAGAGAGACCTCGGTCCCATCTCCACCGGCCACCTCGGTTTCTTCCTCGTCCCACTCTACCTGTGGCTGGAGTTTCTCCCAACGTGCCCACTGGCCTTCCCTCAACGCCCTGTGTTGTAGGTTCCGGGTCACCATGTCCCACACGAACCGCACGTATTTCTCCTCTGGATTGGGTCCGAAAAACTTCAGGTGCAACCCTACCATCGTGCCAAACTCTAGTACGGAGTAGCTATACGCCATGCTTGCTGTAGCCACTGCTGGTTCCATTATGTTCCACGACAATTATCTGTACACACAGGAAAATACAATTATCATAGGTAGGGAAAATACAGTTTTTACACAACATTCATAACTCCCAAAATATACATCACATTCGCATAAAAATACATATTCACAATCAATCCATCCAGGGGAACAACATACTCAAAAATCATACGAATTGGACCAGGGGTTCAAAAGTTAGTACAAATGTGCATTTGACCTTCTGGAAGCATGGTTTTACAGGGCCCTCTATCCTGGAGACAATGGGGGGAAGTAATCAAATTATCCAGGACTAGAGGCAGACTCCATTAACCACATGGTTGCAAAACGACATAAAACACTTTCAAATACATAAAGTAGCATTTTACACATAACACACAGACATTTCACATATCCCCAGATAGCTCAGGTCTGAGTGCACATTATTAGGTGAATGGCACTCAGACCAACCGAATACAGTTTAATCGCCATGGAGCCAAAGTCTTTAATCACACGAATAGGCTCCATGGCATAGCTATCTGGGTTACCACAGCTCACACAGGGCAAGTACCAAATGACCCCACTGTATTTAAAGGGCCAGAATGAGTGACATACACTCTGGTATGGCCGAATACTGTTTTTAAAGGGCCCAATCTCCCAGGGCCATAGTCCAAAGGCAGCAGGCGGGCAGCCAGGCTTCTCCAATGCAATGTGGCGAGATTGCTCTCGTCACATTCAGGAAGGTAGAGGTACCGACACACCAGGCTGTGAGGTTTGCATTAAGACTACGAAAACCGGCAATCGCATTTCCCAGACCCTTATTTGGCATTCCCAGTATGAGTGTAAAGGACATGTATCTAAGTGTAGATACTTAGGTATAGATTATAGTGTATGCCATTTAGGAGCAGGAGAACCTAAGTGTTTTAGCCCTGAGTATCAACCCCGTACAATTTGGTTGACTATTCGGAATGGAGACTCACAGGGGACCCTGATAAATAATACTAGAAACCGTACATTCTCCAGGTGTTTTGCTATTTGATGCATGTAAGGCGATATCAGGTGGTAGAAAACCGTGGAATGAATGTGGCGATCTTAAATGGGAAAGAAGGGAGTGTAACCCAGTCCATATACTTATCAATGACCCAGAACTATTCATAGATAGGTTTGGGAACTTATTTGGGTTCCAGATATATGGAACAGGTTTGGATCCTGGGACAATATTATTTATAGGAATAGAGACCGATACTGTGGCAACCCAGACCCATCAGGTCTTTCATTCCTTGTATGAGGAGATGAGTGTGGAAAATAAGATCCCCCATAATGCGAAAAACTTATTTATAGATCTAGCCGAAAGCATTGCTGGTAGTCTTAATGTAACCAACTGCTATGTGTGTGGAGGTACTAATATGGGAGACCAATGGCCATGGGAAGCAAAGGAGGTAATGTATTCCGGTTCTGAGACAGTTGAACAGTTAATATCTTCTCAAACTGATTATCAAGTGAGTGTAAGGGGTAAATCTGAGTGGCGATTAAAGACCTCCATTATAGGTTATGTTTGCATAGCAAGGAAAGGAATATTGTTTAATACATCTTTAGGAGAATTGACTTGTCTAGGGCAAAAAGCTTATAATGATGATACAAAAGATACAACTTGGTGGTCAGCTTTAAATGTCTCAGAACCACCTAATCCGTTTGCAATTTATACCAGTTTAAAGGATGTGTGGTTTGACCTATCTGCTACATCTAGTTGGAAAGCCCCAGCAAATTTGTACTGGATGTGTGGTAAGAAAGCCTATTCGGAGTTACCACAGGACTGGGAAGGGGCATGTGCATTAGGTATGCTTAAACCATCCTTCTTGTTGCCAATTGAAACAGGAGAGACTTTGGGAGTTAAAGTGTATGATGTAAATCATAGAAAGAAAAGGGGACCCCTAGAGATAGGTACCTGGGAAGATAATGAGTGGCCTTCCCAGCGTATTATAGATTATTATGGGCCAGCAACGTGGGCAGAGGATGGTACTTATGGATACAGAACCCCAATATACATGCTTAACCGTATCATAGTGGTTGAGATAATTACCAATGAAACATCACAAGTGCTTAATCTCCTAGCAAAGCATAACACTAAGATGAGGACAGCCATTTACCAGAATAGATTAGCCTTGGATTACCTATTGGCAGTAGAGGGAGGTGTATGTGGGAAGTTTAATCTAAGCAATTGTTGTCTTCAAATAGATGATGAAGGGCAAGCTATAGCTGAGCTTACTAGCCATATGGTTAAACTAGCATATGGTTAAACTAGCACATGTGCCTACTCAAGTATGGAAAGGGTATAATCCGAGTAGTTGGTTTTGGTAATTGGTACGAGCAGCTTGGAGGACTCAAGGCACTGGTAGGTGGAGTCATGCTAATCTTGATGCTGTGCCTCCTCCTGCCGTGTCTGATTCCTTTGGTAGTTAGGTCTGTGCAGAGAGAAAGGCTGCTGCACAGATAATGGCTGTTTGCAGGTACAAGGCTTAACATCAGGGAGAACACGTACAGGAAGAGGAATGCTGAGGGATTCGTATCTCTACAGGGAGTGCCGAATTATTAGGCAAATGAGTATTTTGACCACATCATCCTCTTTATGCATGTTGTCTTACTCTAAGCTGTATAGGCTCGAAAGCCTACTACCAATTAAGCATATTAGGTGATGTGCATCTCTGTAATGAGAAGGGGTGTGGTCTAATGACATCAACACCCTATATCAGGTGTGCATAACTTCCTTTCCTTTGGCAAAATGGGTCAAAAGAAGGACTTGACAGGCTCAGAAAAGTCAAAAATAGTGAGATATCTTGCAGAGGGATGCAGCACTCTTAAAATTGCAAAGCTTCTGAAGCGTGATCATCGAACAATCAAGCGTTTCATTCAAAATAGTCAACAGGGTCGCAAGAAGCGTGTGGAGAAACCAAGGCGCAAAATAACTGCCCATGAACTGAGAAAAGTCAAGCGTGCAGCTGCCAAGATGCCACTTGCCACCAGTTTGCCCATATTTCAGAGCTGCAACATCACTGGAGTGCCCAAAAGCACAAGGTGTGCAATACTCAGAGACATGGCCAAGGTAAGAAAGGCTGAAAGACGACCACCACTGAACAAGACACACAAGCTGAAACGTCAAGACTGGGCCAAGAAATATCTCAAGACTGATTTTTCTAAGGTTTTATGGACTGATGAAATGAGAGTGAGTCTTGATGGGCCAGATGGATGGATTGGTAAAGGGCAGAGAGCTCCAGTCCGACTCAGACGCCAGCAAGGTGGAGGTGGTTTGGGCTGGTATCATCAAAGATGAGCTTGTGGGGCCTTTTCGGGTTGAGGATGGAGTCAAGCTCAACTCCCAGTCCTACTGCCAGTTTCTGGAAGACACCTTCTTCAAGCAGTGGTACAGGAAGAAGTCTGCATCCTTCAAGAAAAACATGATTTTCATGCAGGACAATGCTCCATCACACGCGTCCAAGTACTCCACAGCGTGGCTGGCAAGAAAGGGTATAAAAGAAGAAAATCTAATGACATGGCCTCCTTGTTCACCTAATCTGAACCCCATTGAGAACCTGTGGTCCATCATCAAATGTGAGATTTACAAGGAGGGAAAACAGTACACCTCTCTGAACAGTGTCTGGGAGGCTGTGGTTGCTGCTGCACGCAATGTTGATGGTGAACAGATCAAAACACTGACAGAATCCATGGATGGCAGGCTTTTGAGTGTCCTTGCAAAGAAAGGTGGCTATATTGGTCACTGATTTGTTTTTGTTATGTTTTTGAATGTCAGAAATGTATATTTGTGAATGTTGAGATGTTATATTGGTTTCACTGGTAAAAATAAATAATTGAAATGGGTATATATTTGTTTTTTGTTAAGTTGCCTAATAATTATGCACAGTAATAGTCACCTGCACACACAGATATCCCCCTAAAATAGCTATAACTAAAAACAAACTAAAAACTACTTCCAAAAATCTTCAGCTTTGATATTAATGAGTTTTTTGGGTTCATTAAGAACATGGTTGTTGTTCAATAATAAAATTAATCCTCAAAAATACAACTTGCCTAATAATTCTGCACTCCCTGTAGAGAGTCGCAAAGTCTAGTCTGGTTTATGGCAACTTGAGGTGTAAGCAAACCCTGATTAAGTGATGCATCTGGGATTATGAAATATCAGAAGCATCAAAGGGGGGAATGTGGTGGAATCTCGGTAAAAATAAATTTAGTAGGCCGAGATTGCCACGTGGAATGTGCACGTGCATATGCTGATGTATCGGTCGGTTGGTTGCACGTGGCAACGATACAATCAGTAGTGTAAGGAGCATGTGCAGGAATACAGGATTGTAACGGAGCTCCGTGTACCCCGACCGAGTACCCTCCGTTGATGGATGCTCCTAGCGCTCTCAGAGGACTCCAAGCACTGCAGACGACACCACAACCACCGCAGACTCCACAACCGCCGTAGCTTAACTGGAGCCGCGCCGTCTTCCTTCCACCCTGGATCGGCTTCTGTCCTCCAGGACCGTGTGGGGAAGACCTCTCCTCCAGGAGAGCGTATCTGGAACAAGCTCTTAAAAGAGCTAAGTGATTAAGAGCTCAGGGGAATATGCATCGCATAGCAATCCCCAGTGTGATATAGCAGTTCCCTCCAATAACGAGACACGGCTACGTATTGAGGGTCAGAAGAGGTCTCTGGACTGGAACACCCAGCCTGCTTTTTATTAGGATCAGGTACATACAGGACACTCCCAGGGGGAGGATGAATTTGACCAATCACATGCATGGTAACACCCCCACGTCTCCTCCCCTCAGATAAACAGTTAAACCAATTATTACATACAATAAAAATACAGTTTTTACACACACACTGTAACTTTAAAACCATACATCCAATTTCAATAAAAGTTGCATATTCCGACTCAGCATACATCAAACATAAACACTTCCAAAAATCAGCCAAATCCCTCCAGTGGATCAAAAGTTAGCTGGAAGTCCTTTATGACCGACCGCAAGCACAATTTCCTGCCCAAAACAGTTCCATAGATTTGGGCTGTGCGGTCGGTCAATTTCATGCGAAAAAACGACTAAGTCCCATTTCGAACGGGACTTAGTCTCTGGAGCTGCAAGTTCCGTATGGGAGAAGGTAAGGGTCAGCGGTGTTCGGCAGAATGTGTAGCCGATTTTAGTTCCACAGAATATTTAGCATACACCGCTGACCGCATTCGAGGAAACCAAGATGGCCGCCGCCACGTGCAATTAACCTGCAGTAACCTCACAGCCTGGGAGGTAAATTGCCTGCACCCTTTAACTTCTGGGTGGTCTGCCTGTGTGGTACTTGGTTCAGTAAGCCCTATTTACTGAACCAAGTGGGGGAAAGCCAGGAACAAGTTATTTTACCGGTCTGGGGACATAGTCTTAAAGGGGCATTGTTCAGCAAAGTCACAATATGTCCCCAGACGGTTCTTAAAGGGCCATACACACCCAATAAATGTTAATAAGTTTTCAGGGGCACAATCTTCCAGGGGCCATAGTCATGAGGCAGGAGGCTGGCAAACATGCTTCTCCACAATCCAGGGAAGCAGGGCAATTCCTCATTTAAAGGGCCAGTTACAAATAGCGATTTGTAACACATCTCCCCTTTGGGGGGAAGACTAACCAGGCACCTGACCTTCTGTCGGTCAGTGCCTCCGTTAGTCGATCCACCAACCCACAATAAACAGATGTCCGAGTAGCCCCCCCACAACATCAAAGTACAGGAACAGCCCACCCACAACACACAGTTACTGCACCTGGGTATTTGGCTGTGGTAATGAGGCCACATGCCGAGGGTACTTGAAGGGCAGAGGCCAACTGCACTCTGCCCAGATGCCAGCTCTTCTGCTGGGGTAGCCTGCAGGACATCAGGCTCTGGACCAGGGACAAAGGTAGGGCAGAGGCCGACTGCGCTCTGTCCAGCTGCCAGCTCTTCCGCTGGGGTAGCCTGCAGGACATCAGGCTCTGGACCAGGGACAAAGGTAGGGCAGAGGCCGACTGCGCTCTGTCCAGCTGCCAGCTCTTCCGCTGGGGTACTGAGACCATAGTCCGGCTCAGTAGTCAAGGGAACATGGACGTCAGGAGGGGTTAGCATCGCCTCCGTTAACCCTGGTGCCACGCTAGGAGTTAGCTGGGGAGGGGAATTTGTACTTACCCCCTCCTCTGGGTGTCCCGGTGAGGGTAGTTGGGGATCTGGAAAGGCTGTCCAGCATCCCTGTAGGTCAGGCACAGAGACCACGGTCCCATCTGCGCCGTCTGGAGGATTGGTGTCTCCCCTTGTTAGGGGAGGCTGCCGCTGGGGAGAGGGGGTGCTGTGCTCCTTTCCCGGAAACACAGGCTGCCGCTGGAGAGGGAGACCGCCTGTCTCCACTCCCTTACCATTGTCCTGTTGCTGTAGAGAGGGACCAACTGTCTCTGCTCTCTGTAGGACACACTGCTGTTGGGGGGGAAGGACGGCACCTTCGGCCCCCTGGGGTACACACTGCCGCTGGAGAGGGAGACCGCCTGTCTCCACTCCCTTACCATGGTCCTGTTGCTGTAGAGAGGGACCAACTGTCTCTGCTCTCTGTAGGACACACGGCTGCTGGGGGGGAAGGACGGCCCCTTCGGCCCCCTGTAACTCACGCTGTTGTTGGGGCGCAGGGACGGAATACTTTGCCCTCACTGCCCGATATTCTGCTTCCATCTGCAGATACTCCGCCAGTTCTCTCCTCACTCTTGGTACAATTTCCTCTGTTAGGAGGGGTCCGTAGACAGCCAACCTCCGCTTCAGCATAGCGTCAAACTGTACGTGACTATACCAATAGTCCAGTTTTGCTTGGTGTTCCCAGGATGCTGTTCCTTGCACTAGGGAAGCCATCCTGTTGTAGCCAGGGGCGCTGCCCAATGGCTAGCGTTGCCCTCAATTGTAACTCCAAACGTTACCAGTGTCTCTGAGCTGCTTCTCCTCGCACTAGGACGCCATCCCACCGCTGCCACCACTGTAACGGAGCTCCGTGTACCCCGACCGAGTACCCTCCGTTGATGGATGCTCCTAGCGCTCTCAGAGGACTCCAAGCACTGCAGACGACACCACAACCACCGCAGACTCCACAACCGCCGTAGCTTAACTGGAGCCGCGCCGTCTTCCTTCCACCCTGGATCGGCTTCTGTCCTCCAGGACCGTGTGGGGAAGACCTCTCCTCCAGGAGAGCGTATCTGGAACAAGCTCTTAAAAGAGCTAAGTGATTAAGAGCTCAGGGGAATATGCATCGCATAGCAATCCCCAGTGTGATATAGCAGTTCCCTCCAATAACGAGACACGGCTACGTATTGAGGGTCAGAAGAGGTCTCTGGACTGGAACACCCAGCCTGCTTTTTATTAGGATCAGGTACATACAGGACACTCCCAGGGGGAGGATGAATTTGACCAATCACATGCATGGTAACACCCCCACGTCTCCTCCCCTCAGATAAACAGTTAAACCAATTATTACATACAATAAAAATACAGTTTTTACACACACACTGTAACTTTAAAACCATACATCCAATTTCAATAAAAGTTGCATATTCCGACTCAGCATACATCAAACATAAACACTTCCAAAAATCAGCCAAATCCCTCCAGTGGATCAAAAGTTAGCTGGAAGTCCTTTATGACCGACCGCAAGCACAATTTCCTGCCCAAAACAGTTCCATAGATTTGGGCTGTGCGGTCGGTCAATTTCATGCGAAAAAACGACTAAGTCCCATTTCGAACGGGACTTAGTCTCTGGAGCTGCAAGTTCCGTATGGGAGAAGGTAAGGGTCAGCGGTGTTCGGCAGAATGTGTAGCCGATTTTAGTTCCACAGAATATTTAGCATACACCGCTGACCGCATTCGAGGAAACCAAGATGGCCGCCGCCACGTGCAATTAACCTGCAGTAACCTCACAGCCTGGGAGGTAAATTGCCTGCACCCTTTAACTTCTGGGTGGTCTGCCTGTGTGGTACTTGGTTCAGTAAGCCCTATTTACTGAACCAAGTGGGGGAAAGCCAGGAACAAGTTATTTTACCGGTCTGGGGACATAGTCTTAAAGGGGCATTGTTCAGCAAAGTCACAATATGTCCCCAGACGGTTCTTAAAGGGCCATACACACCCAATAAATGTTAATAAGTTTTCAGGGGCACAATCTTCCAGGGGCCATAGTCATGAGGCAGGAGGCTGGCAAACATGCTTCTCCACAATCCAGGGAAGCAGGGCAATTCCTCATTTAAAGGGCCAGTTACAAATAGCGATTTGTAACAAGGATATACGAGTATTCCCCTCCTCCATTGTGCTGGGCAAGCCAAGTGGTCAAACAGGAAAGTTAGCCTTTATTCTGTTGATTGGGTTAGAGTACATGTAGGTGGGACTGATTATAGGAGGAGCTATATGTCTACATAAGGGACCTACACTGTACGATCAGGACTCAGATTTTAGCTGTTTTTGGTGACATTAGTCCATCTGAGTCCCGGTCGGTGAATCGAATAAAGATCTCTTCCTTCCTGAAGAAACCTGTGTCCATCTCTATGTGCTTGGCTTCCGTCAGTTTCTCCGGTATCACTAGTGCAAGGTAAAGCAGCTCGGAGACACCATTCGTGGAGTTACAAATTGAGGGCAACGCTAGCAATTGCCCCCATACACATACATTGCCCCCATACACACACATTGCCCACATACACTGCCCCCATACACACACACTGCCCCCATACACACACACACATTGCCCACGTACACTGCCCCATACACATACACTGCCCCATACACACACACTGCCCCACATACATACACTGCCGCCATACCATACACACACATTGCCCCCATACACACACATTGCCCCCACACACATACACTGCCCCCACACACACATACACTGCCCCCACATACACATACACTGCCCCCACATACACATACACTGCCCCCATACACACACATTGCCCCCACACACACACATTGCCCCCACACACACACATTGCCCCCACACACACACACTGCCTCCACATACATACACTGCCCCAGTGGCGGATCCAGAGCCTGACCTCGGGAGGGGCACTTGCAGATTATTTAGAGAAATAATCCAGACACAATATCCACTACAGCTCAGTGTAGTGGTTATGGTGCCAGTAGTGCCGGGACCCCTTCCCAGAGTAAGTAGTCAAACCGTTTAAGAACAGTTTGACAACTTACCTGAGGTCTGCTTGGAAATGGGGCTGTAGTAGGGCATAGGAGCAGAGGTGCAGTGTGTGTGTGTTTGTGTAAGAAGGACTGTGTGAGCTGTGTGTGTGTGAGAAAGTTGCAGTGTGTACGTGAGGACAGCAGTGTGTGTTAGGGGGGCAGTGTGCGTTGCAGGGTGAGTGGGGGCAATGTATGTGTGTATGGGGGGCAGTGTGTGTATGGGGGAAGTTTGTGTGTATGGGGCAGTGTATGTGTGTGGGGGGCCAATGTGTGTGTAGGGTGTGTGTGTGTATTGGGGGCAGTGTATGTGGGGCAATGTGTGTGTATGGGGGCAGTGTATGTATGTGGGGGCAGTGTATGTGTGTGGGGGCAGTCTATGTATGTGTGGGGCAATGTGTGTGTGTGTGGATGGGGGGCTTTTTTAATGTTTTTTTTTTTTACATTTGATAAAATGATTTTTTTTATTTATTTAAAATATACATAATGTTCCCCCTCCCTTCTTACCTTTGTTTAGGGAGGAGGGGGGACATTTCTCGATCCCTGGTGGTCCGGTGGGGAATCCCTGGTGGTCCATGTGGTGAGAGTGAACTCTAGCCCCGGTCTCCAGGGCTAGAGTTCACTCTCGCGAGATCCGGCACGGCAACACTCAGTGCTCGCGAGAGAAGGACCTGGAGGAGCTGCAGACTGAGCTCCCCCGGGTCCTCTCTCTCTCCCTCCTCTGCCGGCGGCCAGCAAACAGTGCCTGCCGACCGGAGAGGGAGATCTCTGATCTCCCCTCCGGTCCATGAAGGCACATTGCAGGGCTGGTGCTTGGACAGTGCCAGACGTGCATTAGCCGGCAGGGGAGAGGGAGAACCTCGGATTCTCGGGGGGGGAGGGGCAATTGCCCCCCCCTGGATCCGCCAGTGCACTGCCCCCATACACACACATTGCCCCACATACACTGCCCCCAATACACACACACACACCCTACACACACATTGGCCCCCCAAACATACACTGCCCCATACACACAAACTTCCCCCCCATACACACACTGCCCCCCATACACACATACATTGCCCTCCACTCACACTGCAATGCACACACACACACACTGCCCCCCTAACACACACTGCTCACACAGTCCTTCTTACACAAACACACACACACTGCACCTCTGCCCCTATGCCCTACTACAGCCCCATTTCCAAGCAGACCTCAGGTAAGTTGTCAAACTGTTCTTAAACGGTTTGACTACTTACTCTGGGAGGGGGTCCCGGCACTACTGGCACCATAACCACTACACTGAGCTGTAGTGGGTATTGTGTCTGGATTATTTCTCTAAATAATCTGCAAGTGCCCCTCCCGAGGTCAGGCTCTGGATCCGCCACTGGCACCAATAGGGCAGGGCCGGCGCTACCTGTAAGGCGGACTAGGCAGCCGCCTAGGGCGCCCCTTGGGAAGGGGCGCCGCCAGGAGCGCCGGCCCCCCTAATGCTGCAGCCGCCCGAGCGCTCTGTAGAGAGCCTCAGGCGGCTGCAGCTTTGCCCGGGCTGGTGCGTCCATGAGGGCGCACCGCCCGGGCACAGCATGAGGAGAGGGAGGGGGCTGACAGGAGGGAAGCGCTCAGCGCTCCCTCCTGTCACTCCCTCTCTGTAGCGTGACCGAGCGCAGTATAGTCCGCCGGTACAGGGAGCATCTGTCTCCTGTACTCGGACGGACTAACAGGAAGTGAACACTGGTGTTCACTTCCTGTTAGTCCGCCGGGTACAGGAAACAAAAGCTCCCTGTACCCGCGGACCATGATACAGAGCTCGGCCACGCTACTATAGAGGTAGGGGAGGGTGGGGGGAATAAATAGAGAGGGGGGGGAGATAAATAAATGGAGAGGGAGGGGAGGAGGAGAAATCAATGAAGAGGGAGGGGGGGAGAAATAAATGGAGAGGGGGGGAGGAGAAATAAATGGAGAGGGAGGGGAGGAGGAGAAATCAATGAAGGGGGGGAGAAATAAATGGACAGGGAGGGGGAGAAATAAATGGACAGGGAGGGGAGGAGGAGAAATCAATGAAGAGGGAGGGGGGGAGAAATAAATGGACAGGGAGGGGGGAGAAATAAATGGACAGGGGGGGGATAAATGGACAGGGAGGGGGGGAAATAAATGGACAGGGAGGGGGGGAAATAAATGGACAGGGATGGGGGGGAAATAAATGGACAGGGGGGGGATAAATGGACAGGGGGGGATAAAGGGACAGGGAGGGGGGAGGACAGGGAGGGGGGAATAAATAGACAGGCAGGGTGGGGGGAATAAATGGACAGACAGGGAAGGGGGAATAAATGGACAGGGGGGGGATAAATGGACAGGGGGGGAAATAAATGGACAGGGGGGGGAAATAAATGGACAGGGAGGGGGTAAATAAATGGACAGGGAGGGGGAGGGAATAAATGGACAGGAGGGGGAGGGAATAAATGGACAGGGAGGGGGGGGATAAATGGACGGGGGGGATAAATGGACAGGGGGAAAAGGACAGGCAGGGTGGGGGAATAAATGGACAGGCAGGGTGGGGGGAATACATTGAAAGGGGGGGGATAAATTGACAGGGAGGGGAATTGACGGGATTAGGAGGGGGAATGAGAGTGGGGAGGGGAGAAGAGAGTGACAACGGGGGAGACGAGAGTGACAAGGGAGGGGGAGAAGAGAGGGACACGCAGGGGAGAAGAGAGTGACAAGGGAGGAGGAGGGAGAAGAGAGGGACAAGAGGGGGGAGAAGAGAGGGACATGGGGGGAGAAGAGAGGGACAAGGGGGGTTGAGAAGAGAGTGACGAGGGAGGGAGAGGGGGAGAAGAGAGTGACAAGGGAGGGGGGAGAGATTGACATCCATCACACACACACAATGCACCCCTTGCACACAGAAAAACACACAATACATTACACACAGACACACACACACAAGCAATTCAACCCTTACACACAATGCATCCCTTACACACACAGAAACACACAATGCATTCCTTACACACACTCAATGCACCCCTTACAGACGCACACACTGCATCCCGTACATACACAGAAACACTCATTGCAGCCCTTACACATACAAACACAGATTCACACAATGCATTCCTTACACACATATCAGGACATCCCCTACTCCTGTGAACAAACTAATTGGTGGAACATGAAGGTGGTCCCTGGGGCCCAGACCTTGAGCTGTGCAAAGGGCCTTAAAAAAAATGGAGCCTTCTTCCTGTTCTCCCAGAACACAAACAGCCTCCAGAGAGCCTGTTCTACACCAGACCAGTGGAGCCAGACTGCAGGTAGAGCCCATCACCATCCTCATCTGATTGTAAGTAGGCAATCTAGTATATTATTCGTGGCACTAATCTCTAATTTACCTCACATTAAAGGGACAGTTTAGTCCCCAGAACCACTGCAGCTTAATGTAGTGGTTCTGGTGTCTATAGCCTGTCCCTGCAGGCCTTTTAATGTAAACACGGTGGCACTGCAGCACTTGTGTTAGTTAACATGGGGCATTGTGATGTCATATCGGGGGGTGGGATGGGGGGCGGCAAACTTTACTTTTGCCTAGGGCGGCAAAAATCCTTGCACCGGCCCTGCAATAGGGCTATTGGACTTCTGTGTGGACGGAGATTATTGTTTTTACTTCAAGAAATAAAGGTTCTTTTTTGTCTGTGATGCAGCTGGCATCCTGCAGATTTCATCTTTGAGTCCTGGTCTGTGGACTACGAGGCTGATAAGTTAGAGCAGACTTTCACTGCTCTCCCTTTGGGAGTCATATTCCATTTTTTTTTCTTAATATTCATTCATTATACACTATTATACTATGTTCTTTCCTCTGTTTTTTTTTTTGTATGTACCACAAGTCCTAATTCTATGTGGAGTACTAAAGGAATATTGTCTCTTGTAAGTTTATTATTATTATTTTTTTTTTAAAGCTGGTTTCCACAAATATTCACATATAAATGTGCACATATGGTACATTGTACTAAGTTTTTAAAATGTATAGGTATCAAAAAATGTAAATTGCCCTGGAGAGGGGGCAACATAAAAAATATCTTAGGGAGATCAGAAATGGAGTGGGTGTTCAATTTACAAACTCTAACCCCCCAAGGCTTAAACGCTGACTTTGATCTATTTAATTTTTTATAATAATATGATTGGTTTTTTAATTAATGTCATTTTATTATGTATGGTTTTATGCAGTCAGTCTGGGGCTATCCAATTCATAGCTGTCACCTACGGCATTATAGTCTGGGATACCCCCAGCCTGACTGCATTATCGCTTATATGTTTACCATTAATATACATGCCCAAATGTGTATATGCACCTTAATGAAAGCCTAAAATGTAGAGCTTTCACTACTAGTTACTCTTTGATAAGTGTCTCATTATATTATTTTATTCTATTTTATTTTATTTTATCTCATCTTAATTATTCTATTTTTTATCCATCTATTACATATAATGTGTCTTAAAATATCTCTATTGCTTTTTGGTTTTATTAAGTTTATTTAAGTGATGTCTATATACTCATTTTATTTCTCCCAATTTGCACTATTACAAAATGTTATATTTTATATGTTAAATCAGCTAGTACCATTCAAACTTGATTAATTCATCTATCCTTTTATTTAGAACTAGCCAGTATTTACCCTCATTTATTTACCCACTTGTATACATATTTAATATGTATTTTCTAATTTATTATCGAAAGGGCGCGCTAAACTACATTTCCCATGCGCCCTTTCGCCGATCTGCCGATCACGTGACCCACGTGCCCTCCTCCTATTGGCCGCGGGTCACATGATGTTTTACCATCCGCCCCTCTTGTAATGGACGTCAGCATTTCCCACTCTGGAGAAGCCGATCACGTGACCGACGCACTACATTACCCATGGTGCCGTGCGGGTCACGTGACGTGCGATTGTTACAACTCTTATTTTTTAAAGTTCTAAACCTCGTTTTAAAAAATAACGATCGGATATGACTTAAACAAATGTTTTATAAAAGATACACCCCTTTGGTTTAAAATTTTAAACTCAATTTTAAATCTGTTTCTAAATGTACAGTGTATGATTCTGATTGGCCACCTAACTATGATGTCATCTTGGCGCCATTTTTTAAAGTACTAGTGTACCTATATAAACTATTCTTGTGCCAGGTTATATGTAAAACCATTTTGATAAAGCCCCAGCGGTGAAACGCGTTATGGTTATTTTATATTGTGTTTTAAATAATAAATGACTTTTTGGTTAGATATATGCATCATTATCATTTTTTATACACGACTATAATTTTTATTATCTTTCCTGGCATTTTTATACTATATATCCTGAAGTGGGGATTATACCACTAACGCTATCCACAAAGTGCAGTGAGACCTGCACTCCTTTTGTGAGTATATTTTATCTTATTTTATTCATCACTCAAAATACCATCAGAGAGCACTATCTGCTGTTTTTATCTTCTTCTCCTGCAAGTTGGACCAAACCCCTGAAGGACAAGCATCAACAAGCATCAACAAATCCTGTAAGCGGGGATTATTCCGCTGTATGCCTACAAACCCAGAGCTGGCTATAGCTCATCTAAATGTGAGTGTAATACTTAAGATTTTATACTACTACGTTTTACTGTAATACACTCCGCACGATTGGTCCTCTTTTCTTGTGTCTTCCATATTACAAGACGGTGTGAACCATAACAACAAGAGAAGCCACCCCCACAGCGGAATTAGAGACTAAAAACCATTTGATCTTCAGACACACATTGGAACTTTTTTATTATTTTTATTATTTTTATTGTTGTACAGTTTTTACTGGTTATATATATTTTTAACATTGGCGCAACCTTTCTCTGTTTTCTACTTTGTATTCTTTGTATAGAGGGTTAGAGGGTTACCCTCTATAAGGTCGCTGCCTGTTCAATATATTATTAGCGCTAACCTACACCCCTTTTTCCTTTATTGTACTAAGTTTGTTTATTTATTTTATGCACTTTTTGCATTTTTTTTTTTTTTTTATTCTTTATTTTTGTAGTGCAGATATAAAGTACAGACTGACGAGAGGTACCCCAAAGGCAATCCTCTGGTCTTTCCCTCGCGTAACATGCGGGGCATATGAATAACATGCACAATTTTTATTTTACTCAGGCTTATACATTTGGGTTTAAACACAGTTTTAAAGTATATTGCATTGAGGTATTTGTATTTTGAGGTAGGCTTACAGGCTTCCTTCTGCTCTCGCGCTGGTAGGCCACATTGCTCTGTTTGGGTTGCAGCTCGGCAGCCCTCTCAATGGTGCCATGCTTGTTGCGTGTATGGCACTTGGTGGAGCTGTCGGTTTCAGTTTGGCCTCCAGCTTGCGCCAGAAGTCGTCGAAGATTGCCTCTAATCTCTAGCGGGTCCCATGCTGTGGGTCCGTAGGCTCGGGGGAACATGTGGCGTCCGCCATGTTGGGTGCAGCATTGTGTTGCTTGCGTCCTCACTCCGTCCCCCTTTGCACCCCCTCCGGTCTTGATGTATCTCTCAGGTGTGGACCGCGATCACCCCCGACGGTCCGGGGGGGGGGGGGAGTAACGGGGCTCCCGCTTGCGTTGTGTCGGCATCTCGTGGCACCGGACCGGGGGATCGGCCGCCTCTCCCGCTCTACGGTCGCCAGGCCTCATGGCGCAAGTCGGTCTGCCAGCCGGCCTCAGAGTGGTCGCAGGCTGCAGGGTTGGTTCAGTGCCCAGTCATGGGTCAGATGATACTATTAGGGTAGTCTTTTCATAAGCATTTAGGGCTGGAAAGTTGTATTTTGCCCTGTTGATTGAGGAGCTCTGCAGTGGCACGTCTACCTTCCGTGCTGGTCAGGGCCCGCCCCCCACTTTTTGCACTTTTGATGCACTTGCCTGTACTTTGAAATTGAAAGGTATAGCGCACCTTTTTTTTTATTCGTATTCTTAGGGTGTTTTTTTTAGAGCTTAGGCACTTTTAGGTGCTGCTTTACCTTTTATATTGGTTTATATTTATTGTATCACTTATTTTACATTCTTTTACATTCGCTATATAAATATCATAATAATAATAATACCACTGGGAAGCCGTTTAGCTTTCGCGACCGCAAGTGGCGTGGGAGGGATGACCGGCCACGTGGGAGCGATGGCTCCGATAGTCTGACCTCCCCACACCGCAGGGCCCCTCCGTCCAGGCGCTGGTGGGGAGGCAGGTTACAGTTTACACTGTGAGCCTTCATGATGTATTAGAATGGCTCTTGTCAAAAGTTTGAGGAAGGTGAAGGATCACTGGTGATTCTCTATTGTAGTGTACACTAGCACTATTGTTTTTTGCTACATTATGATTTTCCTTGTCCACTCTCTGTTCCCTGGTGACTTTCCATAGCTGGATGCTATTGGTTGCCTGTTTATACACATATGCTGCAAGGGGTTGCTTATGGTGTCTCACACTGCCTTTAGGGTTAGCTAGAGTTCAGAAGAATGCTATGTACAGTTACACAGAAGAATGTTAGGTACAGTTACACAGAAGAATGTTAGGTACAGTTACACAGAAGAATGTTAGGTACAGTTACACAGAAGAGTGCTATGTACAATTACACAAAACAATGTTATGTCAAGTTACACAGAAGAAGGTTATGTACAGCTACTCAGAAGAATGCTATGTACAGTTACACGGAAGAATGTTATGTACAATTATGCAGAAGGCTAAGTAAAGTTACACAGAAGAATGCTATGTACAGTTACACGGAAGAATGTTATGAACAGTTACGCAGAAGGATAAGTAAAGTTACACAGAAGAATGCTATGTACAGTTACACAGAAGAGCGTTATGTACAGGTACACAGAAGAGCGTTATGTACAGGTACACAGAAGAGCGTTATGTACAGGTACACAGAAGAGCGTTATGTACAGGTACACAGAAGAGCGTTATGTACGGTTACACAGAAGAGCGTTATGTACGGTTACACAGAAGAGCGTTATGTACGGTTACACAGAAGAGCGTTAGGTACAGTTACACAGAAGAGCGTTATGTACAGGTACACAGAAGAATGTTATGTACAGTTACACAGAAGAATGTTATGTACAGTTACACAGAAGAATGCTATGTACAGTTACACAGAAGAATGCTATGTATAGTTACACAGAAGAATGCTATGTACAGTTACACAGAGGAATGCTATGTACAGTTACACAGAGGAATGCCATGTACAGTTACACAGAGGAATGTTAGGTACAGTTACACAGAAGAGTGCTATGTACAATTACACAAAACAATGTTATGTCAAGTTACACAGAAGAAGGTTATGTACAGCTGCACAGAAGAATGTTATGTACAGTTACACTGAAGAATGTTATGTACAGTTACACGGAAGAATGTTATGTACAGTTACACGGAAGAATGTTATGTACAGTTACGCAGAAGGCTAAGTAAAGTTACACAGAAGAATGCTATGAACAGTTACACAGAAGAGCGTTATGTACAGGTACACAGAAGAGCGTTATGTAGGTACACAGAAGAGCGTTATGTACATGTACACAGAAGAGCGTTATGTACGGTTACACAGAAGAGCGTTATGTACGGTTACACAGAAGAGCGTTAGGTACAGTTACACAGAAGAGCGTTAGGTACAGTTACACAGAAGAGCGTTCGGTACAGTTACACAGAAGAGCATTATGTACAGGTACACAGAAGAATGTTATGTACAGTTACACAGAAGAATGTTATGTACAGTTACACAGAAGAATGCTATGTACAGTTACACAGTAGAATGCTATGTACAGTTACACAGAAGAATGCTATGTACAGTTAAACAGAAGAATGCTATGTACAGTTACACAGAGGAATGCCATGTACAGGTACAAAGAAGAGCGTTATGTACAGGTACACAGAAGAGCGTTATGTACAGGTACACAGAAGAGCGTTATGTACAGGTACACAGAAGAATGTTATGTACAGGTACACAGAAGAATGTTATGTACAGGTACACAGAAGAGCGTTATGTACGGTTACACAGAAGAGCGTTATGTACAGTTACACAGAAGAGCGTTAGGTACAGTTACACAGAAGGGCGTTAGGTGCAGTTACACGGAAGAATGTTATGTACAGTTACGCAGAAGGCTAAGTAAAGTTACACCGAAGAATGCTATGTACAGTTACACAGAAGAGCGTTATGTACAGGTACACAGAAGAGCGTTATGTACAGGTACACAGAAGAGCGTTATGTACAGGTACACAGAAGAGCGTTATGTACAGGTACACAGAAGAGCGTTATGTACAGGTACACAGAAGAATGTTATGTACAGGTACACAGAAGAGCGTTATGTACGGTTACACAGAAGAGCGTTATGTACAGTTACACAGAAGAGCGTTATGTACAGTTACACAGAAGAGCGTTATGTACAGTTACACAGAAGAGCGTTAGGTACAGTTACACAGAAGAGCGTTATGTACAGGTACACAGAATAATGCTATGTACAGTTACACAGTAGAATGCTATGTACAGTTACACAGAAGAATGCTATGTACAGTTACACAGAGGAATGCTATGTACAGTTACACAGAGGAATGCCATGTACAGTTACACAGAGGAATGTTAGGTACAGTTACACAGAAAAGTGCTATGTACAATTACCGAAAACAATGTTATTGATACCGGAGAAACTGACGGAAGCGAAGCACAGAGAGATGGACACAGGTTTCTTCAGGAAGGAAGAGATTCTTTATTGGATCACCGATCGGGACTCAGAGGGACTAGCGTCACCAAAATACAGCAAGTTCTGAGCCCCGGACAATAGTGCAGGCTCCTTATATAGGCACATAACTCCTCCCATATTAAGCTCCACCCGCACATTCTCTTAACCAATCAACACAAATAAGAATTAACTTCCTGCTTGACCGCATGGCTTGTCCAGCACAATGGAGGAGGGGGAATACTACATCCTGTATTCTTGCACATGCTCCGTACACTACTGATCGTATCTTGCCTCGTGCAACCAACTGATCGATACGTCAGCATATGCACGTACACATGCCACGTGGTAATCTCGGCCTACTAAATTTATTTTTACCGAGATTCCACCACATTCCCCCCTTTGATGCCTCTTGATATTTCACAATTACTTGAGGCATCACTTAACCTTGGTTTGCATACACCGCAAGTTACCATGAACCAGACCAGACTTATCTTATGATGTGAATCTTCAACACTCATCTTCCTGCATTGGTTCTCCCTGATCTAGAGCCTTATACTTATAAATCGCCATTATCTGTGCAGCAGCCTTCCTCTCTGCTATATTTTCTATCAGGCTTTGCACAGACCTAACTACTAAGGGTATAAGACACGGCAGGAGTAGACACAACATTAAAATCAGTAGGACTCCACCTACCACTGCCTTAAGCCCTCCAAACCACTCATACCAGCTACCAAACCAACTACTTGGATTATACCCTTTCCATACCTGAGTAGGCACATGCGCTAGTTTAACCATATGGCTAGTAAGCTCAGCTATTGCTTGCCCTTCGACATCTATTTGAAGACAGCAATTGCTCAGGTTAAACTTCCCACATACACCTCCCTCTACTGCCAAAAGGTAATCCAAGGCTAATCTATTTTGGTAGACTGCTGTCCTCATCCTGGTGTTATGCTTCGCTAGAAGATTGAGCGCTTGTGATGTTTCGTTAGTGATAATCTCAACCACCGCCTGTAATCTTATAATACGGTTAAGCATATAAATAGGGGTTCTGTAACCAAAGGTACCATCCTCAGCCCACGTGGCTGGCCCATAATAATCTATGATACGCTGGGGAGGCCATTCATTATCTTCCCAGGTGCCTATCTCTATGGGTCCCCTTTTCTTCCTATGATTCACATCATACACTTTAACACCTAAAGTCTCACCTGTTTCAATCGGTAACAAGAAGAAGGGTGGTTTGAGCATACCCAACACACATGCCCCTTCCCAGTCCTGTGGCAACTCCGAATAGGCTTTCTTACCACAGATCCAGTACAAATTTGCTGGGGCTCTCCAGGTAGATGTGATGGATAAATCAAACCACACATCCTTTAAATTGGCGTATCTAGCAAACGGGTTAGATGGTTCTGAGACATTTGAAGCCGACCACCAAGCTGTATTCTTTGTATCATCATCATAAGCTTTTTGCCCTAGACAAGTTAATTCTCCTACAGAAGTATTATACATTATTCCTTTCCTTGCTATGCAAACATAAAATATGATGGAGGTCTTTAATCTCCACTCAGATTTACCTCTAACACTCATATGATAATCGGCTTGTGTAGATATTAGTTGGTCAACTGCCTCAGAACCGGACATTACCTCCTTTGCTTCCCAAGGCCATTGGTCTCCCATGTTAGTACCTCCACACACATAGCAGTTGGTAACATTAAGACTACCGGCAATACTTTCGGCTAAATCAATAAATAGGTTTTTAGCATTATGGGGGATCTTATTATCTATACTCATCTCTTCATAAAAGGAATGGTATACTTGATGAGTTTGGGAGGATACCGTATCAGTCTCTATCCCTATAAACAATACTGTCCCAGGATCTAAACCCGTCCCGTATATCTGAAACCCAAATAAATTGCCATATTTGTCTAAGAACTTATCGGGGTTATTTATAAGTATATGGATGGGATTACATTCCATAGACTTACAATATGGGCTAGTCGGCAACTTAGTCACTATCATGTCTTTGTCTACTGTCTGTCCCCAAGTCGCCCACCCCACACAAGACCAATATGGGCAGAAGTTATAGTCTTTATTTGGGCATCTAGGACTCACATATTTATTTTTACTACTGGGACAAATATATTTATCATTAGACCCATACGTCCTCTCCCATCTAAGATCCCCACATACATTCCACGGCTTTCTACCACTCGATATCGCTTTACACGCATCAAATAGCAGAACACCCGAAGAATGTACGGATTCTAACACCGTCTTATTAATTAGGGTCCCCTGAGGATCTCCATTCCTGAGAGTCAACCAAATTGTACGAGGTTGATACTCCGGACTGAAGCACTTAGGTTCTCCTACTCCTAAATGGCACACACTATAGTCTATATTTAGGTATCTACATCTCGATACATCTCCTTTACACTCGTATTGTGAATGCCAAATTAGGGTTTGGGAAATATGGTTACCTGTTCTCGTAGTCTTAATGCATACCTCACAGCTAGGAGTGTCGGTACCTCTACCTTCCTGAATATAAAAACACACATAAATAAACACTATCAAAAACACATCTTTCGCCGTCATCCTCAGTCTTCGTCCGTGCGAAGGCACCTCAGCTTCCAGGATGTAAGGGCTGCAGGGAATGGAGTTCTGCTCGTCTTCACAGGAGTCCCTTCGAGACTTTCCCTGGCTTATAAACTATACGTCGGTGGGCGGACAGGCTTTATTATGGCCTTCTCACTCACGCACCAAATCCCAAAAATAATAAAATTTGTAATCCACAATAGTTCCTCGTTACTCCGACTGAGTAGTGCGTTTTAACCGGATCTTGCAGGGATTCTCTGGATCTGCTGTAACTTGCCAAGAATCGACTGCTGCTGGTTTAACCCTGGAGTGATGTATCCACGGAGTCACTTCGGCTACTTTTATCGCTGTAGGGGTAGACAAAAGAACAACATAAGGACCTCTCCACTTGGGCCCTAACGGTACATTATTCCACTCTTTAATCCACACTTGATCTCCTGGATGATAACTATGAACAGGGGGATAAATATTCACAGGTAATCTATCTTGTACCCATTTCTGTACCTCCTCCATAGTCTTACCCAACTCTACAACCTGCTGCCGAGTAATTCCTTCTCCCAACTGACTCAAATCCCCCCTTAAGTTACCAAGTATGGGAGGTGGTCGCCCATACATGATTTCAAAAGGAGAGAGGCCCATCCTTCTGGTAGGGGTACTGCGGATTCGCAATAGAGCTATAGGTAAAAGAACGTTCCACTTAAGTTGGGTTTCCTGACACATTTTAGCCAACTGGTTCTTAATAGTTCTATTCATTCTCTCTACCTTACCAGAGCTCTGGGGTCTATATGCAGTATGAAGCCTCCACTTTATACCAAGCATATGAGTCAGTTGTTGTAGGCACTGATGAACAAAAGCTGGACCATTGTCCGATCCTATAGAACAGGGTAGTCCATATCGGGGTATTATTTCTCGTAGCAGGAATCTCACAACTTCTCCTGCTTTCTCTGTACGAGTAGGACATGCTTCTACCCAGCCTGAATAGGTGCACACAATTACCAGCAGGTAACGATGTCCACCCGATTTAGGCATCACTGTAAAGTCTATTTGTAAATCGGACATGGGGAGTCCCCCCATAAACTGGACTCCTGGTGGCTTTACTGGTCCTTGTCTTGCATTATTTTTAGCACACGTTACACATCTTCGTACAATGGCCTGAGTCAAGTTGGACAATCTTGGTATGTAGAAATGTTTTCTGAGAGATTCTTCAGTACTGTCTCTCCCAGAGTGTGTCCCGTTATGATAATTTTGGACAATTTCTACCGCTAGTGATGCTGGTATGACTATTCTTCCATCTTCTAGCTGATACCACTTGTTCTCCAAATACTTTCCTGGTTCAGTCTTTAACCACTCCTCTTCTTGAGCTGTATAAACTGGAGTCCATTGGGACAGTGGAGTTGGTATAAGAGCAGCTATATGCCCCACATACTCCTGTCTTCCTGATTCAGCAGCACCCTTGGCTGCACTATCTGCCATCCGATTTCCCTTGGTTACATCACCATCTCCTCTCAGATGCGCTCGACAATGTATGATACCGACTTCTTTCGGCTCCCACACTGCTTCCAATAGTTGTAGGATTTCAGCTGCGTATTTGATTTCTTTGCCTTCTGAATTCAGTAGTCCTCTTTCTTTATACAAAGCTCCGTGGGCATGAGTGGTTAAAAACGCATATTTGGAGTCCGTGTAGATGTTCACTCTTAAACCTTCAGCCAATTGTAACGCTCGTGTCAGTGCTATCAATTCTGCCTTTTGTGCTGATGTTCCTTTCGCCAGTGGCCGAGCTTCTATCACCTTGTCTATTGTTGTCACTGCATATCCTGCATAGCGGATCCCTTCTTTCACATAACTACTGCCGTCGGTATAATATTGAACATCGGGGTTCTGGATGGGAAAATCACGAAGATCTGGTCTACTTGAGAATACTTCATCCATTACTTCCAAACAATCATGTTGACTTTCAGTAGGTTGTGGCAAAAGGGTAGCTGGATTTAAGGTGTTTACAGTCTCTAAATGCACTCTTGGGTTTTCACACAACATTGCTTGATACTTGGTCATACGGCTGTTACTAAACCAATGATTTCCTTTGTAATCCAACAACGTCTGTACTGCATGTGGGACTCGTACATAAAGTTCTTGACCCAGAGTGAGTTTATCGGCTTCAGCTACTAGCAGGGCGACTGCAGCTACGGCTCTTAGACAAGGTGGAAGTCCGCTGGCCACTGCATCCAATTGCTTAGACATGTAGGCAACAGGTCTTTGCCATGATCCCAAGTACTGTGTCAATACTCCCACAGCCATTCTTCTTTGCTCATGTACATATAAGTAGAATGGTCGTGTGTGATCAGGTAGACCTAATGCTGGGGCACTCATCAAAGCCTTCTTCACATCTTCAAATGCCGTTTGCTGTTCTTGGGTCCATAAGAAGGGCTCGTGCTCTGTACCTTTGATAGCTGCGTACAGAGGTTTTGCCAGTATCGCATAGCTGGGAATCCATATCCTACAGAAGCCTGCTGCCCCCAAGAATTCTCGCACTTGTCTTCTATTCTTGGGTATTGGTATTTGGCAGACAGCTTCTTTTCTTTCTGGCCCCATAATTCTTTGACCTTCAGAGATATGGAATCCCAGATATTTGACAGTTGGCAAACACAACTGAGCCTTCTTTCTAGACACCTTGTATCCTGCCTTCCAGAGAATGTGTAGTAGATCGTGCGTTGCTTGCTGACAGATTTATTTTGTAACTGCTGCTATCAACAAGTCATCTACATATTGTAACAATACACAGTCTCCTGGGATGGACTCGAAATCCAGTAGATCTTGACTTAGGGCTGAACCAAATAGGGTAGGTGAATTTTTAAACCCTTGGGGCAGTCTTGTCCAAGTCATTTGGCGTTTTGAGCCCGTTACAGCGTTCTCCCATTGGAAAGCGAAAATACATTGACTTTCTGCGGCAATTCGGAGGCAAAAGAAGGCATCTTTGAGATCTAAGACTGTAAAGTAGGTAGCCCCGCCCGGAATTAAAGCAAGCAGGTTATATGGATTGGGTACAACTGGATGTATACTAACAACCGCATCATTGACTGCTCTCAAGTCCTGCACAGGTCGATACTCATCTGTACCGGGCTTTTGAACAGGCAGCAATGGGGTGTTCCAGGGGGAAGTACAGAATTTTAGGATACCATACCGTATGAACTTATCCAGATAGGATTGGATGTTCTTCTTAGCCTTCTGCGGGATGTGGTATTGTCTTAGGCTCACTGGATAAACCCCAAGTTTTAGTTCAATTTTTATAGGTGGAATATTGCGGGCCAGTCCTGGTGGGTTGTTCTCTGCCCAAACTCCTGGTATGTTAAATAATGTCTCATCACTCCTAGGGTTTTGGCTAGTCAACGCTGTATAAAGTCGCCACTCTTCTTCCTTTGGTACGGATAATGTCATGATACCTGAAGGTCCATTAAACTTTAAGGATGTTGTTTCATTTGGTAGGAACGTAATCTGCGCTTGTAATTTTGATAGCATATCACGTCCCAGCAATTGGACTGGACATTCAGGCATATAAAGGAATTGATGTTTTACTACGTGGCCTCCCAATGTACAGAGTCGACTTTTAAGAACCGGTTTTTCAGCACTTCTTCCAGTTGCTCCTATCACAGTAATAGTCCTTCCAGATGGAGGAGCAACTAGATTAGTCACCACTGAATGTTCAGCACCAGTGTCGATCATGAACGCACTCCTTTTTCCCCCTATTGATACATCGACCATAGGCTCCGCTCGACCAAGGGGGATGGAGCCCGGTCGGTATCAATAGTCCTCCATGACCGTGTCAGACAATCCTACAAAGTCCCTACCTTCTCTATCGCGGGACCTTTGCGCTGCTGGAATATACCTGTCTTCCCTAACACTTCCTCTGTTCCCATTACTCCCTCTATTACCATTACTCCCTCCGGGGCCTCCTCTACCTCTCGCTCTGCCTCTAAAGTTTCCGTAACCTGTCCTAGGTCTGTCTCTCTCACACTGTTCTCGTCAAGGACACTCATTTCTCCAATGCCCTTCTTCCCTACAGTATGCGCACTGATTTCTACTTAGAGGTTCCTCATTCCATCTACTATCGCCTCTATCTGGGCCCCGTCTATCTACGCCTGCGATCGCTACCGCTAGCATATCAGCCTTTTTACGCATCTTGCGCTCTTCCTCTTTCTTACTTTCTGTTTCCCTATTCATATAAACCTTATTCGCTACCTCCATTTGTTGGGTGATGGACATACCTGCAAACCCTTCTAACTTTTGTAGCTTGCGCTTAATATCTCCGTAAGCTTGGCTGACAAAGGCGGAGTTCACCATTCGGGAATTGTCAGCGTCTTCCGGATTAAAGGGGGTATACAAGCGGTATGCCTCCAATAATCGGTCATAAAAGACACTGGGCGCTTCATCGCTTTTCTGAATCACCTCAACTGTCTTTGACATGTTAATAGCTTTCTTTCCTCCGGCTTTCATGCCAGCAATTATAGCGTAACTATAGGCTCTGAGTTGAACCAAATCAGCACCATTTACATTCCAATCGGGATCGGTGTTAGGATAATGTGTTGCGGCCCATGCTGATGGATTGGCTTGGTTTAAAGTACGGGCTTTATCCTCTAGTGCTTTAATGGCCGCTTGGTTAATCCTTGTCCTTTCCTCATTGTTGAATAAAGTCATTAATAACTGCTGGCAATCAGCCCATGTCGGGTTATGTGTCTGTACTATTGAGGTGAACAGATCAGTCATAGCTTGTGGTTTCTCAGTATACGAGGAATTGTGGGTCTTCCAATTTAAAAGATCGGTTGTCGTGAATGGGACATATACAAAGACTGGGTCAGCATGTGCCATTTGGCCTGCGGCATCGATATAGGCTGACCCAGGATTCAGACGAAGAGGCATCTGATAGTGTTTTAATTGTTGGGCACCGGTCAACTGTCGGGTCTGTATGGGGCTACATGGAGGGGCGTCAGTCATAGGTTCCAGTCGGGGAGAAATAGGGTATGGGGATGTGGGAGCTTGGTTTTGGGAAAAGGTTGCAAATAAAACACTTCGAGCCGAGCTAGATGAAGCTTGACCGGAAGTCTGAAGTGGCGCCAAATCAGGATATTCGTTTTTAATGGGGGTTGGTTCTGATTCCGGAAGGGGAGATTTAGTACGAGGGGGGGTGGATCCTGTACTGGAGGAGGAAGCGGAAGTGGATGGGGGTAATGAGGGGAGGGTTGCAGGACTTCCTGCATTTGCGTCACTTCTTCTTAACGGAAAGTAAGGGGGCGGCAAAGGGATCTCGGACTCAGGGGGCGTGTCCAAAATGGGCCTAACACCAGTCCTAGTGGACGAACAAGTCCTAGCTACCATGAGGCGACATTGCTCCTCGTGGCATGTCTGGAGCCATTTTGGCGAGTCATTTACGGCCTGTCTCCAACAATCAATATAAGGAAACTGGCCGTAAAGTTCAGGCCTACCTGATACAGCCACGTGTAAGCGCTGTACCAGAGTTGGATCCAAACTGCCACGTGGCGGCCATGCCGCAACCAAAGTAGGCCACTCCCTAGTACACAAAGTGACCAAACGTACAGGAGACATTTTAACCCCAAAATCACAAGTTTTGAATCCCTTTTTAAAATTCTTCACCATATAACCTAAGGGATCCGGAATCGTTGACTGCGAAGCACCCATACTTAACAATGGAACGTCGTCGACAACGAATACTATACACGCGTACTATTCGACAGTCACACCCGTTTCCTCTGGCAACAGCACCACGTGGTACGGTTACCAAGTGAAGCGTACACAATAACACAATAAACACTCAGGGAATTCCCGTACACACACAGCTGTTACACCAGTCACTAGATAATCAATATTATGCCCTTTGGCGTAACTATACAGTCACCCACGCTATAATTCTCTATATACGAATTACCCGTCTATAACACACCCCAGTAACATCGTCTTTTACAAATAGCGGTTACAGTACGGTTAGCATAGGTCAAAGCACAAGTTAAGGTCACAATACAATTATTAGTGGTTATGGTGTTAAACATGCAATGGACGACAATGATTAGTACTTATATACAGTGTCAGTAAATATACAGGGTTATGGTACCGTGCACTATAATACAGCAACACACTATTAACACTCTCGCTAGACGGCTGAGCTCGCGCTATCTAACAAGATATACACTTTACTAAACAATCTTTATCACATTTACAATTCCCAACTAAACTATTGGCCAGTACCTTGAATGGACTACCTAAAAACAATCTACATACGTTTTGGTTAGCCACACTGCCCAATCACCATATATAGCGAGCTAGAGGACCGAATTTACACAGACGCCTCTTAGTCGCACTATCAAAAGTCTAGTGGGTTCCAAATTTACACGCCTTCCCACTTAGCCCAGATAGGATGAGAGCTAGCGAACCGAATTTACACAGACGCCGCTTAGTCTCCCGGTCCCTCCGACCTAGCGAACAAAATATACACCCTAGAACGCTAGTCTAGACAAGACACCGGTGTCCGGCTAGGGCTATTTACACCAGAGCCCCGCCTGACTAACAAAATCAAACGGTCTGACTAAAGAGCGTTCGATCGAGCGGTGCGCCTTCGCTCCTTCCCTCCGACAGAGGGGGCAGATACACAGATTCAAACCCCTTTGGGCCTACCGCACAATCGGTATACCCCTAGTGGGTCCTGCCGTCTAAAACAGCAGTTGTCTTACCTCCTCGTTCCTGAACCTGAGTTCACACTCATCGACGGGGACACCCCAGCACTTCTCACGTAGAGGCCGATGATCTCCTGGACAACAGACCAGTGGCGCCGAGACGAAGGGAGGTCCACGCAGAAGTTCAGGGGTGCAGCCGTAGAGAACGTGGGCAAAGATAGACCGTCTCACGCCTCTGCCTCTCAGCTACCGTTGAACGATGAGCTTCCCGGCCAATGCACCAAATGATACCGGAGAAACTGACGGAAGCGAAGCACAGAGAGATGGACACAGGTTTCTTCAGGAAGGAAGAGATTCTTTATTGGATCACCGATCGGGACTCAGAGGGACTAGCGTCACCAAAATACAGCAAGTTCTGAGCCCCGGACAATAGTGCAGGCTCCTTATATAGGCACATAACTCCTCCCATATTAAGCTCCACCCGCACATTCTCTTAACCAATCAACACAAATAAGAATTAACTTCCTGCTTGACCGCATGGCTTGTCCAGCACAATGGAGGAGGGGGAATACTACATCCTGTATTCTTGCACATGCTCCGTACACTACTGATCGTATCTTGCCTCGTGCAACCAACTGATCGATACGTCAGCATATGCACGTACACATGCCACGTGGTAATCTCGGCCTACTAAATTTATTTTTACCGAGATTCCACCACATTATGTCAAGTTACACAGAAGAAGGTTATGTACAGCTACACAGAAGAATGTTATGTACAGTTACACGGAAGAATGTTATGTACAGTTACACGGAAGAATGTTAAGTACAGTTACGCAGAAGGCTAAGTAAAGTTACACAGAAGAATGCTATGTACAGTTACACAGAAGAATTTTATGTACAGGTACACAGAAGAATGTTATGTACAGTTACACAGAAGAGCGTTATGTACAGTTACACAGAAGAGCGTTATGTACGGTTACACAGAAGAGCGTTATGTACGGTTACACAGAAGAGCGTTATGTACGGTTACACAGAAGAGCGTTAGGTGCAGTTACACAGAAGAGCGTTAGGTGCAGTTACACAGAAGAGCGTTAGGTACAGTTACACAGAAGAGCGTTAGGTACAGTTACACAGAAGAGCGTTAGGTACGGTTACACAGAAGAATGTTACGTACAGTTACACAGAAGAGTGTTATGTGCCATTAATCTGAAGAAGTGTTGGGTACATCTTATCCGAAGAGTGAAATGTACAATCAATCAGAAGAATGAAATGTGCAGTTTATCGCCTGTGCATCACTGAAGGGCCTGCTTTGTCTGTGCCCTATTAATTGGCCAGCATTGTCTGTACTCCATTGATTGGCCAGCTTTGTCTGTACCCCATTCATCTGGCCTGCGTTGTCTGTGCCAGAATGTCTGCATGCCAAGCCTTACTGCTACATACTCACGCTTGGGCATTGCATGCGCTGCCAAACTTGCCTCTGCCACTATGTGGGGTGCTGCCCCGATGCTTCTGCCGGTGACATTTGTCCGTTATACCCCTAGAGGTCACTTTGCCTAGGACCGCTCCACGGGAGAACCCTTTATCTGGGGGAATGAGCACAGGCGATGTCTAATATGGCAGCGACCACCTTCTAAAGAAGGCAGGCGACTTGAATGAGTCAGACTCTCCTGATGAGGGCAGGCAAGTGCGCATAAGCGCTACTGGAAGGGTGAAGGCCCTGAACCAGGCGCCCAGAAAGATAGACTCCGGAGAAGCGTCTAACCCCGATGCAATCAGACTCGACGGCCAGACGGCACTGCCTGTATGGCGCAATGGAGGCGGTGTCCACCGGACGCGGCAGTGACCACCTTTTTTAAAAAAGTCAGACGACTTGAATGAGTCAGACTCAACTAGAGGGGAGCAGGCAACTGCGCATAAGCGCTACTGGAAGGGTGAAGGCCGTGAACCAAGCGCCCGGAAAGATTAGACTCCGGAGAAGCGTCTAGCCCCGATACGATCGACGGCCAGACTACACTGCCTATGTGGCGCAGGGGTGAAAGTCCCCATAACCCACCCCCGCTACTACGGCCGCCCTAGCTGAATGGTGGGCGGATTGGTCCCCCTCGGAAGGAGAGGACGATAGGGGTGTGGACTATGATACAAATATAACAGAAGGTGTAGCGCAACATACAGATAGAAAATTGTCCAAAATTCTAATGGTTGTCACTCCCGAAAAAGTCACAGAGTTGATGGTATAAGGAAAATATTCTGAAAGAGAGATTAAATGCTCATAGTGCAAAACTGTAATTCAATATTTATGTTACAACCATTAGGATTTTGGACAATTTTCTATCTGTATGTAGCGCTACACCTTCTGTTATATTTGTGTTTTGTGATTAATGTATGAGGAAGGATTACACTTGGTGGTACAGCAGCTATTATGATACCGGAGAAACTGACGGAAGCCAAGCACAGAGAGATGGACACAGGTTTCTTCAGGAAGGAAGAGATTCTTTATTGGATCACCGATCGGGACTCAGAGGGACTAATGTCACCAAAATACAGCAAGTTCTGAGCCCCGGACAATAGTGCAGGCTCCTTATATAGGCACATAACTCCTCCCATATTAAGCTCCACCCGCACATTCTCTTGACCAATCAATACAAATAAGAATTAACTTCCTGCTTGACCGCATGGCCTGTCCAGCACAATGGAGGAGGGGAATACTATATCCTGTATTCTTGCACATGCTCCGTACACTACTGATCATATCTTGCCTCGTGCAACCAACTTATCGATACGTCAGCATATGCACGTACACATGCCACGTGGTAATCTCGGCCTACTAAATTTATTTTTACCGAGATTCCACCACATTCCCCCCTTTGATGCCTCTTGATATTTCACAATTACTTGAGGCATCACTTAACCTTAGTTTGCATACACCACAAGTTACCTTGAACCAGACCAGACTTATCTTATGATGTGAATCTTCAACACTCATCTTCCTGCATTGGTTCTCCCTGATCTAGAGCCTTATATTTATATATAGCCATTATCTGTGCAGCAGCCTTCCTTTCTGCTATATTTTCTATCAGGCTTTGCACAGACCTAACTACTAAGGGTATAAGACACGGCAGGAGTAGACACAACATTAAAATTAGTAGGACTCCACCTACCACTGCCTTAAGCCCTCCAAACCACTCATACCAGCTACCAAACCAACTACTTGGATTATACCCTTTCCATACCTGAGTAGGTACATGCGCTAGTTTAACCATATGGCTAGTAAGCTCAGCTATTGCTTGCCTTTCGTCATCTATTTGAAGACAGCAATTGCTCAAGTTAAACTTCCCACATACACCTCCCTCTACTGCCGAAAGGTAATCCAAGGCTAATCTATTTTGGTATACTGCTGTCCTCATCCTGGTATTATGCTTCGCTAGAAGATTGAGCGCTTGTGATGTCTCGTTAGTAATGATCTCAACCACTGCCTGTAATCTTATAATACAAGTTGTATTCTTTGTATCATCATCATAAGCTTTTTGCCCTAGACAAGTTAATTCTCCTACAGAAGTATTATACATCATTCCTTTCCTCGCTATGCAAACATAACCTATGATAGAAGTCTTTAATCTCCACTCAGATTTACCTCTTATACTCATATGATAATCGGCTTGTGTAGATATTAATTGGTCAACTGCCTCAGAACCGGACATTACCTCCTTTGCTTCCCAAGGCCATTGGTCTCCCATGTTAGTACCTCCACACACATAGCAGTTGGTAACATTAAGACTACCGGCAATACTTTCAGCTAAATCAATGAACAGGTTTTTAGCATTATGGGGGATCTTATTATCTATGCTCATCTCTTCATAAAAGGAATGGTATACTTGATGAGTCTGGGAGGATACCGTATCAGTCTCTATCCCTATAAACAATACTGTCCCAGGATCTAAACCCGTCCCATATATTTGAAACCCAAATAAATTACCATATTTATCTAAGAACTTGTCGGGGTTATTTATAAGTATATGGACTGGATTGCATTCCATAGACTTACAATATGGACTGGTAGGCAACTTAGTCACAATCATGTCCTTGTCTACTGTCTGTCCCCAAGTCGCCCACCCCACACAAGACCAATATGGGCAAAAGTTATAATCTCTATTTGGGCATCTAGGACTCACATACTTATTTTTACTACTGGGACAAATATATTTATCGTTAGACCCATACGTCCTCTCCCATCTAAGATCCCCACATACATTCCACGGCTTTCTACCACTTGATATCGCCTTACACGCATCAAATAGCAGAACACCCGAAGAATGTACGGATTCTAATACCGTCTTATTAATTAGGGTCCCCTGAGGATCTCCATTCCTGAGAGTCAACCAGATTGTACGAGGTTGATACTCTGGACTGAAGCACTTAGGTTCTCCTACTCCTAAATGGCACACACTATATTCTATAGTTAAGTATCTACATCTTGATACATCTCCTTTACACTCGTATTGCGAATGCCAAATTAGGGTTTGGGAAATATGGTTACCTGTTCTTGTAGTCTTAATGCATACCTCACAGCTAGGAGTGTCGGTACCTCTACCTTCCTGAATATAAAAATACACATATAAAAACATTATCAGAAACACATCTTTCGTCGTCATCCTCAGTCTTCGTCCGTGCGAAGGCACCTCAGCTTCCAGGATGTAAGGGCTGCAGGGAATGGAGTTCTGCTCGTCTTCACAGGGGTCCCTTCGAGACTTTTCCTGGCTTATAAACTATACGTCGGTGGGCGGACAGGCTTTATTATGGCCTTCTCACTCACGCACCAAATCCCAAAAATAATAAAATTTGTAATCCACAATAGTTCCTCGTTACTCCGACTGAGTAGTGCGTTTTAACCGGATCTTGCAGGGATTCTCTGGATCTGCTGTAACTTGCCAAGAATCGACTGCTGCTGGTTTAACCCTGGAGTGATGTATCCACGGAGTCACTTCGGCTACTTTTATCGCTGTAGGGGTAGACAAAAGAACAACATAAGGACCTCTCCACTTGGGCCCTAACGGTACATTATTCCACTCTTTAATCCACACTTGATCTCCTGGATGATAACTATGAACAGGGGGATAAATATTCACAGGTAATCTATCTTGTACCCATTTCTGTACCTCCTCCATAGTCTTACCCAACTCTACAACCTGCTGCCGAGTAATTCCTTCTCCCAACTGACTCAAATCCCCCCTTAAGTTACCAAGTATGGGAGGTGGTCGCCCATACATGATTTCAAAAGGAGAGAGGCCCATCCTTCTGGTAGGGGTACTGCGGATTCGCAATAGAGCTATAGGTAAAAGAACGTTCCACTTAAGTTGGGTTTCCTGACACATTTTAGCCAACTGGTTCTTAATAGTTCTATTCATTCTCTCTACCTTACCAGAGCTCTGGGGTCTATATGCAGTATGAAGCCTCCACTTTATACCAAGCATATGAGTCAGTTGTTGTAGGCACTGATGAACAAAAGCTGGACCATTGTCCGATCCTATAGAACAGGGTAGTCCATATCGGGGTATTATTTCTCGTAGCAGGAATCTCACAACTTCTCCTGCTTTCTCTGTACGAGTAGGACATGCTTCTACCCAGCCTGAATAGGTGCACACAATTACCAGCAGGTAACGATGTCCACCCGATTTAGGCATCACTGTAAAGTCTATTTGTAAATCGGACATGGGGAGTCCCCCCATAAACTGGACTCCTGGTGGCTTTACTGGTCCTTGTCTTGCATTATTTTTAGCACACGTTACACATCTTCGTACAATGGCCTGAGTCAAGTTGGACAATCTTGGTATGTAGAAATGTTTTCTGAGAGATTCTTCAGTACTGTCTCTCCCAGAATGTGTCCCGTTGTGATAGTTTTGGACAATTTCTACCGCTAGTGATGCTGGAATGACTATTCTTCCATCTTCTAACTGATACCATTTGTTCTCCAAGTACTTTCCAGGTTCAGTCTTTAACCACTCCTCTTCTTGAGCTGTATAAACTGGAGTCCATTGAGACAGTGGAGTTGGTATAAGAGCAGCTATATGCCCCACATACTCTTGTCTTCCCGATTCAGCGGCACGCTTAGCTGCACTATCTGCCATCCGATTTCCCTTGGTTACATCACCATCTCCTCTCAGATGCGCTCGACAATGTATAATACCGACTTCTTTTGGCTCCCACACTGCTTCCAATAGTTGTAGGATTTCAGCTGCGTACTTGATTTCTTTGCCTTCTGAATTCAATAGTCCTCTTTCTTTATACAAAGCTCCGTGGGCATGAGTGGTTAAAAACGCATATTTGGAGTCCGTGTAGATGTTCACTCTTAAACCTTCAGCCAATTGTAACGCTCGTGTCAGTTCTATCAATTCTGCCTTTTGTGCTGATGTTCCTTTTGCCAGTGGCCGAGCTTCTATCACCTTGTCTATCGTTGTTACTGCATATCCTGCATAGCGAATCCCTTCTTTCACATAACTACTGCCATCAGTGTAATATTGAACATCGGGGTTCTGGATGGGAAAATCACGAAGATCTGGTCTACTTGAAAATACTTCATCCTTCACTTCCAAACAATCATGTTGACTTTCAGTAGGTTGTGGCAAAAGTGTAGCTGGATTTAAGGTATTTACAGTCTCTAAATGCACTCTTGGGTTTTCACACAACATTGCTTGATACTTGGTCATACGGCTGTTGCTAAACCAATGATTTCCTTTGTAATCCAACAACGTCTGTACTGCATGTGGGACAGGTAGAATGGTCGTGTGTGATCAGGTAGACCTAATGCTGGGGCACTCATCAAAGCCTTCTTCACATCTTCAAATGCCGTTTGCTGTTCTTGAGTCCATAAGAAGGGGTCGTGCTCTGTACCTTTGATAGCTGCATACAGAGGTTTGGCCAGTATTGCGTAGCTAGGAATCCATATCCTACAGAAGCCTGCTGCCCCCAAGAATTCTCACACTTGTCTTCTATTCTTGGGTATCGGTATTTGGCACACAGCTTCCTTTCTCTCTAGCCCCATAATTCTTTGGCCTTCAGAGATATGGAATCCCAGATATTTGACAGTTGGCAAACACAACTGAGCCTTCTTTCTAGACACCTTGTATCCTGCCTTCCAGAGAATGTGTAGTAGATCGTGCGTTGCTTGCTGACATATTTCCTTTGTAACTGCTGCTATCAACAAGTCATCTACATATTGTAACAATACACACTCTCCTGGGATGGACTCGAAATCTAGTAGATCTTGACTTAGAGCTGAACCAAATAGGGTAGGTGAATTTTTAAACCCTTGGGGCAGTCTTGTCCAGGTCATTTGGCGTTTTGAGCCCGTTACAGCGTTTTCCCATTGAAAAGCAAAGATACATTGGCTTTCTGCGGCAATTCGGAGGCAAAAGAAGGCATCTTTGAGGTCTAAGACTGTAAAATAAGTTCCGGGGCGCCCGGAATTAAAGCAAGCAGGTTATATGGATTGGGCACAACTGGATGTATACTAACAACCGCATCATTGACTGCTCTCAAGTCCTGTACAGGTCGATACTCATCTGTACTGGGCTTTTGAACAGGCAGCAATGGGGTGTTCCAGGGGGAAGTACAGAATTTTAGGATAACATACCGTATGAACTTATCCAGATAAGATTGGATGTTCTTCTTAGCCTTCTGCGGGATGTGATATTGTCTTAGGCTCACTGGATAAACCCCAAGTTTTAGTTCGATTTTAATAGGTGGAATATTGCGGGCCAGTCCTGGTGGGTTGTTCTCTGTCCAAACTCCTGGTATGTTGAATAAGGATTCATCACTCCTGGGGTTTTGGCTAGTCAACGCTGTATAAAGTCGCCACTCTTCTTCCTTTGGTACGGATAATGTCATAATATCTGAAGGTCCATTAAACTTTAAGGATGTTGTTCCATTTGGTAGGAACGTAATCTGCGCTTGTAATTTGGATAGCATATCACGTCCCAGCAATTGGACTGGACATTCAGGCATATAAAGGAATTGATGTTTTACTACGTGGCCTCCCAATGTACAGAGTCGACTTTTAAGAACCGGTTTTGCAGCACTTCTCCCAGTTGCTCCTATTACAGTAATAGTTCTTCCAGATGGAGGAGCAACTAGGTCAGTCACCACCGAATGTTCAGCACCAGTGTCGATCACGAACGCACTCCTTTTTCCCCCTATTGATACCTCGACCATAGGCTCCGCTTGACCAAGGGGGATGGAGCCCGGTTGGTATCAATAGTCCTCCATGACCGTGTCAGCCAATCCTACAAAGTCCCTACCTTCTCTATCGCGGGACCTTTGCGCTGCTGGATAGTACCTGTCTTCCCTTATACTTCCTCTATTCCCATTACTTCCTCTACTACCATTGCTCCCTCCGGGGCCTCCTCTACCTCTCGCTCTGCCTCTAAAGTTTCCGTAACCTGCCCTGGGTGGGTCTCTCTCGTACTGCTCTCTTTGCAGACACTCGTTTCTCCAATGCCCTTCTTCCTTGCAATACGCGCACTGATTCCTACTCAAAGGCTCCCTATTCCATCTACTATCGCCTCTATCTGGGCCCCGTCTATCTACGCCGGCGGTCGCTACCACTAGCATATCAGCCTTTTTACGCATCTTGCGCTCTTCCTCTTTCTTTGTCTCTGTTTCCCTGTTCATGTATACTTTATTTGCTACCTCCATTAGTTGGGTGATAGACATACCTGCAAACCCTTCTAACTTTTGTAGCTTGCGCTTAATATCTCCGTAAGCTTGGCTGACAAAGGCGGAGTTTACCATTCGGGAATTATCAGCGTCTTCCGGATTAAAGGGGGTATACAAGCGGTATGCCTCCAATAATCGGTCATAAAAGACACTGGGCGCTTCATCACTTTTCTGAATCACCTCAACTGTCTTCGACATATTAATAGCTTTCTTCCCTCCGGCTTTCATGCCAGCAATTATAGCGTCTCTATAGGCTTTGAGTTGAATCATATTGAAAAATATTATTATGTACTTTAAATGTATTTAATGTGTTGATATAAATATTATACGTTTTATTCAGATTGCTTCAAGAACACTGAAATTGAGAAGCCATACCTTGGCCTATAGAGTATTACAGACTTTCATTGTATAGGAATGGAGACCACATCTGGTTCACTTTAAGAGTGATGTTGAAGGGCTTGTTTATAGTAACCTTTGACCTAGCCTTGAAAGCCTGAATTCCTTTGGAGACTCACATTTCTACAGGCAATTATTCATTACATCATGTATATAGAAGTTCTTTGTCTCACATATCTTGCCGCCAAATATAACGTATGACTTTAATCATAGATTTCAAATGATGCTAAGTAACTCCCCTTTTTCTAAGATAGCCACTTATTTTAAAGTAAGGCATTCTTATGTATACTCCCCTCTGTAACTGAATTTTAAACCCATAAAACTAATTGTAGTTTAGAATTCGTGGCCAATACCTTTAACATCAAAAATGGATAACATCTAGAAAATTGCTCTCTGTATTGAACAAAGACTGTTAAAGACATTTGTTATTACCAGATGGATTGTTATGTTTGAATAAACATAAGTTAAACTGCAAGATACTTGATTCGATTGTTAATAAAACTGATATGTGACAAACAAAGATTTCACGGAATGACAATTTCCTACATTTAATGGTGGAGAATGCGGGCAACAACAGCAAAACTTTTGATTTAAGCCTGAATTATGACTGCTACAAGCTACAAGAAGATTACAATAAGAAGACAAGAAACTCACTGAAGAAAAGTTGAAATTGTTCCCTGAAGAAAAAGCTTTAGTACCCGGCTTGAAACAGGAGAAACACAATTGACTGATACAGCAGGATGGCATCCCAAAAATCCTTTATTTAAACATTCAGCTTTACTATGCGAAAATAGAGTTGCGCAGGGTGAAAAATCGTTCGAACGTGGAAATATGCTCAGTACTGACGGAAGAATATGACGATAATATATTGATAATATATTATAATTTTGACGATAATAATTGAGATGACAATCTGGATCCTTTTATCCATACTTTATTTATGAAGAAATAAATGTTATGACGAATTGCAGATCGAAGATGGCATTTCGGAGGATTCTCAAGAAATAACTACATATTCCAAAAAGTATTCTTCCATCAGATGATGCGCACACCTGTGGAAATCAAATACTTCAAGGGTATGTGTCTTTAACATGTCTGTAGAAGTTGCTCATATGTATATTGAAACAAATTGTATTAACTGTTTAGTTAATTATGGATTGGCAGCAAAAGACTGCTGTCAAATGTAACAGGATCTGTCTGTAAAAGAGTTAATCCTGAAAACGCTATTGTGTATTGAAATGGTTAGACAGATTAACTGGTATTGAGCAAAGCAATGTGGTTAAAAGGGAAAGAAAAAGTTGCATTACTGGCAAAAGGCTTTCTGGAAACTAATGATTCTATAAAGGAATGGTGTCAACTTAAAAAGACCAGTAATTGTTATGTTTGTAATACATCGAAACAAAAAAGAAATGTGTTGTTAAAAACAATTGAAAAATATATGTGTTGTTGCAAGGTCTAGTAAATTTACCTAGCCTCTAGCTAAACTGTAAATCTCCTTAAAAGTGTTAAAAGAAGGAAATCGCCCCCCATGGCTCTCTTTTGAGAGTGCATTGGATGCAACATTAGTTGAAACAAAACCTCAGACTCTCGGCAGTTGTTGAAAGGATTAAGTAATGTCAAGGAAATTACGATTTTAATATAATGAAAGCAATGTTTAAGAATCAGACTGATCTGTTAAATAGAACCCATAAAACAATGTCTCACATGTCCAATATTAGACGTTGTTACTAATTTTGACAATTTGCAAAAATTGTTAGTCTGGGGAATGTTACAGATATTTTGTGGAAAAATCGGAAAGATTTGGATTAAAGTAGAAGTTGTGTGAAAAGGGCAGGAGAGAAGAAAAGATATAGGAAAATTGGGAAATTGTGCAAGGAAAAGGGTCAGATGGATACTCTCAGATTAGCCAGATTGATTAAAAATGTGTCTAAATATGATGAGCAGAGAGGACCTTTTTACAATATGAGTGTTTTTGAAGGTGAAATGAATAAACGAAAATTTAGTAATGTGGTAGCCACCAGATGTCGTTTGATCTGGCTGCCAGCCTCATTAAGTGAATGGGTTAAAAATTAACTCATTGATGTGTTGGAGGATAAAGAATGTGAAAAGCCCAGAGTTTAGTTGCAGGAATTGTTTCCAAATGTATTGCTAATGGTTGTACAGTGTGCAACTGGTTTGAATAGTTTTGAATTTTCTATTTTTGATTAATTTAAATGGAGAAAAATTATGATATACATGTTTGTGCTAATTTAAGGAATAAGGCATGGAATTGATTAATGATAAAAAAAAAAAAAAAAAACTGTTTACTATGTCTAAAGAGTAACACAGGCAGAGTGTTAGTGAATAGGTCTCTAGAATATCAGGGTAACCAAATGAGCTAGATTAAGAGATTTTGCTGCTATGGAAATTATGAAATCCTTGCAATTGTTAAAAAGGAAAAACACAGGAATAACTACAATGTTGCACAGACACACTTTTGTCTAGGGATACTTCAGCAGGACTGGCCCCTATTAAAATTGTGTCTAGTGAAGAAGGTAGAAGGAGAAATGAGGTTATTAATTGAATATGGTAATTTTAGAGTGAGGTTTAAGGAAAGACCACAAAATTAACAAAATTACCAGGGTACTAAAAACTATTCGGCCACACCCCAAGATAGATATTATAGGGTTTTATTAGAGTAATTCTATGGTATGCTATAATTGCAACCAATAAGGTCATGTTAGGAGATATTGTCCTAAATATGAAGAAAAAACTTACCCAGTGAAAGGGAAAGAAAATTGAATTTCCCAGACCATAAGAATCTACAGAGAGTGGCAGCTGTAAAAACAGAGCATACATCTTCAACCAACCCCCCCTCACATATCAAATTCATGTGAAGAGTGTATACTGATGTTAAATGCCACAGTCACAAATCGACAAGTAAAATCTGCCTAAACCCACCAATAAATAGGGATGTGTAACCCCTAGCTATTATCAGATCTATCTAGCTGATAACGAAGTGAAGATGGGCGACCATATATTTATGGAAGACTAGAGGGAAATATAACAGAGTTTTATTAGAAACAGGAGCAGGAATGACTCTAATAAAGCACGCTTGCCTTTAAAAATGTAAGCATATGAACAAATCCCTTCTAAGTTTAATGGAACACATGCAACTCTATCCACTGATAATGAAGTTGAGTTTGAAGGAGGTAAAATAAATTGTGACTTATGGGTCGACCTCTCCTCACACTGTACTATTATGGGAATGGATGTTATCAATGAAAAAAAATTGTATGTGGATTTATTAAATTTGGTTTTATGGCAAGCTTTAGGTGAGAGCAAAACAGGTTGAGTGCTTTAACCTAATAATTTAAGATAGTTTAGTCATGATATAACTGTAAAACAGAGTGAAGTGTCACCTTCTATACAACAAGATGATGAGGTTGTACCATATCTTAAAACTAAATACCCCACAGTGTGCTCTAAGTCTAAACAAGAGTGTGGGATAGTGAATTTGCAAGTTGTAATTGTAGTTCTAGACCCCCTGCAGTTAAACAATATAAGATCCCAAAGAATAAGAAGAAGGTGTGAATCAGGTGATAAAAGCATTGGTATCTCAAGGAGTGTTGAGAGTGGGTAATTCCAAATGTAAGTCACCATTTGGCTAATAATCAAGCCAATGGCACTTATGGTTTAATTGTAGACACGTATGTGGTGAATAAGTAAATCTCATCAGATATCATGGCGCAAATAGATGCTAATGTTAAGTACTTTCTGTATTGGATATAGTCAATGTGTTCTTTTCTATACCATTCAATCCAGATAGCTAGTATCGCTATGCTTTTACCTTTAAAAATCATCAATATCTGTTCCAGGTGTTGCTACAGGGCTTCCAATCCTCACCAGCTTACTTTCATAAAGCAATGGCTCAAGTATTGGAACCCCTGGGGTATGGGAATAAGATTTTGCAATATATTGATGATCTGTTAAGTTCAAACAGTAACAAGGGAAGAGCATGAGCAGATACTGTGTGATACCTAGTGTCCTCCCCCCGGCCCCCACCCCTGCGCGGTGGGTGGGGGCCCTAAATAAAACAATAAGGGGGGGGGACCTAGTGTCCTCCCCCCCGGCCCCCACCCCTGCGCGGTGGGTGGGGGCCCTAAATAAAACAATAAGGGGGGGGGACCTACTGTCCTCCCCCCGGCCCCCACCCCTGCGCGGTGGGTGGGGGCCCTAAATGAAACAATAAGGGGGGGGACCTAGTGTCCTCCCCCCTGGCCCCCACCCCTGCGCGGTGGGTGGGGGCCCTAGTGTCCTCCCCCCGGCCCCCACCCCTGCGCGGTGGGTGGGGGCCCTAAATGAAACAATAAGGGGGGGGACCTAGTGTCCTCCCCCCGGCCCCCACCCCTGCGCGGTGGGTGGGGGCCCTAAATAAAACAATAAGGGGGGGGGACCTAGTGTCCTCCCCCCCGGCCCCCACCCCTGCGCGGTGGGTGGGGGCCCTAAATAAAACAATAAGGGGGGAGACCTAGTGTCCTCCCCCCGGCCCCCACCCCTGCGCGGTGGGTGGGGGCCCTAAATAAAACAATAAGGGGGGGGACCTAGTGTCCTCCCCCCGGCCCCCACCCCTGGGCGGTGGGTGGGGGCCCTGAATGAACCCCCCCAATCAAGGTGACTAGGGGTCCCAAGCCCCTAGTCACCCCCCCCCACCCAAAAAAACCTATCCCCTACCTACCCCCCTCACCCTAAAAATAGTGAGGGGGGAAATAAAATCACTAACCTGTACAAAAAAAAATTAAACTTACCATTAGATGTCTTCTTTTTTCTAAAATCTTCTTTCTTCAGCCCCACAAAAAGGCCAAATAAAAATCCATCATACCCGTCGCACTAAAAAAAAAAAAAAAAAAAACGACCGCAAAAAAAAATTAATCCTTGTTCGCCCTTCGAGGGCACGCCGCATACTGAGCTCCGCAGGGCGGGTCAAGGCTTATAAAGCCATGCCCCGCCCTGCAATTAGGCTTAGAACACTCTGATTGGTTGGTTTAAGCCAATCAGAGTGCTCTGTGTCATGCGTGGGAAAATTCCAAAGAACTTTCCCACGCTGTGTAAAATGACACAGAGCACTCTGATTGGGTGGGAAAGCCACCCAATCAGAGTGCACTGTGTCATTTTACACAGCGTGGGAAAGTTCTTTGGAATTTTCCCACGCTGTGTAAAATGACTCATAACACTCTGATTGGTGGATTAAGTAACCAATCAGAGTGTTATGAGTCATTTTACACAGCGTGGGAAAATTCCAAAGAACTTTCCCACGCTGTGTAAAATGACACAGTGCACTCTGATTGGGTGGCTTTCCCACCCAATCAGAGTGCTCTGTGTCATTTTACACAGCGTGGGAAAGTTCTTTGGAATTTTCCCACGCATGACACAGAGCACTCTGATTGGCTTAAACCAACCAATCAGAGTGTTCTAAGCCTAATTGCAGGGCGGGGCATGGCTTTATAAGCCTTGACCCGCCCTGCAGAGCTCAGTACGCGGCGTGCCCTCGAAGGGCGAACAAGGATTAATTTTTTTTTGCGCTCCGGTTTTTTTTTTTGGTTTTTTTTAGTGCGACGGGTATGATGGATTTTTATTTGGCCTTTTTGGGGGCTGAAGAAAGAAGATTTTAGAAAAAAGAAGACATCTAATGGTAAGTTTATTTTTTTTTATTTACAGGATTTTAGCTTTATTGTCTCCCCCCTCACTATTATTAGGATGAGGGGGGTAGGTAGGGCTTCATTTTATTGGGGAAGAAAGGTGACTAGGGGCTCGGGGACCCCTAGTCACTGGAAGGGGGTGTGGGGGGGGGGGGTGATTAATACTTAGCCCCCACCCGCCGCTCAGGGGTGGGGGCAGGGGAAGGAGACAATAGGTCCCCCCTCTTCTTTTTTTAACGGCCCCCACCCGACGCTCAGCGGTGGGGGCCAAGGGGGGAGGCAATAGGTCTCCCCCTTCTTATTGCTAAGGGCCCCCACCTGCCGCTTAGGGGTGGGGGCCAGTGGGGGGGGACACAATAGGTCCCCCCCCTTTACTGTTAAGGGCCCCCACCTGCCACTTAGGGGTGGGGGCCAAGGGGGGAGGCAATAGGTCTCCCCCCCCCTTACTGTTAAGGGCCCCCACCTGCCACTTATGGCTGGGGGCCAGGGGGGGGACACAACAGGTCTCCCCCCCTTTACTGTTAAGGGCCCCCACCTGCCGCTCAGGGGTGGGGGCCAAGGGGGGAGGCAATAGGTCTCCCCCCCCCCCTTACTGTTAAGGGCCCCCACCTGCCACTTAGGGGTGGGGGCCTGGGAGGGGGGCAATAGGTCTCCCCCTTCTTATTGCTAAGGGCCCCCACCTGCCGCTTAGGGGTGGGGGCGGGGGGGGGGAGGCTCTATGTCCCCCCTTCCCTCTTATTTGTATTGAGGGCCCCCCACCCTCATATTTAGATTGGGGGCATGGGGTGATTACTAAGCGGAGGGGAGCACTCCGCTTAGTAATCCCCTCCGCTTTAGCTTGCGCTGAGTATCACAAGGAGGGATCCTCCTTGTATAAAACGATCGCGGAACAATATTTGTTCCGCGTTCGTTTTAAATTGCTCTTCCTTCATTCGGTTGTTTTTTTTTTAACGAATGAAGAAACAGCAATACATTTTCTTCTTACATTCGAATTGCGAACGAAGTGAACACTTTTTGCAGCGTACTTTATGGCCGTTTTACATCAACTTCTATGCGGATTACTTTGCGGCGGATCAAGATACAGAGGCGAACGGCGATTTCGACTGGAGACAAGAACTGAAGACTAATCTTGTACTTCAACTTAGAGTAAGTGATTTTTAATTTTTATTATGACTTGTGTCTTTTTGGAAGTGTATCTATCTCTATTTCTGCATGTCTGCCAGTGTACAAGTGTGTGTGTCAGTGTATGTATCTCTATTTCTGCATTTCTGCCAGTGTACAAGTGTGTGTGTCAGTGTATGTTGTATCTCTATTTCTGCATGTCTGCCAGTGTACAAGTGTGTGTGTCAGTGTATGTATCTCTATTTCTGCATGTCTGCCAGTGTACAAGTGTGTGTGTCAGTGTATGTTGTATCTCTATTTCTGCATGTCTGCCAGTGTACAAGTGTGTGTGTCAGTGTATGTTGTATCTCTATTTCTGCATGTCTGCCAGTGTACAAGTGTGTGTGTCAGTGTATGTATCTCTATTTCTGCATGTCTGCCAGTGTACAAGTGTGTGTGTGTCAGTGTATGTATCTCTGCATGTCTGTCAGTGTATGTGTGAGAATTCTTGCATGTACGGAAGTAGGTGTCTATGTAAATGTGCCTGTGTGTCATCTGTGTGCATCTCTCCAAGCATGTCAGTAATCATCATGTGTGAGCTACATAATTTATGTAGTTTAATCTGTGTATTTTTTTCTTTTTAGGTATTCTTTCAATTGCATGTTTGATGGCTTCCAAAATTGATCTTGATGAAACAGGTACTACATAACACCATTTTGTAAATCAGCACTGTCACTTTGCAAAGATCGCTGACGTTGACATTGCTTCTGTTGTTATGGTGGCCGGGTGGGTAGGTAATAAACAAAGTAGTCTCTACATTGTCTATTCATTTTTTTGACTGTGTTTTTAATTTAAGTGAAATACTTTCTACTTTTTAAAAATGTTGATTTTCATTTTTAGGTACAATGGACTTGGAGTCTGCTTCGGATCCGGAAACTTCTCAGGACTTGAATGCTGTTGAAAGGGTAATTTAAATATTTTCTATTACATTTGAGTTTAGCTGAACTGGCAAACACCCATCGAAAATGTTTATTTCATAAACATTGAATTTTTATGAAATAGACATAGACTGTTATAGATAGTATAGAAATTCAAGTTTTTCAGTTATTAATAATCATTTATATTTTATAATTATTGTAATATTTGTATTTTAATTTTACAGAAACAGCAGTTATTACAACGGCTTCTTTTAGAAAGTGCTTCGAAGGAACCATGCTTCCAAGAGACACCTCTGAGACAGTCGGCTCCTGAAGTTACTCCAAGCACTGATGAAGATGGCAGAATAGGGAACACAGATTGGTGCACCTGTGGAAACTGCATTACGATGCCAACTGTGGTGGAGTCTATTTGTTGTCAAGAGATTTCTAATGTCGTATGCCAGCTTGAAGATGCACCGTGTATTATCTATAATACTGTCTTCAAGCAATTCTGCCAGGAGGATTTTGCCCACTTCCTCTACTGCTTCCTTGGCGTGGAGTCCCAGAGGCCTTCTGAAGCGTTATTTAACAGGTAGGTATCTTTTCTTACTACTAGGTAATCGTGAAATCCTTACCCTTGAAAAATGATTATTTCATATATGTACTCTTTATGACTTAATCATTTAGATTGTGTTTGTATTTCACTAAAATTCTAATTAACTCAAGAGAGATACAGAGACATATTTTGATATACTTTTTCTCTGTATATCTGCCTGGGTTGGTAATTCATTAAAATTACAACACATTATTAATTAGTATTTCAGAAAGATTCTATCTTAATGAAATATTATTTTTAAATGTGATTGTGACAGTGTATAGTAGCCCCTCATTGCTTCATAGACCTAATTGCTGTAGTCTCGCAAATGCGCTATTACAGCATTTTAGTCGAATTTTAATGCTGAAGTGCCAGAAGTTGATGAAGAGCCTACTGAGGAAAATGTCAGTGACCACAAGGTTCAGGTAAGTAAACTCACCCCCCTCTCTTACATTAAAAAAAATAAATGCTAAGATAACAGATGTGTCATAGCCAGACCTGTTTATTTAAAAAGAACTGACCCAAGTTTCTCTATGCAGGCAAATGAGGAAGACTGCATATCGAGGTTTTACCACCTGGATTCATGGGTACCTTGGACGAAAAAATCGGAGGCCCATTCCATCATGTGCAGTTCATGCAATTCGTAATAGTTTCCCAGACCCCGAAAATTCATATGTTGGATTCATTAGACTTCAAGATTACAATGCCATCGATATGGCTGATGACTTTTGAATTTTTTTTAGAAACAATGTTTGTATTACAATTCATCCTGAATTTATATGTAAAATAGTTTATTATAAAGTTTTCTTCTTTTCAACCATGTATTGTGAGTTTTTTTTTTTTTTGCTTTCCTTATCCGTGTGTGAAAGTACAACATAGAGGTCTATGTAGGCTCCCACAACATTGTGGGATTCTCCATATATGCACCCAATTCACTGCAGCCATTACTGGTAACGGCTGTTAGGAATGACCATTGGACTGACCCTTGAGTGTAAGAAAGTCAGGCGTTGGAGAAATACAAAGAGAAATGTCAAAATTAGTATTTCATCAAGATTTCATCTTGATGAAATACAATTTTTTTCAGGTGTTGTTGACAGTGACTGTTTAGTTGTCAATTTCAACGGTGGCATTTACAGAATGCAATGGTTTCACTGTTTATAAACTGATACATTTTGAATGAGGCTCACTTCAATTGTGAAATTATTGCATTCTGTAAACTTTGCTGTTAAATTTTATCGTGTGCTTTTGTTTCACTTGTAAATATTTGTTTGTAAAAAAAAAAAATAAAGAAATATATACGCAAACACCAAATTAATACAGGAAACATGTATTAAATTTCTAACTTTAAACTTTATTAATAGCATTAAAACGTAATCTTTATATATTTTAATTTAAAAATCTATTTTAATGTTTATATAACTTTTTTAAATTAATGCAAACTGTTAAATATTTAAATAAGTTTAATTTAAATAGTTTTTAAATGTAATTATTTTAATGTTATCAATTTACAATAAATATATTATAACTAGAATATTACAATTGTAATCTATAATATTGGTATAAAATTTTATTTTTAAATTTACATATTTTTTTCTCAATTATGCAATTAAATTTTTTCTGAATTAAACTAAACCAAAAAAATAAAGTTAATTTTTAATTATTTTATTATAAAATTGTTTTAATAGGATTTATTTAATTATTTCTTAATCTAGAATATACTTTTCATTAATACAATTACTTTTTAATGAATTAATTTTAGAAATTTTTAGGCGACCTTGTAGTCAAAGCTGCATTAAGTGTTTTAGTAAATACAGAATACTTCCTAAATTTAGTTAATAATATTCTAAGACTCTGATTAAATATTTTAGTATTATTTTAATCTAATTGTTATTTAAAAATAGGATGTATACTAACAAAAAATATCGAGCTTAGTGTTATATGTCCTCAAACATATAAGAAGAATTGGTTTTAATAAGTCCTCAGAGTGCTACTTTTATCTTTGTGTTGATTTAACTTTTTACTGGAAACTTTAACTTGAACGGATAAAAATAACAGATATAAAACTTAAAACTCTAATTTTTTAAAGAGTAACTGTCAATGCCTTTCAAAATTTTTAAAAGACTATTGACATTGGCAACATTTGTACGATGGCTGGCCTAGGATAGCCAAGTACGGGCAAACTTACCAAAACCTCTCCATCGTTGTCTTGTCATCGTTGTATCCATCGTTGTTCTTTCAATCTTTCACAAATAATAATTTATCTTTTTTATTTCTTTTTTGAGAAGGGGAGGACAGTTCCATTTTAAAGGGTCACTATATTCACAAGAACAACTACTGCATAATGTAGTTGTTCTGGTGACTAGTCAGTCCCTGCATGAGAAATAAGGTGAGTTTTTATAATATTGAGGTGTGCTATGGGAGGCTAAATAGTGTTTGCACCATTCTAAAGTCAAGAACACTTTTGTGTTTTTGACCTTATTATGTTTCTTTAAACTGGCACTGTTATGCCGAACATAAACATACCGTTCTCCAATTTATTTATCTTCTCCTCTCTCAGAATCATTTATCCTTTTTTTTTTATTCCTGATATATTTCTTTAACACCAAAGACAAAGTAATGACTACTACTTTATTTTTTTCCCCAAGGCTTGACTTTCTATGGCTAATGGAGGAGCTTAAGTATGCTCCATTTCCTGTGTAAAGTAGGAGAGTGAGTATTGTGCCAAAACTTTATTGGACACAAGAATTGGAGCGGAGTTAATCTTCTCCTTTCATCAAGGAAAGTCAAGCATAGGAAAAATACATAAGACAAAGTAGTCCCTTCTTTGTTTTATGTGGTCAAGAAAACTACATGAGAAATAATTAAAAATAAAAGAATAAATGATTCTGAGAAAGGAAGAGAAAATTAAACAGGAGACGGGTACGTTCGGCATGACAGTGCCGCTTTAATTACTTGAAACGGCTCACATGCTCTTCTACTGTTTTTTTTTTATCCGGCTTTGGAATTTTAGCAATATTTTTGGGTACTGTTGTGGATTTTGAAGTCCAATCCACATGCAAACTCTCACTGCAAATTTTTAATACACTCATAAGAATTTGTTCTATATGAGTGATTGACATTGGCTCGTACATAGTACGAACAACCCATCTTTTTCTGGAACGTGGGAATTCTAATCTATTCCGCAAAGTTCCAACAGGATCAGTGCCTTTGAACGAAACTTTGACAATTGCTTGCTCACGAGTAACATTACTGTTGTGAGCAAGAATGGCCAAAATTGTTCTAGCCTCCATGGAATCCAGTCCAAAATGAATCCTTTTGGGCCTGTATTTCAAAACAAGGCTATGGAATGTCTCCAGACATCCTGTGTGACAGAAGTGGACTAAGTGGTCAAAATCCTTCACTAGCTGACCATCATTAATAAATTTAACTAGGTTTTCATATGCTTGTGACTTTGGTTTCAACCATAAACCTTTGTCAATCACTTCTTGTGATAGTGGTTCGTGCGCACAAGCGTGGTACTTCTCTGCACCTTCCCATTCGTGACAATTGGAAATGTGACAAGAGAGTAAATTCCAACGCTCTTTTAATTGCACTATGTCCCCTTCACATGTCTTAATGCACCACCAAAAGTGGTTTATAATTTGCCTGATCCAAAAAGAAATGTCATGACAATTTTTTTTCTTAGAAATTGCCACAAGCTTCTTTCTGAGATTTTTAGCATAGTGCCATACATCAAATTGATGTGTAATGCCACTATACTTTTCTCTCATCAATTTACGGATGCCAACATGACGATCAGTAGCGATCATTTGGACATCAAGATTTTCAGATCTCATTCTATCTAAACAAGTCTGAAAACCTAGTTTTTCCATAGCAACGGATGACGTTGTCTGAGACACCTGTGTAATTTCGAAGTCAATAATTTTTTTACTAAAGACATCCATGAAAGTGTAAATGCAATATTTAGCACTAAATCCTGGACTGTCACATTGACCATCTCCACTCAAGCAGAGTGGAAGATCATTCCACAGGGGTCTACAAATGTCTTTCTCCAATTGCCAATGATGTGACAAAGCAGGAAAAAGGTATTTCCGTTGGTAACGGTAATACCCACTTTCCGAAATATGTTGTAATCCATAAATGTTTAACATTTCATGGATTTTTTTAAAATTACAGCCACTGAAGAGAATTGATGCTGCCATTAATATATTGCCAGCACCAATTTGGCTAATGAGTGGCTGACTGTGCCACAACAGAAATTTATGTCCAGATTTACAATTCGCATAGATTTTTAATAGCGAACCCTCTGTACGCTTTCTAAGAGAAACAATCTTAGATGTACAGTGCAAGTTTTTCTGGCATGGGATTTTGTAGCATAACAAATCGAGACAAGATTCAAATACTACAAATTTCCGGTCAGTTACACACTGAAATTCAATATTTGATTCCTCAGTGTTCACATCTAAATCAGTGGATGTATCCATAGTGCAAAAACTATCCATGACATAGTCTGGATCACGCTTTTGCTCTTTGGAGACATTCAAAGTACTCTCTAAGTCTAACTCCGTAATTGCAGCACTACTGTCAATATCTGTAGATACATTGTGTAGTTCTGCAATATCTTGGTTAAAAAAATCCAAAAGATCCATTGGATCTTCATTTGATTCCTCTGTAATGGTTCGGAATTCCATTTCTTTATCTTTAATTTTAATAGGGGTTGAACTTATTAACTTAGATGGACTGAACACTTCAGTCTCTAAGATAATAGGCATGTCTTTACAATATGAATGCTCCATTTTTATACATTTTAAAATTGGAGCATCATGGTTAGTGGATTTGGCAAATTCAATTGCCTCTTCCACTGGTATACAGTCCGTCTGAATTGATATTTCCCTTGTACAATTTAAATCTTCAGTTGAAGTTGAAGCATCGCACATAATCTTGGCAAGCTCAAATTGATTTACAGAGGTACAGGCCAATGATGTGTTTACATCCATTGCTTTGGTTTTTTTATGCCTATGGAATACCTCTTCAGCTATGCAAGGAAGACCTGCTTCAAAATTGAATTTTGAAGGCAGTGCATCCGGTTTTAAAAAACGCTTTGATAACCTCATCTCAAAGGAACTGTCCTCAAAATGTCTGGAGCAGATCCGGTACGTAGGCTGAAATTTAGGGTCAGTTATAATATCTAAAATTTGTTCTATATTAACAAAATTTTGACGAGTCTGCTCCAGCCATTTTCTGGCTAAAAATCTTTTACTGGGAAAGACATGAAGAGTTATTAATTCATGCCCAGTTCTCCCAGGTCTGCTCCTGCACCCGGTAACAACGCAGTTAGGCATATTTACCTGAAAATGAAAAAGTAAATTTAAATTAGGATGTTTCTTTCAATAATGTAATACAAATTATTTACAACCATTGATAATGTATGTACAGTACCTTACAATATATTGGACGCTAAGAAATAAAAAATCAAACGACGATTCGCGCATAAAAATCCTGAAATATACAAAATAATCGGTCAAAATGTAATTACTATTACAAAGCACTCTTTGCTATTTGATATATAATTATTGTATTTAAATGTAGTGTCTAATTGCAATATCTTCATTTACATTTCTGATGTCAAAGCAACCTCAGTTGAAGTAAAAAATAATCACAGAAAGGAGTACATACTTTTAATGCACTTTATTTGGCTATAAAATGTGCACAAAATTATATATGCAATGATTGACTCTCCACATGTTAATTATTAGATTACATCTATGAAAAATAATCAAACTGGAGCATGTTGATTTTGATATATATACATATATTTATTTATCTCCATATCATGCTGGTGCTATACCGCTGCTGGTGTTTGAATACATACTGCATATTTCATGTATTTAAACTTTGTTAATCTCTGAAATATTTTAAGCTATATTATGTTTAGGTTCACATGATAATATATGTTGCACTGCATATAGACGGGTAGTTCATCTTTATTGTCTGATTCACAGTGTGTTATAGATGTTGAGAAGGGTGTTGTAGGAGTTGTTGTCATTACATAGTGTTGTTGATCCAGCGCTATATTACATATAAAATGTATACAACCTATTAATGCATTGTGGTTCTAATGCTCACAATACTCTGCATAATGATGGTGAAGTCTTCTAGTTATTTCAGATGGCTTGTTGGTTATATGGCAAGAGGTATCTTTAAATGTGTGAGTGTGTGTGTGTATATATATATATATCGATAAAAAAAAATGTTTGTTTTTACACTATGGTTCAATGCTCACTACATAACGCTCATTTTAGGTATTAACACTTTTGTATTGTACGAACGCAATATTGTATACTATATTATGTTCAAGTACACATTATAATGGATGTATATTTTCCTTATTAGGATGTATTGCTGTAATTATTGCTTGGTAATACCTCTTTATTGACGGTGTCACAGTATGTTGTAGATGGTGGCACCGTACAAGTTTACTTCTGGTAATATGCGAGTTGATCCTGCAGCAAATGACATATATTATGTATATAAACTATTAATATACTGTAATTCATATTTAAACATTTTTTAACAAAAGCTTTGGATGAGTATTTTAGGCTTTGTCGTTCGATTGTTGTTTGATGAATCCACGCCGCGTATTGGTTCAGTTTCACTGTTTCAGGGTGAATGCTTTTAGGGTTACAGGTTGAATCTGGTAGTATTTGAATATGATGTATTTAATAATGTATGTATTCAGTAACAGCAAAATCATACAGCTACTATTTCAAACACAAACACAGATACCACATGCAGCAAACACAAACACAGATACCACATGCAGCAAACACAAACCGATGCCACGTGCAGCAAACACAGATACCACGGGCAGCAAACACAGATACCACGGGCAGCAAACACAGATACCACGTGCAGCAAACACAGATACCACGGGCAGCAAACACAGATACCACGGGCAGCAAACACAGATACCACGTGCAGCAAACACAGATACCACATGCAGCAAACACAGATACCACGTGCAGCAAACACAGATACCACGTGCAGCAAACACAGATACCACGGGCAGCAAACACAAACAGATACCAAGTGCAGCAAACACAAACAGATACCAAGTGCAGCAAACACAAACAGATACCAAGTGCAGCAAACACAAACAGATACCAAGTGCAGCAAACACAAACAGATACCACGTGCAGCAAACACAGATACCACGTGCAGCAAACACAGATACCACGTGCAGCAAACACAGATACCACGTGCAGCAAACACTTTCAGCTAAATTAAATAGGGAAAATATTAAAAATAATTATTAATAATGGGAGGCTGGCTAAGTGTAGTGTGAGTGGAATTGGGGGGGGGGGCAGGTCCACTAAACAGCTAAGTAAATAGAAATTAAATAGGGAAAATATTAAAAATAATTATTAATAATGGGAGTCTGGCTAAGTGTAGTGTGAGTGGAATTGGGGGGGCAGGTCCACTAAACAGCTAAGTAAAAATAGAAATTAAATAGGGAAAATATTAAAAATAATTATTAATAATGGGAGGCTGGCTAAGTGTAGTGTGAGTGGAATTGGGGGGGGGGGCAGGTCCACTAAACAGCTAAGTAAAAATAGAAATTAAATAGGGAAAACTAATTTAAAATTAATAAATAAAAATATATAAGAAAATAATAAAATTAATAAATAAAAATATATAAGAAAATTATACCTCCTAATATAGCTGCAGGTCATAGATGGATAGCTGGCTATCTGGAGAGGAAGCAGAAGGGAAAATGGAGGCAGGCATAGAAAGCTTTATTAAAAATAGAAAAAAAATACATTTTAACAAATGGTGATGTTCAGCACACGTCAGAGTGCTGAACATCACCATATATGGTCATGGGGCCGTCAAAGAAAACGACCACATGACCTGTCAATTCATTTGAAGACGCCTATTCGTTCGGTTCGCGCGGAGGCTGGAGGAAGGTCAGGAGGAGGCCTTCATTGCGTCGAGGGGCATGCGCGGGAATTTACCACGCGGGTGAGTATGGGAAGATGAAGGAGCCGCGGTGACGTGTTATCCGGCGAGAGGAAGATGGCGACCTACTGGAAATAGATCCGGATCACCAACAAACCTTCCAAAAAAGGTAAGTAAAGGGATTTAGAAATATTTAAATATGATTAAGGTGAAGTTTAAGGGTTTATTAATATTAATAGCTCTTAAAAAAAAAAGAGGATGCGGCCATGACAGTGCCGCTTTAATGTATATTCCTGCAAATCCAAACTCAAGTGTCACCTCATGAGTTAGTGACATGTAGAACTATGTAATCACTTTCCCTAATAAACCTTTTGTTCCAAGTACATTCAAAGTTACAGCAGAACATGCTGAATAGTTGAAAGTATTACAGGAACATCTATTGTTAGAATTGAAGTTTGCTACTTCAAATGTCGTCCCTTATGGTAAACTATGTGTTAAAGTTGTACAGCGCTACGGAATCTGATGGCGCTATATAAATAAATTAAATAAATATAAAGAAGTAACACAGGGGAATTATGCAGATATGTTTAAGCCAGGTTATAAGGCAATGGTAAATCATTTAAAACACCAGGTCTATGAAAAGCAAGTTGGGAAGGTCCTTATGGTCCTTATGTTAGTCTAAGAATAAAAATTAGAACAAACTGTGTTATAGGTTTAAAAAGCAAACATTGGTACAAAGTGTAATAAATCAATTCTTGTGTCTAGTGATCAATGTATAAGAAATGTACTAATGTATAAGAATAGTAAACTGCCATCTGTTTTTCATTACAGAACTAATACTGTTTTACATGGACAAAAACCTGTATGATTTTAAATAAAAGGACAAATTGTTTGGACTTTCAAAGGACATTATGGACTTTCAAAGAGACTGTGCTTGTGGATTCGATTGGAGAGGACAATATTTCATGGACTAAATCAAACCGATTGTGATTTATGGTTAATGTAAACTGTATACAATTGCACAGCATAATAGCTATGATACTGTTATTATTAATGTTAGGTAAAATCAATGCCCAAGGTAAATTAATGAATTAGTGAAAAATGTAAAGGTAATCGTAACAAGAATTTTGTTCTTAGGAGTTCAGAAATGAAAGGGTTAAAATGTCTTGCTTCTCCCTCTTGGAGTGTAAAAAGCAATACAGACAACTGGAAATGGCTGTGTTAAAAGGCCTTTCCTTGTAAACTAATACTTAGATCAATATCAGAGAACAAAATTAAAATCCCATAAGTAATTGGTATAAGTTATTATGATGCAATATTTTAAAATTCATTAAAATAAAGCATCAAAGAGGGGCTTGAAAAATATTATTATGTACTTTAAATGTATTTAATGTGTTGATATAAATATTATAAGTTTTATTCAGATTGCTTCAAGAACACTGAAATTGAGAAGCCATACCTTGGCCTATAGAGTATTACAGACTTTCATTGTATAGGAATGGAGACCACATCTGGTTCACTTTAAGAGTGATGTTGAAGGGCTTGTTTATAGTAACCTTTGACCTAGCCTTGAAAGCCTGAATTCCTTTGGAGACTCACATTTCTACAGGCAATTATTCATTACATCATGTATATAGAAGTTCTTTGTCTCACATATCTTGCCGCCAAATATAACGTATGACTTTAATCATAGATTTCAAATGATGCTAAGTAACTCCCCTTTTTCTAAGATAGCCACTTATTTTAAAGTAAGGCAATCTTATGTATACTCCCCTCTGTAACTGAATTTTAAACCCATAAAACTAATTGTAGTTTAGAATTCGTGGCCAATACCTTTAACATCAAAAATGGATAACATCTAGAAAATTGCTCTCTGTATTGGACAAAGACTGTTAAAGACATTTGTTATTACCAGATGGATTGTTATGTTTGAATAAACATAAGTTAAACTGCAAGATACTTGATTCGATTGTTAATAAAACTGATATGTGACAAACAAAGATTTCACGGAATGCCAATTTCCTACACATATCAGCGCCATTAACATTCCAATTGGGATCGGTGTTAGGGTAATGTGTTGCGGCCCATGCTGCCGGATTGGCTTGATTTAAAGCACGGGCTCTATCCTCTAGCGCTTTAATGGCCGCTTGGTTAATCCTTGTCCTTTCCTCATTATTAAACAATGTCATTAATAACTGCTTGCAAACAGCCCATGTCGGATTATGTGTCTGAACTATCGAGGTGAACAGATCGGTCATAGCTTGTGGTTTCTCAGTGTACGAGGAATTGTGGGTCTTCCAATTCAAGAGATCGGTAGTCGTGAACGGGACATATACGAAGACTGGGTCAGCATGTGCCATTTGACCTGCGGCATCGAGATAGGCTGACTCAGGATTCAGACGAAGAGGCATCTGGTAATGTTTAAGTTGTTGGGTACCGGTCAGTTGTCGGGTTAGTATAGGGCTACGTGGAGGGGCGTCAGTTATGGGTTCCAGTCGGGGGGTGGTAAGGCATGAGGATGTGGGAGCTTGATTTTGGGAAAAGTTGGTAAATAGAATACTCCCAGCCGAGCTAGAAGAAGCTTGACCGGAAGTTTGAAGTGGCGCCAAATCAGGATATTCAGATCTAACAGGGGTTGTTTAATACGAGGGGGGGTGGATTCTGTACTGGAGGAGGAAGCGGAAGTGGATGAGGGCAATGAGGGGAGGGGTATAGAACTTCCTGCACTCGCGTCACCTCTTCCTGTAGGGAAGTAAGGGGGCGGCAAAGGGATCTCGGACTCAGGGGGCGTGTCCAAAATGGGCCTAACCACAGTCCTAGTGGACAAACAAGTCCTGGCCACCATGAGGCGACATTGCTCCTCGTGGCATATCTGAATCCATTTTGGCGAGTCGTTTATGGCCTGTCTCCAACAATCAATATATGGAAACTGTCCGTAAAGTTCAGGCCTACCTGACACAGCCACGTGTACACGCTGTATCAGGGTTGGATCCAAACTACCACGTGGCGGCCATGTCGCAACCAAAATAGGCCAAATACTCCAAATACTCCCTAGTGCACAAAGTGACCAAACGTACAAGAGACATTTTAACCCCCAAATCACATGTTTTAAATCCCTTTTTAAAATGCTTTACCATACAACCTAAGGGATCCAAAATCGTTGACTCCGACGCGCCCATACTTATCAATGGAACGTCGTTGACAACGAATACTATGCACGCGTTCTATTCAACAGTCACACCCGTTTCCTCTGGCAACAGCACCACGTGGTACGGTTACCAAGTGAAACGTACACAATAACACAATAAACACTCAGGGAATTCCCGTACACACACAGCTGTTACACCAGTCACTAGATAATCAATATTATGCCCTTTGGCGAAACTATACAGTCACCCACGCTATAATTCTCTATATATGAATTACCCGTCTATAACACACCCCAGTAACATCGTCTTTTACAAATAGCGGTTACAGTACGGTTAGCATAGGTCAAAGCACAATTTAAGGTCACAATACAATTATTAGTGGTTATGGTGTTAAACATGCAATAGACGACAATGATTAGTACTTATATACAATGTCAGTAAATATACAGGGTTATGGTACCGTGCACTATGATACAGCAACACACTATTAACACTCTCGCTAGACGGCTGAGCTCGCGCTATCTAACAAGATATACACTTTACTAACAATCTTTAACACATATACAATCCCAACTAAACTATTGGCCAGTACCTTGAATGGACTACCTAAAACTATGTACACCCGTTTTGGTTAGCCACACTGCCCAAGCACCACATATAGCGAACTAGAGGGCGGAATTTACAACAGAACCCTCTTAGTCTATTTACTCTATCAAAAATCTAGTGGGTTCCAAATTTACACGCCTTCCCACTTAGCCAAGATAGGTTGAGATCTAGCGAACCAAATTTACACAGACGCCGCTTAGTCTCCCGGTCCCTCCGACCTAGCGAACAAAATATACACCCTAGAACGCTAGTCTAGACAAAACACCGGTGTCCGGCTAGGGCTATTTACACAGGACCCCGCCTGACTCCAAACCAAATCAAACGGTCTTACTAAAGAGCGTTCGATTGAGCGGTGCGCCTTCGCTCCTTCCCTCCGACAGAGGGGGCAGATTCCATACACAGATTTAAACCCCTTTTGGGCCTACCGCACAATCGGTATACCCCTAGTGGGTCTGCCGTCTAAAACAGCAGTTGTCTTACCTCCTCATTCCTGAACCTGAGTTCACACTCATCGACGGGGACACCCCAGCACTTACTACGTAGAGGTCGATGATCTCCTGGACAACAGACCAGTGGCGCCGAGACGAAGGGAGGTCCACGCAGAAGTTCAGGGGTGCAGCCGTAGAGAACGTGGGCAAAGATAGACCGTCTCACGCCTCTGCCTCTCCGCTACCGTTGAATGATGAGCTTCCAGGCCAATGCACCAAATGATACCGGAGAAACTGACGGAAGCCAAGCACAGAGAGATGGACACAGGTTTCTTCAGGAAGGAAAAGATTCTTTATTGGATCACCGATCGGGACTCAGAGGGACTAATGTCACCAAAATACAGCAAGTTCTGAGCCCCGGACAATAGTGCAGGCTCCTTATATAGGCACATAACTCCTCCCATATTAAGCTCCACCCGCACATTCTCTTGACCAATCAATACAAATAAGAATTAACTTCCTGCTTGACCGCATGGCTTGTCCAGCACAATGGAGGAGGGGAATACTATATCCTGTATTCTTGCACATGCTCCGTACACTACTGATCATATCTTGCCTCGTGCAACCAACTGATCGATACGTCAGCATATGCACGTACACATGCCACGTGGTAATCTCGGCCTACTAAATTTATTTTTACCGAGATTCCACCACAATTATAAAGTTATTTTGTATAATATTTTGTTTAATTAAGGTTTTTATAGAGCGCCAGTATATATTTCTATATTCACGTGTGGACTATGATGTCCCCAAGTGGCACCATGGGACGGAGAACAAAGCCCACTAAAGGGGCTCCGACGACCGTGGAAGAAAAGTTCTTCTCGTGGGTTGCCTTAAACGAACCCCTGTGCGAACCTCGACCCATTGCTCACCTGGGTTCTTTGGAAGGGTCTCTTCCCAAGCACCTAGCACCATTGGTGCATTTCTGGGGCCGTAGATCGCTGGCTTGAGAAGCCCGCAGGATACTTTGAGCGGTATACCCAGCCGGGCTCCTGAACAAGGTAGCCTTGTTGGCACTAGAAAGGGGACGGATACGGTCCCTGGACTCCATACTAGGGGACAGTCCCAGGACACCCATGACGACTATTCGATATCGACAGCTGGTACACTATTATGACTCCATTCCTCATAAGGAGCTTCTCCATAGGGAGCTCACGTGGTTTGAGAACCTCTGTCACAGGGTCGTCAGGCTGGACAAAGCAGTATCCACGTTGTACCAACACCTGCTGATAGGAAAGGAGACGGATAATAATACCTTCAAGGGGCGATGGGAGCGACAATGGAACAAAACAATTACACCGGCGCAATGGGACACGGCACTCCTATGGCAATACAAAAGCTCATACTATCAGGAGGTCAACTACAAGTTGATCTCTATGTGGTATAGAACACCGGTGGCTTTGCAGCGGATATTCACGACAGCATACCCGATGTGCTGGAGATGCCGGGAGGAAAGGGGCACCATACTGCATCTGTGGTGGGAATGCCGAGCCATTATGCCTTACTGGGACCAAGTTCACACGGAAATTAAGATTATACTAGGTGATGATATGGAGTGGTCGATGGAACTGGCCCTATTACACATCACATCACAGTCCATCTCCGGCTACAAAAGGTCGATCATGCGCCACCTTCTGAACGCGGCAAAATCCCTCATCCCGGTGTATTGGAAAAAAACGGAAGTCCCCACACGCACGGAATGGCTTCATAGGGTGGGAGACATTCAGGTAGCAGAGGCGTTACGAGGGTCTCTCACGGGGTTGTCCGCCAGGCACGCGGAGATCTGGGGACAATGGTTCTTATACCAATCTAGAGATATCTAATAAATAGCATGAACTCCTCTAGGAAGCGGATAATAGGGGATCAGAACTCTACCAGATCATGTCCTGGTTCCGCGTCAGAGCTCACCCCCGGACGGGATATATCCCCCCCCTAATGACTGCTCACATGCACACTCATATCACCCATCGACAGATACACCACTAGACTTTTCGGACTCTCACACGAACACGGCAGGTGACCCTTTCCATCGACACTACCGTACGAACACCAACACAAGCTAAACATCAGCGGAAACTAAAAATGGCACATGAGACATGACTAGTCACTGGAACAACCTACCCCACTACAACACTGACGCCTCTTTGGTTTGTTTTACCGGGAGACAGAGACCAAAACTTTACTGCACGGGCCACAACTTGCACAGAATGGATGACGAACCTCCTTGGACTAACACACAATGACACACATACGCACCACACAATCATATTAAGACACAATGACACACCTGCGCACCATACAATCATATATTGGCAATGATTAGCTACCCAAGGACAAGAGCAAATTGCTGCACAATCACGCACTAGGGGCATCAAGGGGGAAAGGGGAAACCCTACCTACATCCTCTCCCTATAAACCCACCCCATCCCCTCTCATCACCTCTTTACAAGAAGCCATCCCTGATCCTAACAAAGAAAGAAAGGACGTTACCCATGATATACCTGTCTACACCGGACAAAAATGAACCATGGGAGACGCCCGACCGTAGATAGGGGACATATGTCTGATATAAACCCCATGACTAGGAGACACTCCTTGAATCCCACACTCCCACCTGTTTCTTCCCCTTCGACAGCTCACGTACCGCAAACAGAGACATAGACAAAAAACAGTAAAAAGAAATACTATGCCTTGAAATGTTACCCAATTAGTAATTGTCTTATGTTATGATATATCATATGTTATTTTACAAGAGCCTGCGTGCTCCACTTTCACCTTGTAAACAATGAAAGTACTTATCACATGTTATTTCTCAGTAAAACAGATTTACAAAAAAAAAAATCTAAAATAAACATATTTAACCCCTTAATGACCAAACTTCTGGAATAAAAGGGAATCATGACATGTCACACATGTCATGTGTCCTTAAGGGGTTAAATATAACTATATAATGTATTGAAACAATGCCAAACAAATAAAGAAACCAAATCTTTATTTTTCAAGTTCCTATAACTGCTGCACTTAGACAAGTGATCGTAACATAAGAGACTCCTATTTTTCTTTCCTTCCCTATTTTCCCATAGTCCATTTCCCTTTTTATTTTTCTTGCCTTCCCATAATTTGTCTTACTTGTATATTATATTAAACCATTTTATTTGTATAATATATATTTTGTAATATTAAAACTTATAATGTAAAAAAATATTTGAAAAGAAGATACTCCTCTACTCTGTAACATCTAATTTTTCTCTAAGGTTTTCTTTTCTTTAACCCCTTAAGGACCAAACTTCTGGAATAAAAGGAAATCATGACATGTCAAACATGTGTCCTTAAGGGGTTAAAGGAACACTCCAGTGATTATGGGGACAGGATTGCATTGATACCCTCTCTGAGTAAGTAAAGGAGATCTAGCCTTAGCTAAGCAATGCCCGGGCCTTCACTCATCGGCTGAGTGTGCTCCTGGCAGAAGAATCTAAAGTAGGCACCATAATAATAAATATGACAATAAATGCTCTGCCCAATGACAGCAGGCAAACAATCAATGCAGCAATTATCTGGGATGCAATGCCTCAGTTGCCCTCAATGGATAAGAATTGTAGAAAGCCTCTGCAAGTTACTTATTAGTCACAGTTGGAACAGTGGATTTATAGCTGCAAAGAAGTAGAGGCAGCTCTTTGTATATATTGTGTATACTCATCTAAATGTATTTTGTAAGTAATAGGACAGCAAGTTAAAGCAGACAGAAACTCTAGGGATCCAAATCTGTTGCAGTTTATGATTTTTCAGTTTCTGTAAAATTGCTCACATATCAAATATCTCATGTGAAATAGTACATTTATCATTTCAAAATGTTTCATTGACATGTTATGCTAATACTATTTTGAACTCTTTTGTGGGCTAATTAGTAGTAAGACTAATATATAAATAGAAGCATCAACACTGTCATCATAATTAAATAAAAAAACAAAAAAAAAATTATCATGCTTGATTTCTATATTTAATAGATACACATGGGGTTATATTTATTTATACAGAACCCAACCTTACACAGAGTACACCAGTGAAACGTAAGTAAAAGGTTTAAAATAGAATACAATTAAAGTAGTGTGTTTATTTCTCGATGTATCAAGGCTTCCACAGGCAAGTAGTGAAGTGCTTATATAAAATTTACTGTGTCATATAAGGTGTCATAATAACACAAATAGAATGTAAAAAGTGCTGAAAGTTTAGAAGAATAAAATGGGACCGTGGTGATTAATAAAAATAAAAAACACTCTTAAGTTATACAACAGGTATAAAAACATACAATAGTGTAAAAACGTAAATTATAATTGCAAAGAATCCTAAAAATGGAATGTAACGGCACCCACAGGCATAAAAGGGTTAAACCACCGTTTAGCAGATATTCCCCTTCCAGATATACAGGCAGCTACCAAAGACACCAATCCGCCGAACAGGAAACCATATGAATGCCGTAAACAGCCGAATAGGAAGAACCATACGAATATGTTTACACTCCTAGCAGTCAAACTGGAACAGCATACCATAAATCCCCCCAAGGACGAGACAAGGCTCCGTTTTGAGGGTCAAGCAGGAACAGACTGTACTGGCACAAACAGCCTCTTTTATTCACAATCCACAAACATAGTACTGCCCACAGGGGTTTGAAATACAACCAATCAATCAGTACAATACACACAGACACTCCCACACAAAACCCTCCCCTCCCAAACATAAAAATAACATATTCGAACTCAGCACACTTTAATTATAAACATAGTCAAAATTCAGCCAATTCTATCCAGGGGTTAAAAAGTGATCTGGAGGTCCCTTTTTGTCGGTCTATATCCCATGTTAAAGTCAGTTCAAACACACGAATGACAACCATTCGAATTGTCGAACTGTCGAATGAACTGTCGAACGGTGTTCGAACTGTCGAATGCATTGTCTGGAGAAGGTAAAACTTCAGCTGAATTAAAGATGGCCGCCGCCACGTGTTCGTTTGTCGAATGGCGGCCACCCAGCATTCGGCAACTTACCTACAGCAGGCTCACAGCCTGGGAGGTAAATTGCCTGCACACTTCCACTTCTGGGTGGTCCACCTGTGTGGTACTTGGTTCAGTAAGTCCCATTTACTGAACCAAGTGGAAGAAATACAGGAACACAGTATATTAACAGTCTGGGGACACTGGGGACAAAGTCTTAAAGAAGCATTGTTCCCAAAAGTCACAGTATGTCCCCAGATGGTTCTTAAAGGGCCAGCAGTAGCATAATAAAATACAGTATGCCCAAATACTGTATTTAAAGGGAGGAAGTCAGCAGGCAGGAGGCGGGCAAACAGGGCCCAGTGGCGAAGTTGGTTTCGCCACATTTCTCCCCTTTCCCAAAATGACTAACAAGGTACCTGGCATCCTGTCGTTCAGTGCCTTGGTTAGTCCAGCAACCCACCCACAAAACATAGTCAGTAGTGCAGCCCACCCACAAAAATTGGTTATTACACCTGGAGTAGTGGGTTGCTTGTCCAGGTCCAGGAGCTCCACCTCGGCTCTGGGGGGTACTAGCACTCTGGATCGGTGGGTTGCTGAGTGGGCAGAAACCAGCGGTACTCTGCCCTGGTGCCAGCGCTACCACGGGAGTAGCCTGGTTGGAGCCCAGGTGAGGGAACAGCCCTGGGGCTGCTGCTGGAGGGGAAGCCAGGCTGTCTCTCCTTTTAGTATAGGACGCTGCCTTTGGGGAGAGGGGTTAACAGGCTCCCCTCCCTGACACTCTCTGCTGTTGAAGAGGGAGGCCGACTGTCTCCCCTTTCCATAAGTTGTCCTGTCGCTGGGGTGAGAGACCAACTGTCTCTGCTCCCTGTAGGACACTCTGCTGCTGGGGAGGGAGGACGCTGCTCTCCACTCCCAGTAGCTTGGGCGCAGAGACCACGGTCCCATCTGCACTGGTGGGGGGCTTAGCGTCTCCCCTTGGTGGGCTACGCTGCCGCTGGGGAGAGGGGGTAACAATCTCCTCTCCCTTACACACTTCCAGCCGCTGGGGAGAGGGGGTAACAGGCTCCTCTCGCTGACACTCTCTTAGCTGGTAGAGAGGGGGACCGACTGTCTCCCCTTCCAATAGTGCGCTCTGCCGCTGGGGAGTGAAACCAGTGGTCTCTCCTCCCTGTAATGTACTCTGCCGCTAGGGATCTGGGCCGACTGCCCAGCATCCCTGTAGGGCCGGTAGAGAGACCGCAGTCCCATCTCCACCTGCCATCTGTGGGTCTTCCCAGGACCAGTCTATGAAGTCCCACAACATATGAGAGTAGGGACCACCTGCTTCTGCACCCGGTAACTCCGGCTGCTACTGGGGATCTGGGCCAGCTTCCCAGCATCCCAGTGGAGAGACCTCGGTCCCATCTCCACCTGCCTGTTGTGGTTCCTCACAGGACCAGTCTATGATGACCCCTACTTCTGGTTCCTCTGGCCGCCTCTGGGGGAAACTGTTAACCTTCTCGAATGCAGCCTCTCTTTGGCTGCTGTAACACTCCTTCCGCTGAGCATACTCTCTCTCTTTCGCCAGCCGGAATTCTTGGTCCATCCTTGCATTTCGCTTGGCTGTGACCAGGTTCCAGATCACCTGGCATATATCCATGGGCACATTATCACCATACTGGGCCACTCGCTGCCTCACCTCGGCCAGCCAATCATCTCCAGAGCCAGAGCCTTCCATACTTGTCTGTACAATACACACAGACACTCCCACACAAAATCCCCCCTCTGCCTGTGATATGATTACTGAACACAATGGGTAATATAATGATCACAGGCAGAGAAATACAGTTTTTACAAAATATTACTAACTTCCAAAATATACATGCCACAAACATATTCGAACTCAGCACACTTTAATTATAAACATAGTCAAAATTCAGCCAATTCCATCCAGGGGTTGAAAAGTTAGCTGGAGGTCCCTTTTTGACCGACCGCAAGCACATTGTCATCCCCAAAAGAGTTCCAAAGAATCAGGCTGTGCGGTCGGTCTATTTCCCATGTTAAAGTCAGTTCAAACACACGAACGACAACCATTCAAATTGTCGAACTGTTGAATGAACTGTCGAAAGAACTGTCGAACGGTGGTCGAACTGTCGAATGCATTGAAGTCTGGAGAAGATAAAACTTCAGCTGAATTAAAGATGGCCGCCGCCACGTGTTCATTTGTCAAATGGCGGCCACCCAGCGCTCGGCAATTAACCTGCAGTAACCTAGTAACCTCACAGCCTGGAAGGTAAATTGCCTGCACACTTCCACTTCTGGGTGGTCCGCCTGTGTGGTACTTGGTTCAGTAAGCCCCCCAGGCAGGAGGCGGGCAAACAGGCTTCTCCAATGCCCAGTGGCGAGGTTGGTTTCGCCACATGGAACATTCACAATTTTCAGAGCCAATGTGCCCTTTTGAGTGAAATGTAGATATTTTCTTGTGAAGGTCACTCAGAAAATACAAAAAGTGTATATGGTATAATATTGTTTAAAAACATGATATACTAATAGATGTCCTCAGGGGGGCGTGATGACGTGCGTAACGTGATGCACGCGCATGCCGCTGGCAAGTCAGACATTGTTGGAGCATGAGTCTAGGCAGAGTGTCGACGGAATAGCAGTGAGTTGGAAGGAAAGCAGTGAGTTGAACGGAAGGTTGGACGGTGGTCAGAGTGGTGTGGTGAGATGGCAGTGGAGTTGAGGAGCGAAGTGGTTGAAAGGGAGATGCTTCACTGGTAAGGCCAGATTGGAGGGGAGACGGTCAGCAACCAAGACAGAGCTGTGGAGGTCAAGTACAGTACACCAACGGAACTTACTGGGAGTATCAGAATACTGGATGAGACTGTCTTTGAGCTGGTAGGGGGGCAGATATCTGGTTTTGCTGAGAGCAGTGGGGAGGTTGGAAGGAGTGAAATAATATTGCAATGATAGGAGTGAGCAAGATACATATGGAAAAAGAAAAACAAATAAATAAGGAGGCACTGTTAAAGGGCTAAAAAGAGCAGATATACAAACACTCCATATAAAGTAATTTAATTTCACCACAGCAAATTTAACACTTCTACTAAAAGAAAAGAAAAGGGAGGAAAAAGAACTTTGACAAAAGTAGAGAGGGCAATTAAATAAAACGCGAGGAAAAAAAAGGAAAGGAGAGGAAAAAACCTCCCTCCTGTAAATGCTGAAACAGACTATAAAAGCAATAAAGCTGTCATAACGCTGAAGTTCTATATGCAGTTCTACATGCTGGTTCAGTCGTTACTGCAGGAACAAAACAAAAACAATAAACAAAAAGGTAAAAAGGAGAAAGGGAAAAAAAGTAGGAAAAAGAGAGGAGGAAAAGAAGAAAAGGAAGGGAAAGGAAGGTAATAATGGAAAGGAAAGGAAAAAAGGGGAGAAGGGAAAAAACATAAGGGAAAAAGAGAAAAAGAAACAAATATTTCTCTTACCACCCACCCAAAATGCAAGAACACTGGATTACCACTGATGTATAAAAAAAGTATATACTTTTGTTTTTCCCTCACTTATTCTGTAATATGATTAAATACCATAGACCTATTTTTTTTGTTATTGTGTAACTGTGTTATTGTTTTGGTTTTGGTTCATGGTGTTTGGCTATGGGATCATTTGGGCTATAGAACCCTCATATTACTAAACAGGAGGTATACAATACAACTACTTAACGTATAGAATTCCAGATCTTTGTTCTTATTGTAAAGAACCCTTTTCTCTGCTGTAAGCTAAAACACATTTTTCCTGTCTCAATGGATAATGTCTTGTCTATTGTATATACCCACCAAGTAATGATCCTGTATATACTATTTGTATAGTTTCATATCCTCTCTGAGATGCCCTTTTTTCTAAAGAAAACAAATGCAGTTTATTAAAGCAGATGTTTTCCACCTCCCTTGCTAATTTTGTAGCTCTCTTTTTTACTTTTTTATAGTTTTGCAATATGCCTCTTTATAACTAGTGTCCAAAATGCTCAGCATATTCAACATGGGCCTTGCCCATGTTTGATTGTAGAGAGAAGCAATATAGTGTTTAGACTTCATTATCTTAAAAAGTGTTGTGTCATCTGCAGATACCAAGAAATTACTTTCAATGTCAACTTCAAAATTATTTTTAATTACACTTCTCTTTACAGATTAATCAGAAGTGGACCCTGGACAGAACCCTGAGGCACTCCACTTACGACTTCTGTTCAATCTGAACATTTTCCATTTACAACTGCTCTCTGCACGCTTTAAGCCAGTGTTCTATCCAAGAACAAGATTGTTCATCTAAACCAACTGATTTCTGTTTTAATTGTAACCTTTTACGTGGAACTATATTAAACACCTTGGCAAAATCCAAGTACATCACATCTAATAGTCTACTAAGGCAATTAATCTACTTTGGCATGACCTCTTTCATAAACCATGTTGATTCTTGCTATTGATAGTGTTCAAAATTTATTCTTGAATATTATTCTTTAAATTCCATTTAAACTCACAGGTAGTGATGTCGCGAACCCGAAATTTTCAGTTCGCGAACGGCGAACGGGAACTTCCGCAAATGTTCGCGAACCGGCGAACCGGGCGAACCGCTATTGACTTCAATGGGCAGGTGAATTTTAAAACCCACAGGGACTGTTTCTGGCCACAAAAGTGATGGAAAAGTTGTTTCAAGGGGACTAACACCTTGACTGTGGCATGCCGGAGGGGGATCCATGGCAAAACTCCCATGGAAAATTACACAGTTGATGCAGAGTCTGGTTTTAATCCATAAAGGGCAGAAATCACCTAACATTCCTAAATTGTTTGAATAACGTGCTTTAAAACATCAGGTATGATGTTGTATCGATCAGGTAGTGTAAGGGTTACGCCCGCTTCACAGTGACAGACCAAACTCCCCGTTTAATGCACCGCAAACAACCGCAAACAGTCCATTTACAAAACCGCAAACTCCCCATTTGCACATGTTTTAGTGCAAACTAGTCTAACTACTAATATAGTTGAAACATGCTACTTTTATTCATGCCAGACAACCATGCAGGCCAGACTAACAGACATGCCAGGGCCAATCATAGTTAACCACCTCAGATAGTAACATGGCTCCCTCTATATACAGAGTAAACATGGCTCCCTCTATATACAGAGTAACATGGCTCCTTCTATATACCGTGTAAACATGGCTCCCCTCTATATACAGAGTAACATGGCTCACCTCTATATACAGAGTAACATGGCTCCCCTCTATATACAGTTTAAACATGGCTCCTCTCTATATACAGAGTAACATGGCTCCTCTCTATATACAGTCTAAACACGGCTCCTGTCTATATACAGAGTAACATGGCTCCCTCTATATACATTGTAACATGGCTCCCCTCTATATACAGAGTAACATGGCTCCCCTCTATATACAGTGTAAACATGGCTCCTCTCTATATACATAGTAACATGGCTCCCCTCTATATACAGTCTAAACACGGCTCCTCTCTATATACAGAGTAACATGGCTCCCTCTATATACAGTGTAAACATGGCTCCTCTATATACCGTGTAACATTGATACCGGAGAAACTGACGGAAGCCAAGCACAGAGAGATGGACACAGGTTTCTTCAGGAAGGAAGAGATTCTTTATTCGATTCACCGACAAGGACTCAGAGGGACTAATGTCACCAAAAAACAGCAAAGTCTGAGCCCCGAACATACAGTGTAGGTTCCTTATATAGGCATATAACTCCCATAATCAGCTCTACCCACATGTATTCTTATCCAATCAACAGAACAAAGACTAACTTCCTGTTTGACCACATGGCTTGCCCAGCACAATGGAGGAGGGGAATTCTATATCCTGTATTCCTGCACATGCTCCGTACACTACTGATTGTATCGTTGCCACGTGCAACCAACCAACCGATACATCAGTATATGCACGTACACATACCACGTGGCAATCTCGGCCTACTAAATTTTTTTTTTTACTGAGATTCCACCACATTACCCCCTTTGATGCTTCTGATATTTCATAATTCCAGATGCATGACTTAATCAGAGTTTGCTTACACCTCAAGTTGCCATAAACCAGACCAGACTTTGCGACTCTCTAAAGATACGAATCCCTCAGCATTCCTCTTCCTGTACCTGTTCTCCTTGATTAAGAGCCTCATACCTATAAACAGCCATTATCTGTGCAGCAGCCTTTCGCTCTGCTATATTCTCTATAATGCTCTGCACATACCTAACTACCAAAGGAATCAGACATGGCAGGAGAAGGCACAACATCAAGATTAGCATGACTCCACCTACCAATGCCTTGAGTCCTCCAAGCTGCCCATACCAGTTACCAAACCAACTACTCAGATTATACCCTTTCCATACTTGAGTAGGCACATGTGCTAGTTTAACCATATGGCTAGTAAGCTCAGCTATTGCTTGCCCTTCATCATCTATTTGAAGACAACAATTGCTTAGATTAAACTTCCCACATACACCTCCCTTTACTGCCAATAGGTAATCAAAGTCTTATCTATTTTGGTAAACTGCTGTCCTCATCCTAGCATTATGTTTTGCTAGGAGATTGAGCGCTTGCGATGGTAATTATCTCAACCACTGCCTGTAACCTTATAATACGGTTGAGCATATATATTGGGGTTCTATATCCAAAAGTACCATCCTCCGCCCACGTAGCTGGCCCATAATAATCTATAATACGCTGGGGAGGCCACTCATTATCTTCCCAGGTACCTATCTCTAGGGGTCCCCTTTTCTTCCTATGATTTACATCATATACCTTAACTCCCAAAGTCTCTCCTGTTTCAATTGGCAACAAGAAGGATGGTTTGAGCATACCTAATACACATGCCCCTTCCCAGTCCTGTGGTAACTCCGAATAGGCCTTCTTACTACAGATCCAGTAGAAATTTGCTGGGGCTTTCCAACTAGATGTAGTAGATAGGTCAAACCACACATCCTTTAAATCGGTATAAATTGCAAATGGATTAGGTGGTTCTGAGACATTTGAAGCTGACCCCCAAGTTGTATCTTTTGTATCATCATCATAAGCTTTTTGCCCTAGACAAGTCAGTTCTCCTACAGATGTATTAAACATTATTCATTTCCTTGCTATGCAAACATAACCTATAATGGAGGTCTTTAATCGCTACTCAGATTTACCTCTAACACTCATTTCATAATCAGTTTGAGAATCTATTAACTGTTCAATTGTCTCAGAACCGGAATACATTACCTCCTTTGCTTCCCATGGCCATTGGTCTCCCATGTTAGTACCTCCACACACATAGCAGTTGGTTACATTAAGACTACCAGCAATACTCTCGGCTAAATCAATAAATACGTTTTTCGCATTATGGGGGATCTTATTTTCCACACTCATCTCCCCGTAGAAGGAATGGAAAACCTGATGAGTCTGGGGTGCCACAGTATCGGTCTCTATCCCTATAAATAATATTGTCCCAGGATCCAAACCCGTCCCATATATCTGGAACCCAAATAAGTTCCCAAACCTATCTATAAATAGTTCTGGGTCATTGATAAGTATTTGGACTGGGTTACACTCCATAGACTTACAATATGGTTTGGTAGGCAACTTAGTAATAATCATATCCTTATCTACTGTCTGTCCCCAGGTTGCCCACCCTACACAGAACCAATACGGACAATAATTATAATCTTTATTTGGGCATTTTGGATCTATGTATTTGTTCTTACTACTGGGGCAAATATATTTATCATTAGACCCATACGTTCTTTCCCATTTAAGATCCCCACATACATTCCATGGTTTTCTACCACCTGATATCGCCTTACATGCATCAAATAGCAGAACACCTGACGAATGTACGGTTTCTAGTATGGTCTTATTTATCAGGGTCCCCTGTGAGTCTCCATTCCGAATAGTCAACCAAATTGTACAGGGTTGATACTCTGGGCTAAAACACTTAGGTTCTCCTGCTCCTAAATGGCATACACTATACTCTATTCCCAAGTATCTACACTTAGAAACATGTCCTTTACACTCATATTGTGAATGCCAAATAAGGGTCTGAGAAATATGATTACCTGTTTTTGTAGTCTTAATGCAAACCTCAAAACCTGGTGTGTCGGTACCTCTACCTTCCTGAATATTTAAAAACACAAATATACACATTATCAAACACATCATTCCTGACATCTTTATCCTAATTCTTCGACCGTGCAATGGCACCTCAGCTTCCAGGTAACCCATCTTGTACCCATTTCTGTACCTCCTCCATTGTTTTACTCAACTCTACAACCTGCTGCCGGGTAATTCCTTCTCCCAACTGACTTAAATCCCCCCTTAAGTTACCAAGTACGGGAGGTGGACGCCCATACATAATTTCAAAAGGTGAGAGACCCATCCTTCTGGTAGGTGTACTACGAATGCGCAACAGAGCTATTGGCAAAAGAACATTCAATTTAAGTTGAGTTTCTTGACACATCTTTGCCAATTGGTTCTTAATAGTTCTGTTCATTCTTTCCACTTTCCCAGAACTCTGAGGCCTATATGCCGTATGAAGTTTCCACTTAATACCGAGCATATGAGTCAGTTGTTGTAGGCACTGGTGAACAAAGGCTGGACCATTATCCGATCCTATAGAACATGGTAGTCCATATCGGGGTATTATTTCCCGTAACAGAAATCGCACAACTTCTCCTGCTTTCTCTGTACGAGTAGGACATGCTTCTACCCATCCTGAGTAGGTACACACAACTACCAGTAGGTAACGATGTCCACCGGATTTAGGCATTACCGTATAGTCTATTTGAAGGTCGGACATAGGGAGTCCTCCCATATACTGGACTCCCGGTGGTTTCACTGGACCTTGCCTTGCGTTGTTCTTGGCACACAACACATATCTTCGTACAATGGCTTGAGTCAAATTGGACAATCTTGGTATGTAGAAATGCTTCCTAAGAGATTCTTCCATACTCTCTCTCCCGGAATGTGTCCCATTGTGATAATTCTGGACAATTTCTACGGCTAGCGATGCTGGAATAACTATCCTTCCATCTTCTAACTGATACCACTTATTCTCCAATTATTTTCCAGCTTCAGTCTTTAACCACTCTTCTTCTTGAAGAGTCCATTGAGACAAAGGGGTCGGTATAAGAGCAGCTATATGCTCCACACATTCCTGTTGTCCCGATTCAGCGGCACGCTTAGCTGCATTATCTGCCATCCGATTTCCTTTCACCACATCACCATCACCTTTCAGATGCGCTCGACAATGTATGATACCAACTTCTTTCGGTTCCCACACGGCTTCCAAGAGTTGTAATATCTCAGCTGCATACTTGATTTATTTACCCTCTGAGTTCAATAGTTCTCTTTCTTTATACAAATCTCCATGGGCATGAGTGGTTAAAAACGCATACTTTGAGTCCGTATAGATGTTCACCTTTAATCATTCAGCCAATTGTAACGCTCGCGTGAGTGCAATTAGTTCTGCCTTCTGTATTGATGTTCCTTTTGACAGTGGCCGAGCTTCTATCACCTTGTCTATAGTTGTCACTGCATATCCTGCGTAGCGAATCCCTTCTTTCACGTAACTACTGCCGTCCGTATAGTACTGGACATCGGGGTTCTGGATGGGAAAATCACGTAGGTCGGGTCTGCTTGAGAACACTTCATCCATCACCTCCAGGCAATCATGTTGACTCTCAGTAGGTTGTGGCAAAAGGGTAGCTGGATTCAAGGTATTGACAGTTTCAAGATGCACTCTCGGGTTCTCACATAACATAGCTTGGTACTTAGTCATGCGGCTATTGCTAAACCAGTGATTGCCTTTATAGTCTAGCAACGTCTGTACTGCGTGCGGGACTCGCATATCAGCTTCGGCTACCAGCAGGGTGGCCGCAGCTACGGCTCTTAGACAAGGTGGAAGACCACTGGCCACTGCATCCAGTTGTTTGGACATATATGCAACAGGTCGTTGCCATGATCCCAAGTACTGTGTCAGTACTCCCACAGCCATCCTTCTTTGCTCGTGTACATATAAGTAGAATGGACGTGTATGATCAGGTAGACCTAATGCTGGGGCGCTCATCAATGCCTTCTTGACATCCTCAAATGCCTTCTGCTGTTCAATAGTCCACAGGAAGGGGTCGTGTTCTGTGCCTTTTATAGCTGCATAAAGGGGTTTCGCCAATATCGCATAACTGGGAATCCATATCCTACAGAAGCCTGCTGCCCCCAAGAATTCCCGCACTTGTCTGCTATTCTTGGGTGTTGGTATTTGGCATACAGCTTCTTTTCTCTCTGGCCCCATTATCCTTTGACCTTCAGAGATATGGAATCCCAGATATTTGACAGTTGGCTGACACAACTGGGCTTTCTTCCTGGACACCTTGTATCCTGCCTTCCAAAGAATGTGCAGTAAATCATGTGTTGCTTGCTGACATATCTCTCTTGTAACTGCTGCTATCAACAAATCATCTACGTATTGTAATGTATTGTAGTACACATTCTCCTGGGATGGACTTGAAATCTAGTAAGTCCTGACTTAATGCTGAGCCAAATAGGGTAGGTGAATTCTTAAACCCTTGGAGCAATCTTGTCCAAGTCATCTGGCGTTTCGAGCCCATTACAGCATTTTCCCATTGGAATGCAAAGATACACTGGCTTTCTGTAGCAATTCAAAGGCAAAAGAAGGCATCTTTGAAATCCAAAACAGTGAAATAAGTAGCCCCGCCCGGCATTAAAGCAAGCAGGTTATAGGGATTGGGCACAACTGGATGTATACTTACTACCGCATCATTGACTGCTCTCAAGTCCTGCACAGGGCGATACTGATCTGTCCCGGGCTTTTGAACAGGCAACAATGGGGTGTTCCAGGGGGAAGTACAGAATTTTAGGATACCATACCTTATGAACTTATCCAAATAAGACTATGTTCTTCTTTGCCTTTTGTGGGATGTGATATTGTCTTAAGCTCACTGGATAAACCCCAAGTTTTAGTTCGATTCGAATTGGTGGGATATTGCGAGCAAGTCCTGGTGGGTTGTTCTCTGCCCACACTCCTGGTATATTGAACAAGGATTCATCACTCTTAGGGTTTTGGCTAGTCAACACTGTATAAAGTCGCCACTCTTCTTCCTTTGGTACAGATATTGTCATTATACCTGAAGGTCCATTGAACTTTAAAGATGTTGTTCCGTTAGGTAGAAATGTTATCTGTGCTTGTAATTTCGACAACAAATCATGCCCTAGCAGTTGGACTGGACACTCAGGCATATAAAGGAACTGATGTTTCACTACGTGGCCTCCTAATGTACAGAGTCAACTTAAGAACCGATTTAGCAACACTCCTTCCAGTTGCTCCTATTACGGTGATAGTTCTTCCTGATGGAGGAGCAACTAGGTCAGTCACCACCGAATGTTCAGCACCAGTGTCAATCATGAAATAACGCCTTTTTCCCCCTATTGCTACATCGACCATAGGCTCCGCTCGGCCAAGGGGGATGGAGCCCGGTCGGCATCAATAGTCCTCCATGACAGTGTCAGCCAAACCCACAAAGTTCCTATCTTCTCTCTCTCTGAGACTCTGCGCTGCTGGGTAATACCCATCCCCACTAACGCTACCTCTGTTATTCCTACCATTTCCTCCACGGCCTCCTCTTCCTCTCGCTCAGCCTCTATAATTATTGCTATATCCTGCCCTTGGTCTCTCTCTCTCGTTGTTCCCTCTGTGGACACTCACTTCTCCAATGCCCTTCTTCCCTGCAATACGCGCATTGGTTCCTACTTAAAGGCTCCCTATTCCACTTATTCTCGCCTTTCTCCGTTCCCCTACACACTTCCTTTTCCCTTCTATCTACGCCTGCGATAGCTACTGCTAGCATATCTGCTTTCCGTCTCATCTTTCGCTCTTCTTCCTTTTTCGTCTCTGTCTCCCTATTCATATATACCTTATTCGCTATCTCCATTAGTTGAGTTATAAACCCTTCTAACTTTTGCAACTTTCTTTTTATATCTCCGTAGGCCTGGCTGACAAAGGCAGAGTTAACCATCCAGGAATTCTCAGGAGCCTCTGGATTAAAGGGGGTATTCAAACGGTATGCCTCCAATAATCGATCATAAAAGGCACTGGGCGACTCATCACATTTCTGCAATACTTTAGCAGTCTTCTACATATTAATCGCCTTTTTCCCTCCGGCTTTCATGCCAGCAATAATAGCGTCCCTGTAAGCTTTTAAATGGGCCATGTCTGCGCCATTGACATTCCAATTCGGATCAGTATTTGGGTAGTGGGCTGCGGCCCATGCTGCCGGGTTGGCCTGATTCTGAGTACGGGCCACTTCTTCCAGCGCTTTAATTGCCGCTTGGTTTATCCGTGTTCTTTCCTCGTTATTAAACAATGTCATAAGCAATTGCTGGCAATCAGCCCAAGTGGGATTATGTGTCTGGACAATGGAGGTAATCAAGTCTGTCATGGCTTGAGGTTTATCGGTGTAAGAGGAATTATGGGTCTTCCAGTTAAATAGATCAGTTGTTGTGAAGGGAACATAAACAAATACGGGATCAGCGTGTTGTAACTGGCCATCACCGTTAATATGTGTCGGGCCAGGTGTCAGTCGGAGAGGCATTTGATAATGTCGGGGTTGGAGGGTACCGGTCAGTTGTCGGGTTAGTATGGGGCTTCGTTGAGGAATGTCAGTTAAGGGTTCCGGTCGAGGGGTGGTAAGACGAGGGGAAGGGGACACTTTCTCTTTACTGAAGGGAAGTTCAGTAAGTAAAATATTCCAGGCCGGGCTGGGAGGAGCCTGACCAGGAACTAGGAATTACGTCAAATCCGGATAGGTGGGGTTACTAGGGGTAGGTACCGGAAGGGAAGGGTTTAAAACAAGAGGCTAGGCTCTGAGCTAGAGGAGGGGGTAGGTGGAGACAACGGAGCAAGGGGAGTAGCGTTACCAACAGCACCTCCTCTTCCTCTTGAGGAGGAGTAAGGGGGCGGCATGGGGATCTCAGACTCAGGGGGCGTGTCCAAAATGGGCGTAATCACGGCCTTAGTGGACAACCGAGTTCTGGCCACCATTAGGCGACATTGCTCCTCGTGGCATACCCGGATCCATTTTGACAAGTCATTTACGGCCTGCTTCCAACAGTCAATATACAGAAACTGGCCGTAAAGTTCAGGCCTACCTTATACAGCCACGTGTACGCGCTGCACCAGATTAGGATCCAAACTGCCACGTGGTGGCCATGCAGCCACCAAAGTAGGTTATTCCCTACTACATAAAGTAGTCAGGCGTGTTGGAGACATCTTTACTCCATAATCATACACATTATATACCTTTTTAAAGTTTTTTAACATACATCCTAAGGGATCATTAATCTTTGAATCCGACGCACCCATACTTAACAATGAAGCGTCGTCTCCAACAGAAAGCAAACAAACTTCCAACGGTCACACCCGTTCCCTTGGCAACAGCACCACGTGGTACAGTTACTAGGCCAAACGCACACAACAAAACATACAGGGAATTCCCGTACACACACAGCTGTTACACCAGTCACTAAATAACTATTACTGTACCTTTTGGCGAAACTATACAATCACCCGCGTTATAATTCTCAGTATCTGAATTACCCGTCTAACACACCCCAGTAACATCGTCTTTACAAACAGTAGTTATAGTACGGTTAGCATTGGTTAGAGTACAATTTTAAAGTCATAGTTCAGTTAGTAGTGGTTGTAACGGACCGTTTCAGCAGAAAATGGGGTAAAAATCCGTTTAGGCGATAATCCCCTTTTCACAGACAGGCACAGCTACTGTAGAATCACCAAACCTCGCGAATTGGATATAGGTGAATGCATCAAACTCCCGAACGGCATACAAGGGAATAAGGTAGCACTCCAAACTGGAACCTCACGAATAGCTGCTAGCAGACGAACAGGAAAAGCAGATGTTACAAATCGCTATTTGTAACTGGCCCTTTAAATGGAAAATTGCCCTGCTTCCCTGGATTGTGGAGAAGCCTATTTGCCAGCCTCCTTCCTCATGACTATGGCCCCTGGAAGATTGTGCCCCTGAAAACTTATTAACTTTGATTGGGTGTGTATGGCCCTTTAAGAACAGTCTGGGGACATATTGGGACTTTGCTGAACAATACCCCTTTAAGACTATGTCCCCAGACCTGTAAAATAACTTGCCCCTGGCTCTCTCCCACTTGGTTCAGTAAATAGGGCTTACTGAACCAAGTACCACACAGGCAGACCACCCAGAAGTTAAAGTGTGCAGGCAATTTACCTCCCAGGCTGTGAGGTTACTGCAGGTTAATTGCACGTGGCGGCGGCCATCTTTGTTCATTCGAATGCGGTCAGCGGTGTATGCTAAAGATTCTGTGGAACTGAAATCGGCTACACATTTTGCCGAACACCGCTGACCCTTACCTTCTCCTAGACTTCGTTTTTCAGCTCCAGAGACTAAGTCCCGTTTTTCGGCATGAAATTGACCGACCGCACAGCCCAAATCTATGGAACTGTTTTGGGCAGGAAATTGTGCTTGCGGTCGGTCATAAAGGGACCTCCAGCTAACTTTTGATCCACTGGGGGGATTTGGCTGATTTTTGGAAGTGTTTATGTTTGATGTATGCTGAGTTCAAATATGTATAGTTTTAAAGTTACAGTGTATGTGTGAAAACTGTATTTTTACTGTATGCTATAATTATGTTATATGTTTATCTGAGGGGAGGAGACGTGGGGGTGGTACCATGTATGTGATTGGTTAATATTATCCTCCCCCTGGGAGTGTCCTGTATGTACCTTTTTGTAATAAAAAGCAGGCTTGGTGTCCCAGTCCTCAGTTCTTCTTGACCCTTCAAAACGTAGCCTCGTCTCGTTATTGGAGGGAATTGCTGTATCACACTGGGGATTGCTATGCTCTGCATATTCCCCTGAGCTTAATCACTTAGCTCTTTTAAGAGCTTGTTCCTGTTACGCACTCCTGGAGGAGAGGTCTTCCCCACACGGTCCTGGAGGACAGAAACCGATCCAGGGTGGAAGGAAGACGGCGCGGCTCCAGTTAAGCTACGGCGGTTGTGGAGCGTGCGGTGGTTGTGGTGTCGTCTGCAGTGCTTGGAGTCCTCAGGAAACGCTAGGAGCATCCATTAACGGAGGTACCAAGTCGGGGTGCCAGGCGATCCGTTACAGCAGACATCAGCTTACACTCCTAGCAATCAATCTCCAGCAGCATACAGTGAATCCCCCCAAGAACGAGACATGGCTCTGTGTTGAGGGTCAAGCAGTGGTCTGTTTATTGAGAACTACCTGCCCCTGTATTTATGCAGGTCTCCCACCTGGTGGACACTCCCCTAGGGGACCAAATGGAAGACTGTAACACAGACAGACATGTATCACATTACAGACTTACAGAAGTAAAACATCTCCACAATGCATCCTGGCTTCCTCCCTTCTGCCCTGGAGATAATTGGAGAAGTAAATTAATTATCTCCCAGGACAAAGGCAGAACTCCATTACACATGTGGGGACACAAATACAGACTATCACTTTAAAATACATAAAGACACATTTTATACATAAAACACAGACATGTCACATATCCCCAGATAGCTCAGGTCTGAGTGCACATTATTAGGTGAATGGCACGCAGACCACACAAATACAGTTTAATTGCCATGGAGCCAGAGTCTTTAATCACACTAATATGCTCCATGGCATAGCTATCTGGGTTAAAACATTCACCTATACAAACTACCGAATTTCCCTGCATTCACCAAATCCATACGAATTAGAACCAGGGGCTGGAGGTTCAGCGGTGCCTGCACGTAAAAGTGTCCGATTTTTGTGCATGAAAGCCGGGCAGAAAAGCGCTGGCTGCCCGGGGAGCTCCAGAACACCACCACCTAGCGGCCGCTAAGTGTAACAGCAGCCACCCAGTAACAAGCAATTAAGCTGCGGTTAACCGCAGCTTCAGGGAGGTAAATTGGCAGCACACTCCAGCTTCTGGGTGGCCAATTAACAGCACCTGCTGGCTTCCCACGGCTCTGGGGAGGTTGCAAACAGGCTGTTTGTTCGGTAGATGAAATCTACCGAACTGCTGTGCAGAAAGGGAGAAATAAATCCTTCTGCACAGTAAAATTAACCCTTTAGCGGTCGGTCCATAATTAGCGGCGGGCAACCAGGCTCCTCCAATTAACAGTAAAATTAACCCTTTAGCGGTCGGTCCATAATTAGCGGCGGGCAACCAGGCTCCTCCAATGCAATGTGGCGAGGTTGGTCTCGTCACAGTGGTTATGGTGTTAAACATACAACATAAACGACAATTATTAGTAGTTATTTACAGTATCAGTAGTTATTATACATGATTATGGTACCGTGCGCTATGATACAGTTACACACTATTCACACTCTCGCTAGACGGCAGAGCTCACGCTATCTAGCAAGATATACACGCTACTACAACAATCTTTAACACATTTACAATTTCCCAACTAATCTATTGGCCAGTACCTAGATGGACTACCTAAAACTATTTACATCCGTTTTGGTTAGCCAGCTCTGCCCAAACATCACATATAGCGAACTAGAGGGCGGAATTTACAACAAAACCCTTTTAGTCTATGTACTCTATCAAAAGTCTAGTGGGTTCCAAATTTACACGCCTTCCCACTTAGCCAAGATAGGTTGAGATCTAGCAAACCGAATTTACACAGACGCCGCTTAGTCTCCCTGTCCCTCCTACCTAGCGAACGTAATATACACCCTAGAACGCTAGTCTAGACAAGACACTGGTGTCCGACTTGGGCTATTTACACAGGACCCAGCCTGACTCCAAACCAAAATTAAACGGGCTGACTACAGGGCGTTTAATTACGAGCGGTGCGCCTTCGCTCCTTCCCTCCACTGGAGGGGGCCAATTCCATACACATATAACCCCTTATGGGCCTACCGCACAATCGGTATCCAATACCCCTAGAGGGTCCACCGTCTAAAACAGTGGTCGTCTTACCTCCTCGTTCCTGAACCTGAGTTCACACTCATCGACGGGGACACTCCAGCACTTACTACGTAGAGGCCGATGATCTCCTGGACAACAGACCAGTGGCGCCGAGGCGAAGGGAGGTCCACGCAGGAGTTCAGGGGTGCAGCCGTAGGGAGCGTGGGCAAAGATAGACCGTCTCACGCCTCTGCTTCTCAGCTACCGTTGAATGTTACTCTGTATATAGAGGGAAGCCATGTTACTCTGTATATAGAGGGAAGCCATGTTACTCTGTATATAGAGGGAGACATGTTATTCTGTATATAGAGGGAGCCATGTTGATACCGGAGAAACTGACGGAAGCCAAGCACAGAGAGATGGACACAGGTTTCTTCAGGAAGGAAGAGATTCTTTATTCGATTCACCGACCAGGACTCAGAGGGACTAATGTCACCAAAAAACAGCAAAGTCTGAGCCCCGAACATACAGTGTAGGTTCCTTATATAGGCATATAACTCCTCCCATAATCAGCTCCACCCACATGTATTCTTATCCAATCAACAGAACAAAGACTAACTTCCTGTTTGACCACATGGCTTGCCCAGCACAATGGAGGAGGGGAATTCTATATCCTGTATAACTGCACATGCTCCGTACACTACTGATTGTATCGTTGCCACATGCAACCAACCGACCAGTATATGCACGTACACATACCACGTGGCAATCTCGGCCTACTAAATTTATTTTTTTACCGAGATTCCACCACAACACGGCTCCTCTCTATATACAGAGTAACATGGCTCCCTCTAAGTACAGAGTAACATGGCTTCCATCTATATACAGTGTAAACATTGTGGTGGAATCTCGGTAAAAATAAATTTAGTAGGCAGAGATTACCACGTGGCATGTGTACGTGCATATACTGGTGTATCGGTCGGTTGGTTGCACGTGGCAAAGATACAATCAGTAGTGTACGGAGCATGTGCGAGAATACCGGATGTAGTATTCCCCTCCTCCATTGTGCTGGGCAAGCCATGTGGTCAAACAGGAAGTTAGTTCTTGTTCGATTGATTGGGTAAGAGTATGTGTGGGTGGAGCCAATTATGGGTGGAGTTACATGCCTATATAAGGAACCTACACTATTGTCCGGGGCTCAGAACTTGTTGTATTTTGGTGACATTAGTCCCTCTGAGTCCCGTTCGGTGAATCGAATAAAGAATCTCTTCCTTCCTGAAGAAACCTGTGTCCATCTCTCTGTGCTTGGCTTCCGTCAGTTTCTCCGGTATCAACATGTCTCCCTCTATATACAGAATAACATGTCTCCCTCTATATACAGAGTAACATGGCTTCCCTCTATATACAGAGTAACATGGCTTCCCTCTATATACAGAGTAACATGGCTTCCCTCTATATACAGAGTAACATGGCTTCCCTCTATATACAGAGTAACATGGCTTCCCTCTATATACAGAGTAACATGGCTTCCCTCTATATACCGTGTAAACATGGCTCCCTCTATATACAGTGTAAATATGGCTCCTCTTTATATACAGAGTAACATGGCTTCCCTCTATATACCGTGTAAACATGGCTCCCTCTATATACAGTGTAAATATGGCTCCTCTCTATATACAGAGTAACATGGCTTCCCTCTATATACCGTGTAAATATGGCTCCCTCTATATACAGAATAACATGGCTCCCTCTATATACAGAGTAACATGGCTTCCCTCTATATACAGTGTAAACATGGCTCCTCTCTATATAGGGGCGCACCTGGAGCATTTGGCACCCGGGGCGGATCCTTTATTTGGCACCCCCCTCCCCAACTTTGAAATGTAAAAAACAGCTGCAATTTTTTTTAAATGTATGTTTATGCAGTGTGTGTATAGTGTGTGTATAGTGTGTATAGTGTATGCAGTGTGTGTATAGTGTGTGCAGTGTGTGTGTATATTGTGTGCAGTGTGTGTATAGTGTGTGCAGTGTGTGTGTATATTGTGTGCAGTGTGTATGCAGTGTGTGCAGTGTGTGTATAGTGTAGGCAGTGTGTGTATAGTGTATGCAGTGTGTGTATAGTGTATGCAGTGTGTATAGTGTGTGCAGTGTGTGTATATTGTGTGCAGTGTGTGTATAGTGTGTGCAGTGTGTGTATAGTGTGTGCAGTGTGTGTATAGTGTGTGCAGTGTGTGTATAGTGTGTGCAGTGTGTGTATAGTGTGTGCAGTGTGTGCATAGTGTGTGCAGTGTGTGTATAGTGTGTGCAGTGTGTGTATAGTGTGTGCAGTGTGTGTATATTGTGTGCAGTGTGTGTATAGTGTGTGCAGTGTGTGTATAGTGTGTGCATAGTGTGTGCAGTGTGTGCAGTGTGTGTATAGTGTGTGCAGTGTGTGTATAGTGTGTGCAGTGTGTGTATAGTGTGTGCAGTGTGTGTATAGAGTGTGCAGTGTGTGTATAGAGTGTGCAGTGTGTGTTTAGTGTGTGCATAGTGTGTGCAGTGTGTATATAGTGTGTATGCAGTGTGTGTATAGTTAGTGCAGTGTGTGTATAGTTAGTGCAGTGTGTGTATAGTGTATGCAGTGTGTGTATAGTGTATGCAGCGTGTGCAGTGTGTTTAGTGTATGCAGTGTGTGTGCAGTGTGTGTATAGAGTGTGCAGTGTGTATAGTGTGCAGTGTGTATAGTGTGTGCAGTGTGTGTGTAGTGTGTACAGTGTGTGTATAGTGTGTACAGTGTGTGTATAGTGTGTACAGTGTGTGTATAGTGTGTACAGTGTGTGTATAGATTGTGTGTAGTGTGTGCAGTGTGTGTATATGCAGTGTGTATATAGTGTGTATGCAGTGTGTGTATAGTTAGTGCAGTGTGTGTATAGTTAGTGCAGTGTGTGTATAGTTAGTGCAGTGTGTGTATAGTGTATGCAGTGTCTGTATAGTGTGTATAGTGTGTGTAGAGCGGCGGGTGGGGGCCCTAAATGAAAATCCCCCTCTCCCCATCAACGGTGACTAGGGGTCCCTAAGCCCCTAGTCACACAACCAAATAAAAAAGCCCCTACCTACCCCCCTCACCCTAAAAAATAGTGAGGGGGGAATAAAATTACAACCCTGTAAAGTAAAATTCAACTTACTATTCAACGTCTTCTTCTAAAATCTTCATTTTTTCAGCCCCCAAAAAAGACCAAATAAAAAGCCATCATACCCGTCGAACGTAAAAATAAAATAAAAAACCCGAGCGCTCAAAAAAATTAATCCATCTTCACCCATGGAGGGCTCCGTGTCAGTGTTTATCAGGGATCCTTAGGATAGGTGTCAATCCATATCTGCCAAGGGACCCTATGTAGGGGGAACAGTCTCTATTCTGCTCTGTGTCAGTGTCTGGGGGGAGTATCTGCAGGGAGTATCTGCTTGTAACATTTATATGCACTAAAAAAAAATAATAATAATTGAAAAAAAAAAAATGGTTGCGGCTTCTAAATTAATATAAAATGGATGCTGTCCAGTAGGTGGGAGGGTCTGCTAGGGAGGGTGTGCTGCTGATTGGCTGGAATGTGTCTGCTGACTGTGAGGTACAGGGTCAAAGTTTACTCAATGATGATGAATAGGGGGCGGACCGAACACCGCATGTGTTCGCCCGCGGTGGCGTACGCGAACATGCTATGTTCGCCGGGAACTATTCGCCAGCGAACAGTTCGGTACATCACTACTCACAGGATTGTAATTTGCGGATTGAGCTTTAGCCATTTTTGAATATAGGCACCACATTCTGTTTATTCCAATCCTCCAGTACAAATCCTGAAAGATTAACACCGGTAGCATGGATATTTCTACACTAAGCCCCCGGAGCACTCCTTGACACATACCATCTGGTCCTGGGGCTTTATTTACATTAACTTTATTTTACATCTTATGTGTAGTACAATAAATATAGACTACTTTATAGGGTCTGAAATAATAATACACGCCCACTCAGCAGACTTAAATGGCTGGAGTAGTCACGCATGTAAGCCCCGTCTCCCGGAAGAATCAGAGAGCAACTCTAAACTCGGAGTGGCATTGCCAGTTGTTGGACTTAGAGGCTGAAAATGAACAGCTGCAAAGGGGGTGATTTGATCTGCACTTTTAAAATGTATCAATAAAACGTTAATTTTACCACCTACTAGTGATGTACCGAACTGTCCGCCGGCGAACAGTTCCTGGCGAACTTAGCGTGTTCGCGTTCGCCGCGGCGGGGGGCGGACACATGCGCAGTTCGATCCGCCCCCTATTCGTCATCATTGGGCAAACTTTGACCCTGTGCCTCTCGGTCAGCAGACACATTCCAGCCAATCAGCAGCACTCCCTCCCTTCCACACCCTCCAACCTCCCTCCCAGCATCCATTTTTGATTCATTCTGAAGCTGCATGCTTAGTGAGAGGATGGAAAGTTTAGCTGATGCTGATTAGATAGGGAAATTGATAGCTAGGCTAGGGTATTCAGTGTCCACTACAATCCTGAAGGACTCATCTGATCTCTGCTGTAAGGACAGCACCCCAAAAAGCCCTTTTTAGGGCTAGAACATAAGGCTGCTTTTTTTTTTTTTCTGTGTAATGTAATTGCAGGTGCCTGCCTGCCAGCTTCTGTGTGAGGTTCACATTGGATACTGTGCCCACTTGCCCAGTGCCACCACTCATATCTGTTTTTACAATAGCTTAAGCTTTAGATTAAAAAATATATATTTTTCACTGTAATAGAAGAGCAGTTGCCTGCCTGCCAGCTTCTGTGTCAGGCTGGATGCCTTGCCCATTTGCACAGTCAGTGCCACCACTCATATCTGTTTTAACAATAGCTTAAGCTTTAGATTAAAAAAAAAAATATTTTTTTTTTTCACTGTAATAGAAGAGCAGTTAGTCGTCTGCAAGCGTCTGGGTGTCAGGCCTCCTTCAGCGTGTGCTCTGCAGACCTGTGCCAGCGTACTTTGACAGTTGCCACTCATATCTGGTGTCTCTGTAGCGTGCTTTTACAAAGAAAAAAGTTTTCCAGTGTAAGCTAATAGCAGCCAGTCAGTGTCCTTCAAGCGGCTCTGTCAGGCCTACAGTGTGTGCTCTCCACAACTGTTACAGTGCACATTGCCAATAATATCTGGTGTCTCTATAGCGTGCATTTAAAACCAAAATTTTTTTTCCACTGTTATAGATTGAATAGCAGTTACTTGTCTTCAAGCGGTTGTGTCAGGCCTACAGTGTGTGCTCTTTACAGTTCACATTGCCAATCATATCTGGTCTCACAGTAGCTTGCACGCATAGTACCACTAATCCCCCCAAAAATGACAGGCAGAGGCAGGCCACCCCGCAGGGGCCGTCGTGGTCGTGGTGCTGTGATTCCCTTTTACCCTAGAATAATGCCCAGTTTTCAGAAGCCACGTACCCTGAACTTGAAAAGTTCTGAGGACATAGTTGACTGGCTAACACAGGACACCCAATCTTCTACAGCCTCCGCTCGGAACCTTGACGCACCATTCTCCTCCAGCTTAGCTTCAGGCACCTCTCAAGATACCACTCACCCACCTGCCGCCACCACCAAAACTAGCACCACAGCCGCTTTACTTGGTATGTCAGAGGAGTTATTCACACACCCGTTTAAAGAAATGAGTGAGGCGCAACCATTATTGCTAGAGGATGTAGATAACAGGGATATGTCTCAGGCAGGCAGCATTAAACACATGGAGGTACGGTGTGATGATGATGATGTTGTACCCGCTGCTGCTTCCTTTTCTGAGTTGTCAGATACAAGCGAAGCGGTTGATGATGACAATGCGTCCATGGATGTCACGTGGGTGCCCGCTCGGCAAGAAGAAGAACAGGGCGAAAGTTCAGATGGGGAGACAGAGAGGAGGAGGAGATGAGTTGGAAGCAGGGGAGGGTCGTCGCAAGGAGCTAGTGGCACAGTCAGACAGCATGCATCGGCACCCGGGGTCAGCCCGACAGCACGCCAATCAACGCATGCTGTGTCCACCACCAGAATGCCATCATTGCAGAGCTCAGCAGTGTGGCATTTTTTTTGTGTGTCTGCCTCTGACAACAGCGATGCCATTTGCAACCTGTGCCAAAGGAAACTGAGTCGTGGGAGGTCCAACACCCACCTAGGTACAACTGCTTTGAGTAGGCACATGATCTCACATCACAAATGCCTATGGGATCAACACATGAGTACAAGCAGCACGCCTACTCTAAGCCGCCATCCTCCTCCTGGTCCAGCATCTTCAGCCACGTCAACCACTGCTGTCCTCCTTGCCCCCTCTCAACCATCCGCCACTCCGTCTCTCGCCTTGAGCAGTTCCCGCTCATCTGCCCACAGTCATGTGTCTGTCAAGGACATGTTTGAGCGTAAGAAGCCAATGTCACCAAGTCACCCCCTTGCCCGGCGTCTGACAGCTGGCTTGTCCGAACTATTAGCCCGCCAGGTTTTACCATACAATCTGGTTGAGTCTGATGCGTTCAAAACATTTGTAGCTATTGGGACACCGCAGTGGAAGGTACCCGGACGGAATTTCTTTTCACAAAAGGCAATCCCCAACCTGTACTCGATTGTGCAAAAGGAAGTCATGGCATGTCTGGCACACAGTGTTGGGGCAAGGGTCCATCTGACCACTGATACCTGGTCTGCAAAGCATGGTCAGGGCAGGTATATCACCTACACTGCGCACTGCTGACGGCTGACAAGCATGGAATGCATGGCATTGCAGAGGAGTTGGTGACACCACCACGACTTGCAGGCAGTCCTGCTGCCACCTCCTCTACTCCTCCTACTCCATCCTCTTCCATAACCTCCTCGGCTGAGTCCTCTTGTGCTGCTGCGTCTTGCTCCACATCAACGGCACCCCCCCAGCTCCCCAGGTACTAGTCCACATCCCGGATACGGCAGTGTCACGCCGTCTTGGGTTTGACTTGCTTGAAAGCAGAGAGTCACACCGGACAAGCACTCCTGTCCGCCCTGAACGCACAGGTGGAAAAGTGGCTGACTCCGCAGCAACTGGATATCGGCAAAGTGGTGTGTGACAACGGAAAAAATTTGATAGCGGCATTGAAGTTGGGCAAGTTGACACATGTGCCGTGCATGGCACATGTGTGTAATCTGATCGTACAACGCTTTGTGCATAAGTACACAGGCTTACAGGACGTCCTGAAGCAGGCCAGGAAGGTGTGTGGCCATTTCAGGCGTTCCTACACGGCCATGGCTCACTTTGCCGATATCCAGTGGCGAAACAACATGCCAGTGAGGCGCTTGATTTGCGACAGCCCTACACGTTGGAATTCAACACTCCTAATGTTCGACCGCCTGCTCCAACAAGAAAAAGCTGTTAATGAATATTTGTATGACCGGGGTGCTAGGACAGCCTCTGGGGAGCTGGGAATTTTTTTGCCACGTTACTGGACGCTCATGCGCAATGCCTGTAGGCTCATGCGTCCTTTTGAGGAGGTGACAAACCTAGTCAGTCGCACCGAAGGCACCATCAGCGACATCATACCATTTGTTTTCTTCCTGGAGCGTGCCCTGCGAAGAGTGCTGGATCAGGCCGTAGATGAGCGTGAAGAGGAAGAGGAAGAGTTGTGGTCACCATCACCACCAGAAACAGCCTTATCAGCATCGCTTGCTGGACCTGCGGCAACGCTGGAAGAGGATTGTGAGGAAGAGGAGTCAGAGGAGGAATGTGGCTTTGAGGAGGAGGAGGGGCAAGACCAAACACAACAGGCATCCCAGGGTGCTCGTTGTCACCTATCTGGTACCCGTGGTGTTGTACGTGGCTGGGGGGAAGAACATACCTTCAATGACATCAGTGAGGAGGAGGAACGGGAAATGAGTAGCTCGGCATCCAACCTTGTGCAAATGGGGTCTTTCATGCTGTCCTGCCTGTTGAGGGACCCTCGTATAAAAAGGCTGAAGGAGAACGACCTGTACTGGGTGTCCACGCTACTAGACCCCCAGTATCAGCAGAAAGTGGCGGAAATGTTGCCGAATTACAACAAGTCGGAAAGGATGCAGCATTTGCAAAATAAATTAAAAAGTATGCTTTACACAGCGTGTAAGGGTGATGTCACAGCACAACGGGAATCTAACAGGGGGAGAGGTGGAAGTCATCCTCCTCCTCCCACGACCACGTCGGCAAGGACAGGACGCTTTAAAGACGTGTTGTTGATGGAGGACATGCAGAGCTTTTTAAGTCCTATGCATCGCCACAGCCCTTCGGGATCCACCCTCAGAGAACGACTCGACCGACAGGTAGCAGACTACCTTGCCTTAACTGCAGATATCGACACTCTGAGGAGCGATGAACCCCTTGACTACTGGGTGTGCAGGCTTGACCTGTGGCCTGAGCTATCCCAATTTGCGATAGAACTTCTAGCCTGCCCCGCTTCAAGTGTCCTGTCAGAAAGGACCTTCAGTGCAGCAGGAGGTATTGTCACTGAGAAGAGAAAAAAAAGTCTAGATTACCTCACCTTCATTAAGATGAATGAGGGATGGATCCCGAAGGGACTGACACTGGGCGATACATTCGATTAAAAAAGGCCTGATGAGATGAGCTGCCTTGGGCTTAAAATGGTCCACACGCTGCTGTAATTTAGCTCTGAATGACGTTTGACTTGCGTGACTTATGCGCCAACCAACTAGGGTTCAAGCCGCCATGTTTTAGGGCACTTTCTGCCTGTGAAACAAACATCAATTTTTCTGGCCGCTGCTACAGCAGCGGCTGCAACAATACCAAATTTTTCAGGCATGTGTACATGCCTAATTTTTAGGCCCACTGGTGCAGCACTGTGGCTTCAAAAACCAAACCAAAAAATAATCCTCCAAGATGGCACCGATATACCAGTGGTCTAAGCATCTTCCCACCTTGGCCTAAAAAGGGGAGGTGATTCCACAATTAAAAATCGCTGCCATATACACGTCCACTGATAGGAGACGCAACAGGTATTAAACTGATCAGAACAATACTAAACTCACCACTCCTATCTGGTGGCACATTAGCTTGCCCGCGCAGTGCCCCAAATTTCAAGTAAGAGGACCGACCAAGCATCTTCTTCCATCTCCCTGTTACATAAATCACTGCCATATCCATATAAATTGTACATAATATCCAGGAGAGTTTTACAGGGCCAAATCTTGTCGCCTGTTGAAAGAGGTGACTGTAACGGATCGCCTGGCACCCCGACTGGGTACCTCTGTTGAAAGATGCTCCTAGCGCTTCCAGAGGACTCCAAGCACTCCACCAGACACCATAAGCACCGCAGGCAGCAGCTATCTCCATTCAGAACGAAGCAGGAACAAGCTCTTACAAGAGCTCAGTGATTATAGCAAGGGAATATAAAAAACAACAAATACAGGGTGCGCTGGATAAAATAAACGAAAACGATAACACAAAAAGGAAAGTCTCTATAGGTACAGTGTAGACCTTGAGTAAATGTTCTTCTGTTCTCGCTTTGGAATCGCAGTGGTTGGATATGAAACACAAAAGCAGAGAAGGGGGGGACCAATAGTGCAAAACCGTATGGTAGAGAGGATCACGAACAACACAGACGTAGAGAAATGCCAACTTACAATTTTTAGAGCTAAGCCCAGCTCTAGGTAAAACAGCTTACAGTGGTATTTGATACTCCCCACATGTAGGATATAACTGGGCAATTGGAGTCTCCACACGATTCTTTAAAACTTCTGAGACAGACGTCAGCATATAAAATATATAAAAGAAAAAACCCAATGGTGCAATAACTTAGGTAGTACTGCAACAACAGACAACACAGAGGTCCTAAGAGTGCCAACTTACAATTTAGAGAGCTATAACCAGCTCTGAGTAAAACAGCATACAGTGGTATTTAAACTCCCCACGTGTAGGATATTCCTCTAGTGATGCTTGTAGTGCCGGTCTTATGAAAAATAAAATCACAAGAGAGGGCCCATAGTGTTTTCCATATGTAAAAATGACAAAGTGATAAAAAGAAACGTACTTACAGTGTTCAGAGCAGCCACACTGCTCTATGAACCAAGCGTAGGTGGAATAATCCCCACCAGGGATTTATTTTGCAGTACTGGATCTTGTTAAAAATGATGATAAAAAGATCAGCCAGGATAAAACAGCAGCATATAAAGTAAATGAACTAACCCAAAGTAAAAGGTAGTAACAAAATACTTTAATATAAAACAGAGTAAAAATACACAACGCGTTTCGCCAAACAGTAGGCTTTTTCACAGAAAAGACAAGTGTGAGTTTTTAGGTCCAAAACCAAGATTTATTTTTAGAGGAGCGAGGAATTTTAAGCAAATTTTAACCAGAAGCTTTTTAGAACCTACACCTCAAAATGATAATTTTTTAAATAATTGGTCAAAAGCACAACAAGGTTTCTATCACTGTGGGATGTGCAATGCGTGTAAGAGCACAGACAAAAAAGAAAAGCACGTAACAGCTTTTAAATCCTTTAACACTAAAAAAGAATTTAAAATTAAACCTACGATCACATGTCACTCAAAAAATGTGATATACCTACTAAACTGCACATGTGGCCTTCAATATGTGGGTAAAACGTCGAGGCCACTAAAAGTACGGATAAGTGAACATGTTAGGAATATCAAAAAAGGTTTTTTAAACCACAGTGTATCGAAGCACTTTTTAGAAAAACACAGCTCAGACCCTAGTTTTTTAACCTTTTTTGCTATAGACAAAATTAATTCCCACTGGAGAGGAGGGGATCTCCCTAAAAAACTAAGCACCCAAGAAGTAAAGTGGATCTTTGAAATACGCACCTTATCTCCCTTGGGTCTCAACATCGACTTTGAGATTAATAGTATTTTATAATAGGGAATATATGTACACATATATTTTATATACATTTCCTACATATCTTTTGTCTTCAAAATTGCACTTTTGGATGGAGGGGGTAGTGTCCATGTAATGGTGGCATTTCCTAACATTAAGAATTATTCTGGGATATGTTTTCTCATCCTATTGTGTATTATCTATATTTTTTAAAATGCTCCACTAATGTCCAGACATGAATACCTTTCCTTTTTTCCAACATTAATATGTCTTTTTCCCTTCCTTTTAAACGTTTTCCTATCTATGTGCAATATGAACTATTGGCATTTTTGCCCTTCTCAATGATGGACAATTGTGCGCTAAAACCGTCTGGAAGATCACGAGAGACCGGAAAAACTACAACCGGAAGTGACGTATCGGACTGCATCACGACGTCACCAACGGAAGTGACGCGGCGAAATGGAGACCGAAAGAATAAACAGCAAACTGAAGGAACACGGACTGATAGAGATAAATGCAATATCGGACATGTTGGGGGGGGCTGGGGACAGGAGTGCACAGACGGAAATGTAGCCATATTGAGTGTGGCATAACACTTCCGGCTGTGACCATGTTTGGACATGGGTGGGAACTAACCCACAGATGTGAATATCATTAAGGTAATTAACTGATTGTTTGGCATATATTAGGGCTTTAGAGCCCATTGGAAAATCAGATGCACTTGAGAAAGACCTATTGAAAGGTTGAAACGCGTTGTGCTGCCAATATATATATATATTTTACTGTGTATATATATATTTATTTTGTATTTTAAAATAACTTTTGGAATAAAACACTTTTAACCACACATCTGCCTTGGACTTTTTGGAGCATCACTGCAAGCTACCAGTTCCAAGTTCCTGTGGATATACACATCTTTCCAATACTGGATATCTCAAGAGTGAGATGAAAAGCGCTATAAGTCTAGAGCCAACTTTAAATGGGCTCTGAAAAGTGTGAGTTTGATGATATACATCATTTTTAAAACATTATTTGTTTTTTACAGTTTACACTATGTGTATTTTATTTACCTGTATATAGGTGATGCATACTGTATGTAGTGTGAACACACAAGAATACCCTGTGTAAGAGGTAAAACTCACACTTGTCTTTTCTGTGTGCGCAAATCACTCTATTTTTCAGAATTTATCACATTTTAGTGTAAGTGGTGACATTACACTTCGGTGATTTTTGCTGCACCGGATCTTATTAATTTAGCGCCATTTGTGTCCTTTCTCTGTTTTAAATTTTCACCACTCCGAGTGCTGTTATTTATTTAAATTTTTTTGTGGTGAGGCTTTCCTGGACAGAGTGCTTCTCCACGGGACATGTTAGCTCACGGGCAGCTGGCTCATCAAGGAACCAGAGCAGCTTGAACGAGGTGACCTTGCTCGGGTCCCAGGTGTGCGGTTCCTAAAATGGCTGCCATATACACGTCCACTGATAGGAGACGCGGAAGGTATTAAACTGATATGAACAATACTCCACTCCTATCAGTAGGTCCCGCCCATTGTGATTTATGCCCCCCACCCACCGCGCAGGGATGGGGGCCGGGGGGGAGGAAAGTAGGCCCCCCCATTGTGATTTATGGCCCCCACCCACCGCGCAGGGGTGGGGGCCGAGGGGGGGAGGACCGTAGGTCCCCCCATTGTGATTTATGGCCCCCACCCACCGCGCAGGGGTTGGGGAGGACAGTAGCTCCCCCCAGTGTGTATCAGGGTCCCTGAGGACAGGTGTTAATCCATACCTGCCAAGTGACCCTATGTAGGGGGAACAGTCTCTATTCTGCTCTGTGTCAGTGTGTATCAGGGGCTTTGAGGACAGGTGTCAATCCATATCTGCCAAGTGACCCTATGTAGGGGGAACAGTCTCTATTCTGCTCTGTGTCAGTGTGTATCATGGTCTCTGTGGATGGGGAACAGTCTCTATTCTGCTCTGTGTGAGGAGGAGGAATGGGTAATGAGTAGCTCGGCATCCAACCTTGTGCAAATGGGGTCTTTCATGCTGTCGTGCCTGTTGAGGGACCCTCGTATAAAAAGGCTGAAGGAGAACGACCTGTTCTGGGTGTCCATGCTACTAGACCCCCGGTATAAGCAGACAGTGGCGGAAATGTTACCGAATTTCAAGTCGGAAAGGATGCAGCATTTGCAAAATAAATTAAAAAGTATGCTTTACACAGCGTATAAGGTTGATGTCACAGCACAACGGGAATCTAACGGTGGAAGAGGTGAAAGTCATCCTCCTCCTCCTCCTCCTCCCACGACCACGCCATATCTGCCAAGTGACCCTATGTAGGGGGAACAGTCCCTATTCTGCTCTGTGTCCGTGTGCATCAGGGTCTCTGAGGACAGGTGTCAATCCATATGTCAAGGTGTCAATATGTCATATGTCAGGTGTCAATCCATATCCATTGTGATTTAGGAATGTTAGGTGATTTATGCCCTTTATGGATTAAAACCAGACTCTGCATCAACTGTGTAATTTTCCATGGGAGTTTTGCCATGGATCCCCCTCCGGCATGCCACAGTCCAGGTGTTAGTCCCCTTGAAACAACTTTTCCATCACTTTTGTGGCCAGAAAGAGTCCCTGTTGGTTTTAAAATTCGCCTGCCCATTGAAGTCAATGGCGGTTCGCCCGGTTCGTGAACATTTGAGGAAGTTCGCGTTCGTCGTTCGCGAACCGAAAATTTCGGGTTCGCGACAACTCTACCACCTACCCATGACTGATTTGAGCATACTTCAATCCCACACAGAAGGTAGCTCATTGGAGCTATTACAGTTTGAGCAGATAGCACTATATTACACTATATGTTATTTTTTCTGTATTTAGGTCATATCATGCTTACAGTAGGTCTGCCAGATTCATTCAGTAAGAGGAAAATGGGGCAGCGCTAAATATTGGAGAAAGAGGCAGCACACCTGAGAGGGGGATTTACCTCCAAAACCCCCTAAAAACAAATAAGAAAAAAAAAAAGAAAAAAAAACGGGGTGCGCCTAGGACAAAATTTTAAAAGCCAGATATTTGTGAAATAAAACAGAGGAGCATATGATAACATATAATAAAATACTGAAGTAAAAAATAATAAGATTAATAAGGTACCCAGAGAAATATAGCAGTCCCAAAATCGTTGTACATATATATTAAATCATTTAAGTAGAGATTGTAGCCGTATTAGTCCAGTGATGCAGATGTAAAAAACAGATAAATTTGGTATCTTGTAAAACATTTTTTATTGGACTAACAGAATTTTTTTAATGACAAGCTTTTGGAAGAACCTCCCTTTTTCAAGTCTAAAGCATTTTTGAGCAAAGGCAACACATAGCATTCAAAGTTGAGTTGTGATAGAGAGGTTAAAGAAACATGAGTGCAGATAAGACACAGGTTTGATAGAAAATGGACATCATTCTCGCAAAGGGTCGTAAATATCTTGTGTGAACATCACAGAGTGAGGAGGTAGAGAGAGAGAAAAAAAAAGTGCAGAAAGTGGTGCTAGAAGGGGAGAGTAGACAAATACCAACCTACACCAAAAATGCATGAATTCCCATCCAAGAGTTACAGGATATGCTGACCTATGTCCAGCATAGACAGACACACACTAAAGCGACATGAGTGCATATGTATATGTACATGCGTGAGTGTGCATGTACATGTCTGTGCACGCTGAACACAGGCCCCCCTGCACTCCCTGCAACTCCCAGTGCCTTTTTTATTGGAATGAGAGAGTTTTGGGTGGCAGGAGAGCCTTTCTTTCTCGGGTCTGGAGTATTTCTGGGCAGAGACGACACGTGGAGTTCGAGGTTGGGCTGTGGTGCAGGGGTTGGAGCGACATGGATGCGGATGGGACACAGGTTTGGTGGAGGGTGGAGGGTCGTGGGTGTCTTGTGTGGGGATTGCGGAGTGGGGAGAGAGAGAGAGAAAGGGCGGGCAGGCAGTGCGGAGGGTGGTGCTGGAGGGGAGAGTAGACAGATAGTTGCTTGTATTGGGAGTGCATGGGTTCCCATCCGGGAGTTGCAGGGTGTGCATGGGGGCCTGTGTCCAGTGTGCACGGGCATGCGCACGCACACACTCGTACGTACATATACATATGCACTCATGTTGCTTTAAGTATATGTACATGTGTGTAAGTGTGGGTGCGACTGTGTATGCTGGATATAAGCCTTCATGCATATCCTGTAACCCTTGGATGGGAATTCATGCATTCTTAAAAGTAATCATTTGTTCACTCTTCCCATCTAGCACCATCTTCTGCACTGTGTGCTTGTGTTTTTTTCTCTCTCTCCCCCCTCACTCGGATCTTCACACAAGATATTTATGACCCTCTGCGAGAATGATGTCCATTTTCTCTCAAACCTGTGACTCATGTTGCTTTAACCCTTGTATCACAGAATAATAATAAATAAGAGAGGTAGAGGTCTAGGATAGGGGTTTAACAGAGCTCCCACATCCTGTTCCTTAACCAATGTGGTCACCCAGGCCCGTCGCTAGCGGGCAGGCAAACCAAGCAATTGCTTGGGGCCCCGAGCTGGCCCGCGGCCCCGAGCAGAACCGGTGCTTCCTATAAGGCTGAAGCCGCCTGAGCGCTCTATAGAGAGCGCTCAGATGGCTGCAGCACTCCTCTCTCGTCACCTCCCCTTCCCTGTAGCGTGGCCGAGCTCCTCTTCCTCCTGGCTGTCAGTCCGGCCGGGTACCGCGCAGTACAGGAGATTCAGTTTCCTGTTCCCGGCCGGACTGATAGGAAGTGCACATTTCCTTTCAGTCCGGACGGGAACAGGAAACTGAATCTCCTGTACCGCGCGGTACCCGGCCGGACTGACAGCCAGGAGGAAGAGGAGCTCGGCCACGCTACAGGGAAGTGGAGGTAACTGAGAAGAACATGGGGGGGGAGTAGTAAAAATAACAGAGGGAGTGGGGGGGGTGAAAAAACATAGGGAGGGGGAGTAAAAAAAACATTGGGGGAGTAAAAAAACATGGAGAGGGGGGTAAAAAACATGGGGGGAGTAAAAAAGCATGGGAGTTAAAAAAAAACATAGTGAGGGGGAGGGAGGAGTAAAAAAAAAACATAGGGAGGGGGGGTAAAAAAACACGGAGGGGGGAGTAAAAAACATGGGGAGGGGGGAGTAAAAAAACATGGGATGGGGAGTAAAATAAACATTGGGGGAGTAAAAAAAACATGGAGGGGGTAAAAAACATGGGGGGAGTAAAAAAACATGGAGAGGGGGTAAAAAACATGGGGGGGAGTAAAAATATGGGATGGGGAAGTAAAAAAAACATTGGGGGAGTAAAAAAACATGGAGAGGGGGTAAAAACATGGGGGGAGTAAAAAAAAATAGGGAGGGGGAGTAAAAAAACATGGGGGTAAAAAAAAACATGGGGAGGGGGGAGTAAAAAATATGGGATGGGGAAGTAAAAAACATTGGGGGAGTAAAAAAACATGGAGAGGGGGGTAAAAAACATGGGGGGAGTAAAAAAAACATAGGGAGGGGGAGTAAAAAACACGGGGGGTAAAAAAACATAGTGAGGGGGAGGGAGGAGTAAAAAAAAAACATAGGGAGGGGGAGTAAAAAAACATGGAGAGGGGGGTAAAAACATGGGGAGTAGAAAAACATAGGGAGTGAGAGTAAAAAAACATGGGGGGTAAAAAAAAAACATGGTGAGGGGGAGGGAGGAGTAAAAAAAACATAGGGAGGGGGAGTAAAAAAAACATGGAGGGGGAGTAAAAAATATGGGATGGGGAAGTAAAAAAACATTGGGGGAGTAAAAAACATGGAGAGGGGGGTAAAAAACATGGGGGAGTAAAAAAACATAGGGAGTGGGAGTAAAAAAACATGGGGGGTAAAAAAAACAGTGAGGGGGAGGGAGGAGTAAAAAAAACATAGGGAGGGGGAAGTAAAAAAACATGGGGAGTAAAAAAACATAGGGAGTGGGAGTAAAAAAACATGGGGGTAAAAAAAAAAACAGTGAGGGGGAGGGAGGAGTAAAAAAAACATAGGGAGGGGGAGTAAAAAAACATTGGGGAGTAAAAAAACATGGAGAGGGGGGTAAAAACATGGGGAGTAAAAAAACATAGGGAGTGGGAGTAAAAAAACATGGGGGGTAAAAAAAACAGTGAGGGGGAGGGAGGAGTAAAAAAAACATAGGGAGGGGGAGTAAAAAAACATTGGGGAGTAAAAAAACATGGAGAGGGGGGTAAAAACATGGGGAGTAAAAAAACATAGGGAGTGGGAGTAAAAAAACATGGGGGGTAAAAAAAACAGTGAGGGGGAGGGAGGAGTAAAAAAAACATAGGGAGGGGGAGTAAAGAAAACATGGAGGGGGGAGTAAAAAAACATGGGGAGTAAAAAAACATAGGGAGTGGGAGTAAAAAAACATGGGGGTAAAAAAAAAACAGTGAGGGGGAGGGAGGAGTAAAAAAAACATAGGGAGGGGGAGTAAAAAAAACATGGAGGGGGGAGTAAAAAAACATGGGATGGGGAGTAAAAAAAACAGGGGGGGGAGTAAAAAGAACACAGGGAGGGGGAAGGGGAGTAAGAAGGACACAGGGAGGGGGAGAGAGGAGTAATAAGAAGAACATAGGGAGGGGGAGGGGGGAGGAGTAAGAAGAACATAGGGGGGAGGAGTAAGAAGAAAATGGGGGCAGTATGAAGAACACAGGGAGGGGGAGGAGTAAGAAGAACACAGGGAGGGGGGGTGAGGAGATGAGGAGAACACGGAGGGGGGAGGTGAGGAGAACACAGGGAGGGGGTGAGGAGAAGCGGAGATGAGGTGAACACGGGGGGTGGGGGAGGAAAGACCACTAAGGGGCAGGGCAGAGCTCTAAGGGACGGAAGAGAGAGCCCTAAAGGACAGGGGGCAGGATAGGGAGCTCTTTCACACTACGTGCACAGCAGTTTTAGATAATTTGCACATGTTTGTGAAAACTGAAACATGTGTGTGTATTTTAAGTATGTTGGATTTAGTTATTGTGCACTTTTTTAATGTATATTTGATTTTATGGTACACTGGTGTTTTTTGCAAATGTTAAATAGTTGAAAATGTTAAAATTGTATGCACATTATATGCAACAGCAGTATTTGCACTGTAAACCTTTTTTATTTATATAAAGTGTGGGTGAACTTAAACTGTATGGCTATGCTGTGGTTCCTGTAGGCTTTGTGTGCGTGTGGGGGGGAGGGGGTTCGCGGGGCCTCCATGTCCATTTTGCTTGGGGCCCCCAAATTCCTTCAAACGGCCCTGTGGTCACCTAGACTGGGAAAACTGGGGTAACCCAAAGTAATGTATAAATATAGAGGAAAAACCTAAGAGGCCACGCTCAAAGAGTGACCACTAGATTAAAATCCCAGTCCAATCTAGAAAAAGGTCTTGAAAGAAAATAACAAAAACTTTTTTAATGATACTGAAATACTGAGGTAGACCATAGAATAAACCTGGTAGACCAAATGCAAAAGTTAGGAGAGGTACTAGGTGCCTAGATAATACGTACTACATCAGGTCAGAATAAGATATGGTATTAGCAAGATAGGATTGAATAGCAGCTAACGGAAGTAAAAACTAACACTGGCTAATAATAGCTTAGTATGGAAAGAAAAAGATCCAATAGCAGGTAGAAAAGGTAGCAAAAAATATCTAAACACAGGGAACAGGAACAGCTAAAGAGTTGTAAAAGGAGAAAGGGTAGACAGGGATAGCAGTAATAAAGTGACTACTATATTGACAGAATCAATAATATAAGTAGAGTCTCTGTAAAAAAAAAATCCTCTCTAATTCCTAAAGAGACAATAATGGGGCATCCCTTTTGATAAACCCTGTAGCTCCTGAAAACACCTTGGAGGGTGTTCTATATAAATGCTGAATCTGAAGTGATAATCCTATAGTCCTAAAATGCTACCTCAGTATCAAAAATAGAAACAAAATTAAGAAAGCAAAAAAGTAACCATTGTGTGCCAGTGCATAGTGCTGAAGTGCTCCAAAAGGGAGATAATAATGAAAAGCCCGAAGTGCGTTTAACGTGAATGTGTTGTTTAGCCAGGTGAGTTTAAATAGCACTGCCTTAATGTGATGTCTGTAATACATGTGTTGACCTCCAACCAGGGACCAATGGAAGCATAGGGGGCGTGAATTGCCAGCTGTCAATCCTGAAGTGAAACCACAGGGGTTTGATTGGCAGTGTATGAATCTCCAATAGAATGGGTTTGTTCCCATTCGGGGAGGTGTCTTGCCAATTTTGCTTTCATTTAACAAATGACTTTGCAAAAATTTGAGCGTACCCGGGCTGTAAAGTTCGGGTTTGTACCGAACATAACGTTTTTTGGAACCCGGACCCGAACACGGACATATCACTGTATGTTCGGGTTGGAGGAGTTCAGTATTCGGCGATTTAATGGCACGTTTTCAAAGGCTGCAGGGCAGCCAATCAACAAGCGTTTCACTTCTGTGCCCTTAGAAGCCATCACAGCCATGCCTACTAATGGCATGGCTGTGATTGTTCAGTGCAGCATGTGACCCAGCCTCTAAATATATAATCTGGAGCCGCGTTGCGCCGCACGCACATGAGGTCTTATTATTGTAGGTAGTGATGTCGCGAACATTGACTTCAATGGGCAGGCGAATTTTAAAACCAACAGGGACTCTTTCTGGCCACAAAAGTGATGGAAAAGTTGTTTCAAGGGGACTAACACCTGGACTGTGGCATGCCGGAGGGGGATCCATGGCAAAACTCCCATGGAAAATTACACAGTTGATGTAGAGTCTGGTTTTAATCCATAAAGGGCAGAAATCACCTAACATTCCTAAATCACAATGGATATGGATTGACACCTGACATATGACATATTGACACCTTGACATATGGATTGACACCTGTCCTCAGAGACCCTGATGCACACGGACACAGAGCAGAATAGGGACTGTTCCCCCTACATAGGGTCACTTGGCAGATATGGATTGACACCTGTCCTCAAAGCCCCTGATACACACTGACACAGAGCAGAATAGAGACTGTTCCCCCTACATAGGGTCACTTGGCAGGTATGGATTGACACCAGTCCTCAGGGACCCTGATACACACTGACACAGAGCAGAATAGAGACTATTCCCCCTACATATTGTCACTTGGCAGGTCGTGGGAGGAGGATGACTTTCACCTCTTCCCCTGTTAGATTCCCGTTGTGCTGTGACATCACCCTTATACTCTGTGTAAAGCATACGTTTTAATTTATTTTGCAAATGCTGCATCCTTTCCGACTTGTTGTAATTCGGTTACATTTCCGCCACTGTCTGCTTATACCGGGGGTCTAGTAGCGTGGACACCCAGTACAGGTCGTTCTCCTTCAGCCTTTTTATACGAGGGTCCCTCAACAGGCACTACAGCATGAAAGACCCCTATTGCTCAAGGTTGGATGCCGAGCTACTCATTTCCCGTTCTTCTTCCTCACACAGAGCAGAATAGAGACTGTTCCCCATACATAGGGTCACTTTGCAGATATAGATTGACACCTGTCCTCAAAGCCCCTGATGCACACTGACACAGAGCAGAATAGGGACTGTTCCCGCTACATAGGGTCACTTGGCAGATCTGGATTGACACCTATCCTTAAGATCCCTGATACACACTGACAGAGCAGAATAGGGACTGTTCCCCCTACATAGGGTCACTATGTGCTTTTTTTTGGGTTGGTTTTTGAAGCCACAGTGCAGTGCAGTGGAACAGTGCAGTGGTTTTTGGTAGCCAGAGGGCCGGAAAATTAGGCATGTACACATGCCTGAAAAATTAGGTATGGTTGCAGCCGCTGCTGTAGCAGCGGCCATAAAAATTGATGTTTGTTTCCCAGGCAGAAAGTGCCCTAAACATTGCGGCTTGAACCCTAGTTGGTGGCGGATAAGTCACGCAAGTCAACCGGCATTCAGAGCTAAAATACAGCAGCGTGTGGACCATTTTTAGCCCAAGGCAGCTCATCTCATCAGGCCTTTTTTAGTCGAATGTATCGCCCAGTGTCAGTCCCTTCGGGATCCATCCCTCATTCATCTTAATGAAGGTGAGGTAATCTAGACTTTTTTGACCTAGGCGACTTCTCTTCTCAGTGACAATACCTCCTGCTGCACTGAAGGTCCTTTCTGACAGGACACTTGAAGCGGGGCAGGCTAGAAGTTCTATCGCAAATTGGGATAGCTCAGGCCACAGGTCAAGCCTGCACACCCAGTAGTCAAGGGGTTCATCGCTCCTCAGAGTGTCGATATCTGCAGTTAAGGCAAGGTAGTCTGCTACCTGTCGGTCGAGTCGTTCTCTGAGGGTGGATCCCGAAGGGCTGTGGCGATGCATAGGACTTAAAAAGCTCTGCATGTCCTCCATCAACAACACGTCTTTAAAGCGTCCTGTCCTTGCCGGCGTGGTCGTGGGAGGAGGAGGAGGATGACTTCCACCTCTTCCCCTGTTAGATTCCCGTTGTGCTGTGACATCACCCTTGTACGCTGTGTAAAGCATACTTTTTAAATTATTTTGCAAATGCTGCATCCTTTCCGACTTGTTGTAATTCGGTAACATTTCCGCCACTTTCTGCTTATACCGGGGGTCTAGTAGCGGGGACACCCAGTACAGGTCATTCTCCTTCAGCCTTTTTATACGAGGGTCCCTCAACAAGCACGACAGCATGAAAGACCCCATTTGCACAAGGTTGGATGCCGAGCTACTTATTTCCCGTTCCTCCTTCTCACTGATGTCATTGAAGGTATGTTCTTCCCCCCAGCCATGTACAACACCACGGGTACCAGATAGGTGACAACGAGCACCCTGGGATGCCTGTTGTGGTTGGTCTTCCTCCTCCTCCTCAAAGCCACATTCCTCCTCTGACTCCTCTTCCTCACAATCCTCTTCCAGCGTTGCCACAGGTCAAGAAAGCGATGCTGATAAGACTGTTTCTGGTGGTGATGGTGACCACAACTCTTCCTCTTCCTCTTCACGCTCATCTACAGCCTGATCCAGCACTCTTCGCAGGGCACGCTCCAGGAAGAAAACAAATGGTATGATGTCACTGAAGGTGCCTTCGGTGTGACTGACTAGGTTTGTCACCTCCTCAAAAGGACGCATGAGCCTACAGGCATTTCGCATGAGCGTCCAGTAACGTGGCAAAAAAATTCCCAGCTCCCCAGAGGCTGTCCTAGCACCCCGGCCATACAAATATTCATTAACGGCTTTTTCTTGTTGGAGCAGGCGGTCAAACATTAGGAGTGCTGAATTCCAAAGTGTCGGGCTGTCGCAAATCAAGCGCCTCACTGGCATGTTGTTTCGCCGCTGGATATCGGCAAAGTGCGCCATGGCCGTGTAGGAACGCCTGAAATGGCCACACACCTTCCTGGCCTGCTTCAGGATGTCCTGTAAGCCTGTGTACTTATGCACAAAGCGTTGTACGATCAGATTACACACGTGCCATGCACGGCATATGTGTCAACTTGCCCAACTTCAATGCCGCTATCAAAATTTTTGCCGTTGTCACACACCACTTTGCCGATATCCATTTGCTGCGGAGTCCACCTGTGCGTTCAGGGCAGACAGGAGTGCTTGTCCGGTGTGACTCTCTGCTTTCAAGCAAGTGAAACCCAAGACGGCATGACACTGCCGTATCCGGGATGTGGAATAGTACCTGGGGAGCTGGGGTGTGCTGTTGATGTGGAGCAAGACGCAGCAGCAGAATAGGACTCAGCCGAGGAGGTTATGGAAGAGGATGGAGTAGGAGGAGTAGAGGAGGTGGTAGCAGGCCGGCCTGCAAGTCGTGGCGGTGTCACCAACTCCTCTGCAGAGCCACGCATTTTATGCGTTTACCCAATGCGCAGGTTTACCCAATGCGCAGTGTAGGTGATATACCTGCCCTGACCATGCTTTCAGTGGTCAGATGTACCCTTGCCCCAACACTGTGTGCCAGACATGCCATTACTTCCTTTTGCACAATAGAGCACAGGTTGGGGATTGCCTTTTGTGAAAAGAAATTTCGTCCGGGTACCTTCCACTGCGGTGTCCCAATAGCTACACATTTTTTGAACGCCTCAGATTCCACCAGCTTGTATGGTAAAAGATGGCGGGCTAATAGTTCAGACAAGCCAGCTGTCAGACGCTGGGCAAGGGGCTGACTTTCTGACATTGGCTTCTTACGCTCAAACATGTCCTTGACAGACACCTGACTGTGGGCAGATGACTGTGCTCAAGGCAAGAGACGGAGTGGCGGATGGTTGAGAGGGGGCAAGGAGGACAGCAGTGGTTGACGTGGCTGAAGATGCTGGACCAGGAGGAGGATGGCGGCTTTGAGTTTTTGTGCTGCTTGTACTCATGTGTTGATCCCATAGGCGTTTGTGATGTGCGATCATGTGCCTACGCAAAGCAGTTGTACCTAGGTGGGTGTTGGACTTCCCACAACTCAGTTTCTTTTGGCACAGGTTGCAAATGGCATCGCTGTTGTCAGAGGCAGACACACACAAAAAATGCCACACTGCTGAGCTCTGCAATGACGGCATTCTGGTGGTGGACACAGCATGCGTTGATTGGCGTACTGTCGGGCTGACCCCGGGTGCCGATGCATGCCGTCTGACTGTACCACTAGCTCCTTGCGACGACCTCCCCCTGCTTGCAACTCGTCTCCTCCTCCTCCTCCTCTCGGTCTCCCCATCTGAACTTTCGCCCTGTTCTTCTTCTTGCCGAGCGGGCACCCATGTGACATCCATGGAGGCATCGTCATCATCAACCGCTTCACTTGTATCTGACAACTCAGCAAAGGAAGCAGCAGCGGGTACAACATCATCATCACACCATACGTCCATGTGTGTAATGCTGCCTGCCTGAGATATATCCCTGTTATCTACATCCTCTGGCAATAATGGTTGCGCATCACTCATTTCTTCAAACGGATGTGTAAATAACTCCTCTGATATACCAAGTGAAGCGGCTGTGGTGCTAGTGTTGGTGGTGGCAGCAGGCGGGCGCGTGGTAACTTGAGAGGTGCCCGAAGCTAAGCTGGAGGAGGATGGTACGTCGCGGTTCCGAGCAGAAGCTGTAGGAGATTGGGTGTCCTGTGTTAGCCAGTCAACTATGTCCTCAGAACTTTTCATGTTCAGGGTACGTGGCCTCTGAAAACTGGGCATTATTCTAGGGCAAAAGGGAATCACAGCACCACGACCACGATGGCCCCTGCGGGGTGGCCTGCCTCTGTCATTTTTTTTGGATTAGTGGTAATATGCGTGCAAGCTACTGTGTGACCAGATATGAATGGCACTGTGCACTGGCAGAAGTTGGCAGAGTAGACGATGTAGGCCTGACACACACGCTTGAAGACAACTGCTATTCAATCTATAACAGTGAAAAAAAAAATTGTTTTTAAATCAACGCTATAGAGACACCAGATATGAGTGGCAAAGTACACTTGCAGAGGTTGGCAGAGCACACGCTGAAGGCCTGACACACAGACGCTTGAAGACAACTAACTGCTATTAGCTTACAGTGAAAAACTTTTTTTCTTTGTAAAGTCACGCTATAGAGACACCAGATATGAGTGGTAAAGTACACTTGCAGAGGTTGGCAGAGCACACGCTGAAGGCCTGACACACAGACACTTGCAGACAACTAACTGCTATTAGCTTACAGTGAAAAACTTTTTTTCTTTGTAAAGTCACGCTATAGAGACACCAGATATGAGTGGCAAAGTACACTTGCTGAGGTTGGCAGAGCACACAATGGCCTGACACCCAGACGCTTGCAGACAACTAACTGCTATTAGCTTACAGTGAAAAACGTTTTTTCTTTGTAAAGGCACGTTATAGAGACGCCAGATATGAGTGGCAGAGGTTGGCAGAGCACACGGTGAAGTCCTAACACCCGCTTTAAGGACACTGACTGCTATTAGCTTACACTGAAAATCTTTTTTTCTTTGTAAAGGCACGCTATAGAGACACCAGATATGAGTGACAAAGTAAACTTGCTGAGGTTGGCGGAGCACACGCTGAAGGCCTGACACCCACTTTAATGACACTGACTGCTATTAGCTTACACTGAAAAACTGTTTTTCTTTGTAAAAGCACGCTATAGAGATACCAGATATGAGTGACAAAGTACACTGGCAGAGGTTGGCAGAGCACACGCTGAAGGCCTGACACCCAGACGCTTGCAGCCAACTAACTGCTATTAGCTTACAGTGAAAAACTTTTTTTATTTGTAAAGGCACGCTATACAGACACCAGATATGAGTGGCAAAGTACACTGGCAGAGGTTGGCAGAGCACACGCTGAAGGCCTGACACCCGCTTTAAGTACACTGACTGCTATTACGTACACTGAAAACGTTTTTTTCTTTGTAAAAGCACGCTATAGAGATACCAGATATGAGTGGCAAAGTACACTTGCTGAGGTTGGCAGAGCACACGCTGAAGGCCTGACACCCGCTTTAAGGACACTGACTGCTATTAGCTTACACTGAAAATCTTTTTTTCTTTGTAAAGGCACGCTATAGAGACACCAGATATGAGTGGCAAAGTAGACTTGCAGAGGTTGGCAGAGCACACGCTGAAGGCCTGACACCCGTTATAAGGATACTGACTGCTATTAGCTTACAGTGAAAACGTATTTCTTTGTAAAAGCACGCTATAGAGATACCAGATATGAGTGGCAAAGTACACTTCCTGAGGTTGGCAGAGCACACGCTGAAGTCCTGACACCCGTTTTAAGGATACTGACTGCTATTAGCTTACACTGAAAATCTTTTGTTCTTTGTAAAGGCACGCTATAGAGACACCAGATATGAGTGGCAAAGTATACTTGTTGAGGTTGGCAGAGCACACGCTGAAGGCCTGACACACGTTTTAAGGACACTGACTGCTATTAGCTTACACTGAAAATCTTTTGTTCTTTGTAAAGGCACGCTATAGAGACACCAGATATGAGTGGCAAAGTAAACTTGCTGAGGTTGGCAGAGCACACGCTGAAGGCCTGACACCCGCTTTAAGGACACTGACTGCTATTAGCTTACAGTGAAAAACTTTTTTTCTTTGTAAAGGCACGCTATAGAGACACCAGATATGAGTGGCAAAGTACACTTGCAGAGGTTGGCAGAGTACACGCTGAAGGCCTGACACCCGCTTTAAGGACACTGACTGCTATTAGCTTACAGTGAAAAACATTTTTTCTTTGTAAAGGCACGCTATAGAGACACCAGATATGAGTGGCAAAGTAGACTTGCAGAGGTTGGCAGAGCACACGCTGAAGGCCTGACACCCGCTTTAAGGACACTGACTGCTATTAGCTTACACTGAAAATCTTTTTTTCTTTGTAAAGGCACGCTATAGAGACACCAGATATGAGTGGCAAAGTACACTGGGAAAGGTTGGCAGAGCACACGCTGAAGGCCTGACACCCGCTTTAAGGACACTGACTGCTATTAGCTTACACTGAAAAACTTTTTTTCTTTGTAAAGGCACGCTATAGAGACACCAGATATGAGTGGCAAAGTACACTTGCTGAGGTTGGCAGAGCACACGCTGAAGGCCTGACACCCGCTTTAAGGACACTGACTGCTATTAGCTTACACTGAAAAACTTTTTTTCTTTGTAAAGGCACGCTATAGAGACACTAGATATGAGTGGCAAAGTACACTTGCTGAGGTTGTCAGAGCACACGCTGAAGGCCTGACACCCGTTTTAACGATACAGACTGCTATTAGCTTACAGTGAAAATCTTTTTTTCTTTGTAAAGGCACGCTATAGAGACACCAGATATGAGTGACAAAGTACACTTGCAGAGGTTGGCAGAGCACACGCTGAAGGCCTGACACCCGCTTTAAGGACAATGACTGCTATTAGCTTACACTGAAAAACTGTTTTTCTTTGTAAAGGCACGCTATAGAGACACCAGATATGAGTGGCAAAGTAGACTTGCAGAGGTTGGCAGAGCACACGCTGAAGGCCTGACACCCAGACGCTTGCAGACAACCAACTGCTATTAGCTTACAGTGAAAAACTTTTTTTCTTTGTAAAGGCACGCTATAGAGACACCAGATATGAATGGCAAAGTACTCTTGTTGAGGTTGGCAGAGCACACGCTGAAGGCCTGACACCCGCTTTAAGGACACTGACTGCTATTAGCTTACAGTGAAAAACGTTTTTTTCTTTGTAAAGGCACGCTATAGAGACACCAGATATGAGTGGCAAAGTACACTGGCAGAGGTTGGCGGAGCACACGCTGAAGGCCTGACACCCGTTTTAAGGACACTGACTGCTATTAGCTTACACTGAAAATCTTTTTTTCTTTGTAAAGGCACGCTATAGAGACACCAGATATGAGTGGCATAGTACACTTGCTGAGGTTGGCAGAGCATACGCTAAAGGCCTGAAACCCGTTTTAAGGACACTGACTGCTATTAGCTTACACTGAAACTTTCTTTGTAAAGGCATGCTATAGAGACACGAGATATGAGTGGCAAAGTACACTGGGAAAGGTTGGCAGAGCACACGCTGAAGGCCTGACACCCGCTTTAAGGACACTGACTGCTATTAGCTTACACTGAAAAACTTATTTTCTTTGTAAAGGCACGCTATAGAGACACCAGATATGAGTGGCAAAGTACACTTGTTGAGGTTGGCAGAGCATACGCTGAAGGCCTGACACCCGTTTTAAGGACACTGACTGCTATTAGCTTATACTGAAAAACTGTTTTTCTTGTAATGGCACGCTATAGAGATACCAGATATGAGTGGCAAAGTACACTGGCAGAGGTTGGCGGAGCACACGCTGAAGGCCTGACACCCGCTTTAAGGACACTGACTGCTATTAGCTTACACTGAAAATCTTTTTTTCTTTGTATAGGCACGCTATAGAGACAACAGATATGAGTGGCAAAGTACACTTGCTGAGGTTGGTAGAGAACACGCTGAAGGCCTGACACCCGCTTTATGGACACTGACTGCTATTAGCTTACAGTGAAAAACGTTTTTTCTTTGTAAAGGCACGCTATAGAGACACCAGATATGAGTGGAAAAGTACACTTGCAGAGGTTGGTAGAGCACACGCTGAAGGCCTGACACCCAGACGCTTGCAGACAACTAACTGCTATTAGCTTACAGTGCAAAACTTTTTTTCTTTGTAAAGGCACGCTATAGAGACACCAGATATGAGTGGCAAAGTACACTTGCAGAGGTTGGCAGAGCACACGCTGAAGGCCTGACACACGCTTTAAGGACACTGACTGCTATTAGTTTACACTGAAAAACTGTTTTTCTTTGTAAAGGCACGCTATAGAGACACCAGATATGAGTGGCAAAGTACACTGGCAGAGGTTGGCGGAGCACACGCTGAAGGCCTGACACCCGCTTTAAGGACACTGACTGCTATTAGTTTACACTGAAAAACTGTTTTTCTTTGTAAAAGCACGCTATAGAGACACGAGATATGAGTGACAAAGTACACTGGCAGAGGTTGGCAGAGCACACGCTGAAGGCCTGACACCCAGACGCTTGCAGCCAACTAACTGCTATTAGCTTACAGTGAAAAACTTTTTTTATTTGTAAAGGCACGCTATACAGACACCAGATATGAGTGGCAAAGTACACTGGCAGAGGTTGGCAGAGCACACGCTGAAGGCCTGACACCCGCTTTAAGTACACTGACTGCTATTAGCTTACACTGAAAATCTTTTTTTCTTTGTAAAGGCACGCTATAGAGACACCAGATATGAGTGGCAAAGTAGACTTGCAGAGGTTGGCAGAGCACACGCTGAAGGCCTGACACCCAGATGCTTGCAGACAACCAACTGCTATTAGCTTACAGTGAAAAACTTTTTTTCTTTGTAAAGGCATGCTATAGAGACACCAGATATGAGTGGCAAAGTACACTTCCTGAGGTTGGCAGAGCACACGCTGAAGGCCTGACACCCGTTATAAGGATACTGACTGCTATTAGCTTACAGTGAAAACGTATTTCTTTGTAAAAGCACGCTATAGAGATACCAGATATGAGTGGCAAAGTACACTTCCTGAGGTTGGCAGAGCACACGCTGAAGTCCTGACACCCGTTTTAAGGATACTGACTGCTATTAGCTTACACTGAAAATCTTTTGTTCTTTGTAAAGGCACGCTATAGAGACACCAGATATGAGTGGCAAAGTATACTTGTTGAGGTTGGCAGAGCACACGCTGAAGGCCTGACACACGTTTTAAGGACACTGACTGCTATTAGCTTACACTGAAAATCTTTTGTTCTTTGTAAAGGCACGCTATAGAGACACCAGATATGAGTGGCAAAGTAAACTTGCTGAGGTTGGCAGAGCACACGCTGAAGGCCTGACACCCGCTTTAAGGACACTGACTGCTATTAGCTTACAGTGAAAAACATTTTTTCTTTGTAAAGGCACGCTATAGAGACACCAGATATGAGTGGCAAAGTAGACTTGCAGAGGTTGGCAGAGCACACGCTGAAGGCCTGACACCCGCTTTAATGACACTGACTGCTATTAGCTTACACTGAAAATCTTTTTTTCTTTGTAAAGGCACGCTATAGAGACACCAGATATGAGTGGCAAAGTACACTGGGAAAGGTTGGCAGAGCACACGCTGAAGGCCTGACACCCGCTTTAAGGACACTGACTGCTATTAGCTTACACTGAAAAACTTTTTTTCTTTGTAAAGGCACGCTATAGAGACACCAGATATGAGTGGCAAAGTACACTTGCTGAGGTTGGCAGAGCACACGCTGAAGGCCTGACACCCGCTTTAAGGACACTGACTGCTATTAGCTTACACTGAAAAACTTTTTTTCTTTGTAAAGGCACGCTATAGAGACACTAGATATGAGTGGCAAAGTACACTTGCTGAGGTTGTCAGAGCACACGCTGAAGGCCTGACACCCGTTTTAACGATACAGACTGCTATTAGCTTACAGTGAAAATCTTTTTTTCTTTGTAAAGGCACGCTATAGAGACACCAGATATGAGTGGCAAAGTAAACTTGTTGAGGTTGGCAGAGCACATGCTGAAGGCCTGACACCCGCTTTAAGGACACTGACTATTATTAGCTTACACTGAAACTTTTTTTCTTTGTAAAAGCACGCTATAGAGACACCAGATATGAGTGACAAATTACACTTGCAGAGGTTGGCAGAGCACAAGCTGAAGGCCTGACATCCGCTTTAAGGACACTGACTGTTATTAGCTTACACTGAAAATCTTTTTTTCTTTGTAAAGGCACGCTATAGAGACACCAGATATGAGTGACAAAGTACACTTGCAGAGGTTGGCAGAGCACACGCTGAAGGCCTGACACCCGCTTTAAGGACAATGACTGCTATTAGCTTACACTGAAAAACTGTTTTTCTTTGTAAAGGCACGCTATAGAGACACCAGATATGAGTGGCAAAGTAGACTTGCAGAGGTTGGCAGAGCACACGCTGAAGGCCTGACACCCAGACGCTTGCAGACAACCAACTGCTATTAGCTTACAGTGAAAAACTTTTTTTCTTTGTAAAGGCACGCTATAGAGACACCAGATATGAATGGCAAAGTACTCTTGTTGAGGTTGGCAGAGCACACGCTGAAGGCCTGACACCCGCTTTAAGGACACTGACTGCTATTAGCTTACAGTGAAAAACGTTTTTTTCTTTGTAAAGGCACGCTATAGAGACACCAGATATGAGTGGCAAAGTACACTGGCAGAGGTTGGCGGAGCACACGCTGAAGGCCTGACACCCGTTTTAAGGACACTGACTGCTATTAGCTTACACTGAAAATCTTTTTTTCTTTGTAAAGGCACGCTATAGAGACACCAGATATGAGTGGCATAGTACACTTGCTGAGGTTGGCAGAGCATACGCTAAAGGCCTGAAACCCGTTTTAAGGACACTGACTGCTATTAGCTTACACTGAAAAACTTATTTTCTTTGTAAAGGCACGCTATAGAGACACGAGATATGAGTGGCAAAGTACACTGGGAAAGGTTGGCAGAGCACACGCTGAAGGCCTGACACCCGCTTTAAGGACACTGACTGCTATTAGCTTACACTGAAAAACTTATTTTCTTTGTAAAGGCACGCTATAGAGACACCAGATATGAGTGGCAAAGTACACTTGTTGAGGTTGGCAGAGCATACGCTGAAGGCCTGACACCCGTTTTAAGGACACTGACTGCTATTAGCTTATACTGAAAAACTGTTTTTCTTGTAATGGCACGCTATAGAGATACCAGATATGAGTGGCAAAGTACACTGGCAGAGGTTGGCGGAGCACACGCTGAAGGCCTGACACCCGCTTTAAGAACACTGACTGCTATTAGCTTACACTGAAAAACTTTTTTTCTTTGTAAAGGCACGCTATAGAGACAACAGATATGAGTGGCAAAGTACACTTGCTGAGGTTGGTAGAGAACACGCTGAAGGCCTGACACCCGCTTTATGGACACTGACTGCTATTAGCTTACAGTGAAAAACGTTTTTTCTTTGTAAAGGCACGCTATAGGGACACCAGATATGAGTGGAAAAGTACACTTGCAGAGGTTGGTAGAGCACACGCTGAAGGCCTGACACCCAGACGCTTGCAGACAACTAACTGCTATTAGCTTACAGTGCAAAACTTTTTTTCTTTGTAAAGGCACGCTATAGAGACACCAGATATGAGTGGCAAAGTACACTTGCAGAGGTTGGCAGAGCACACGCTGAAGGCCTGACACACGCTTTAAGGACACTGACTGCTATTAGCTTACAGTGAAAAAAGTTTTTTCTTTGTAAAGGCACGCTATAGAGACACCAGATATGAGTGGCAAAGTACACTGGCAGAGGTTGGCAGAGCACACGCTGAAGGCCTGACACCCGCTTTAAGGACACTGACTGCTATTAGCTTACAGTGAAAAACGTTTTTTCTTTGTAAAGGCACGCTATAGAGACACCAGATTTGAGTGGCAAAGTACACTTGCTGAGGTTGTGTCAAGGTGGTGGTCCGGTGACCGGGACCCAGAAACTGTCCGGGCGGCGGTGCGTGGACCGGGACCCAATATGCCTGGTGATCCGAGTAGGAGTCACAGTGTGGAAGAGAATAGCAGGGTCTGGTGCAGGGTAACCGCACGCCCCCTGATGTTGAGCACCAGCGTTTGTGCGGCCACAAACCAAGACCCTGTAGCAGCTTAGTGGAAGCCAGAGCAGACATATGCGGAGATGTATCCAGTACTAGAAACAAGATAAAGCTAGGATAGACACCGAACAAGAAAACAAGACAAAACTAGTAGAACCCAGAACCAGAGAAGGATAGTAAGCTAAACCCAGAACATATACACAAGACATGAGGAAAACAAGAACATAACATGGGCAAGACTGGACAGGACTGGACATGGACTGGGTATACAAACTAAAACAAGACAAGATATATCAGGAAAAACAAGAGGAGGCATAACTAAGCACTAATGAGAAAAGTATGGGGATTTAGTTACATTATATGATCATACATTGCATAAGCCTGCCCCAACGCCAATGTACCCCATATTCGGCAGGTCCTACACTGCCTAATGTTCACTAAAAGAACCATACTAGACCAATAGTACTTACCTGCAAGAAAGAGCAGAAGTCTTGAGCAGCTGCCAGCAGGAACTCTGAAACCAAAGGGAAAACAACGGGGTGTGGCAAATAAAACAAACATTTAAATGAAACCAAGAGACTGGGAAATCCAGGGACGGAATATAAGAATGAACCCAGAAATCCAGCAATAAAGAAAACCAGACACAGAATAGAAAACCAAAAACCAAGAAATACTAAACAAGACTAGTAAAAGGAGTACTGGATACCAGAAGCCAAGTCCAGACATAGAACAGAGCAGAGCAGATCATGACAGGTTGGCAGAGCACACGCTGAAGGCCTGACACCCAGACGCTTGCAGACAACTAACTGCTATTAGCTTACAGTGCAAAACGTTTTTTCTTTGTAAAGGCACGCTATAGAGACACCAGATATGAGTGGCAAAGTACACTTGCAGAGGTTGGCAGAGCACACGCTGAAGGCCTGACACCCGCTTTAAGGAAACTGACTGCTATTAGCTTACAGTGAAACACTTTTTTTCTTTGTAAAGGTACGCTTTAGAGACACCAGATATGAGTGGAAAAGTACACTTGCTGAGGTTGGCAGAGTACACGCTGAAGGCCTGACAGCCAGACGCTGTTTTTAAATGTCAAGCTTAAGCTATTGTGACACCAGATATGAGTGGTGGCACTGGGCAAGTGGGCACAGTATCCACTGTGAGCCTGACACAGAAGCTGGCAGACAACTAACTGCTATTCAATCTATCACAGTGAAAACATTTTTTTTTTCTTTTTAAATGTCAAGCTTAAGCTATTGTGACACCAGATATGAGTGGTGGCACTGGGCAAGTGGGCACAGTATCCACTGTGAGCCTGACACAGAAGCTGTCAGACAACTAACTGCTATTCAATCTATTACAGTGAAAACATTTTTTTCTTTTTAAATGTAATGCTTAAGCTATTGTGACACCAGATATGAGTGGTGGCACTGGCAAGTGGGCACAGTATCCACTGTGAGCCTGACACAGAAGCTGGCAGGCAGGCAACTGCAATAACATTACACAAAAAAAAAAAGCAGACTGATGTTCTAGCCCTAAAAAGGGCTTTTTGGGGTGCTGTTCTTACAGCAGAGATCAGATGAGTCCTTCAGGACTGTAGTGGACATTGAATACCCTAGCCTAGCTATCAATTTCCCTATCTAATGAGCAGCAGGTACACTTTCCTCTATCTAAAAATGCAGCTTCAGAATTAATCAAAAATGGATGCTGTACAGAGGTGGGAGGGTCTGGAAGGGAGGGTCTGCTGCTAATTTGCTGGAATGTGTCTGCTGACCATGAAGCACACGGTCAAAGTTTGCTCAATGATGACGAATAGGGGGCGGATCGAATCGCGCATGTGTTCGCCCGCCGCGGCGAACGCGAACACGCTATGTTCGACGGGAACTATTCGCCAGCGAACAGTTCGGTACATCACTACTGACAAACACTCAGATACATCCACACAATCTGACACACATGTCATACTTTATATATTTGCAGCCACCCTCTTGTTAGATTACCTTTGTGTCTAGGAGGGTGGCTTGCTTGGGGTTCTGGACCTGGCTGAGGCTGATTGGAGTAGGCATGCAGAAGCAGCTCACTCCAGCCTCTCCTCTGCCTACATGCTCCCTGTACAGCCACTGCCTCCAGCCTTACCTCCAGGCGGCACTCTGTAAAACAGGGAGGAAGTGACAGGTCTCCTCCTCCCTGCCGGTCGATATTACAGGGGCACAGTCGGGTCTCTTAAAGGGATGCAGCACCCTACTGGGTCCCTGTTTTGTGCGTATTATTGGGGGGAGCAAATTATATACTATATCCTGGAACTCATACCTCCAGGAATCTCTGGGAGACTTGGGATATCTGCATTTTAGTAGCTCACATATTTAAATCACTGCAGAAATTTGTATCACTTGCAAATAAGGATATGATGATTTTTTTACAATTTTTTCCACCAACGTTTGTGGTATTAATTATTTTTAAATTTAAGACACATTGAATTTTTGCTGCTTATTTTTTAAATCTAATGTGTGGCACTGTAGTAAATATATCCTGAGTGCAATAATGCACTTTATGATCTTTGCAATTTTAATTATAACTCCAATCCTTAACCAAACCCTAATTTTTTACTAAATCCTTATCCCAAATCTAACCATACTCCTAATCATACATCTCACCCTGTCATGAAGCATCTATGACTGGCCTACCAAACAGGATCACGTGCTCTCAAATTTTTTACCAAGCTGGATATCAGAGGAGCCTACAGCCTGGTGAAGTTTAAACAGGGTCATGAATGGAAGATGGTTTTTAATACTTGTAGCTAGTGATGTACCGAACTGTCTGCCGGCGAACAGTTCCCGGCGAACTTAGCGTGTTCGCGTTCGCCACGGCCGGCGGACACATGCGCAGTTCGATCCACCCCCTATTCGTCATCATTGGGCAAACTTTGACCCTGTGCCTCTCGGTCAGAAGACACATTCCAGCCAATCAGCAGCACTCCCTTCCACACCCTCCAACCTCCCTCCCAGCATCCATTTTCGATTCATTCTGAAGCAGCATGCTTAGTGAGAGGAGGGAAAGTAATAGAAGAGCAGTTGCCTGCCTGCCAGCTTCTGTGTCAGGCTGGATGCCTTGCCCATTTGCACAGTCAGTGCCACCACTCATATCTGTTTTTACAATAGCTTAAGCTTTAGATTAAAAAAAAATAATTTTTTTCACTGTAATAGAAGAGCAGTTAGTTGTCTGCAAGCGTCTTGGTGTCAGGCCTCCTTCAGCGTGTGCTCTGTAGACCAGTGCCAGCGTACTTTGACAGTTGCCACTCATATCTGGTGTCTCTATAGCGTGATTTTACAAAGAAAAAAGGTTTCCAGTGTAAGCTAATAGCAGCCAGTCAGTGTCCTTCAAGCGGCTCTGTCAGGCCTACAGTGTGTGCTCTCCAGAACTGTTCAAGTGCACATTGCCAATCATATCTGGTGTCTCTATAGCATGCTTTTAAAACCAATTTTTTTTTCCCACTGTAATAGAAGAGCAGTTGCCTGCCTGCCAGCTTCTGTTGAGGTTCACAGTGGATACTGTGCCCTCTTGCCCAGTGCCACCACTCATATTTGTTTTTACAATAGCTTAAGCTTTAGATTAAAAAAAATATATTTTTTTCACTGTAATAGAAGAGCAGTTAGTTGTCTGCAAGCGTCTTGGTGTCAGGCCTCCTTCACCGTGTGCTCTGTAGACCTGTGCCAGCGTACTTTGACAGTTGCCACTCATATCTGGTGTCTCTATAGCGTGCTTTTACAAAGAAAAAAGGTTTCCAGTGTAAGCTAATAGCAGCCAGTCAGTGTCCATCAAGCGGCTCTGTCAGGCCTACAGTGCGTGCTCTCCAGAACTGTTCAAGTGCACATTGCCAATCATATCTGGTGTCTCTATAGCGTGCTTTTAAAACCAAAATTTTTTTTCCACTCTAATAGAAGAGCAGTTGCCTGCCTGCCAGCTTCTGTTGAGGTTCACAGTGGATACTGTGCCCTCTTGCCCAGTGCCACCACTCATATCTGTTTTAACAATAGCTTAAGCTTTAGATTAAAAAAAAATGTTTTTTTTCACTGTAATAGAAGAGCAGTTAGTTGTCTGCAAGCGTCTTGGTGTCAGGCCTCCTTCAGCGTGTGCTCTGCAGACCTGTGCCAGCGTACTTTGACAGTTGCCACTCATATCTGGTGTCTCTATAGCGTGCTTTTACAAAGAAAAAAGGTTTCAAGTGTAAGCTAATAGCAGCCAGTCAGTGTCCTTCAAGCGGCTCTGTCAGTCCTTCCTTCAGCGTGTGCTCTCCAGAACTGTTCCAGTGCACATTGCCAATCGTATCTGGTGTCTCTATAGCGTGCTTTTAAAACCAAAATTTGTTTTTCACTGTTATAGATTGAATAGCAGTTACTTGTCTTCAAGCGGTTGTGTCAGGCCTACAGTGTGTGCTCTGCAGAACTGTTACAGTTCACATTGCCAATCATATCTGGTCTCACAGTAGCTTGCACGCATAGTACCACTAATCCCCCAAAAAATGACAGGCAGAGGCAGGCCACCCCGCAGGGGCCGTCGTGGTCGTAGTGCTGTGATTCCCTTTTGCCCTAGAATAATGCCCAGTTTTCAGAAGCCACGTACCCTGAACTTGAAAAGTTCTGAGGACATAGTTGACTGGCTAACACAGGACACCCAATCTTGTACAGCCTCCGCTCGGAACCTTGACGCACCATCCTCCTCCAGCTTAGCTTCAGGCACCTCTCAAGATACCACTCACCCGCCTGCCGCCACCACCAAAACTAGCACCACAGCCGCTTTACTTGGTATGTCAGAGGAGTTATTCACACACCCGTTTGAAGAAATGAGTGATGCGCAACCATTGTTGCTAGAGGATGTAGATAACAGGGATATGTCTCAGGCAGGCAGCATTAAACACATGGAGGTACGGTGTGATGATGATGATGTTGTACCCGCTGCGGCTTCCTTTTCTGAGTTGTCAGATACAAGCGAAGCGGTTGATGATGACGATGCGTCCATGGATGTCACGTGGGTGCACGCTCGGCAAGAAGAAGAACAGGGCGAAAGTTCAGATGGGGAGACAGAGAGGAGGAGGAGGAGATGAGTTGGAAGCAGGGGGGGTCGTCGCAAGGAGCTAGTGGCACAGTCAGACAGCATGCATCGGCACCCGGGGTCAGCCCGACAGCACGCCAATCAACGCATGCTGTGTCCACCACCAGAATGCCGTCATTGCAGAGCTCAGCAGTGTGGCATTTTTTTGTGTGTGTCTGCCTCTGACAACAGCGATGCCATTTGCAACCTGTGCCAAAGGAAACTGAGTCGTTGGAGGTCCAACACCCACCTAGGTACAACTGCTTTGCGTAAGCACATGATCTCACATCACAAACGCCTATGGGATCAACACATGAATACAAGCAGCACGCCTACTCTAAGCCGCCATCCTCCTCCTGGTCCAGCATCTTCAGCCACGTCAACCACTGCTGTCCTCCTTGCCCCCTCTCAACCATCCGCCACTCCGTCTCCCACCTTGAGCAGTTCCCGCTCATCTGCCCACAGTCATGTGTCTGTCAAGGACATGTTTGAGCGTAAGAAGCCAATGTCACCAAGTCACCCCCTTGCCCAGCGTCTGACAGGTGGCTTGTCCGAACTATTAGCCCGCCAGCTTTTACCATACAATCTGGTTGAGTCTGAGGCGTTCAAAAAATTTGTAGCTACTGGGACACCGCAGTGGAAGGTACCCGGACGGAATTTCTTTTCACAAAAGGCAATCCCCAACCTGTACTCGATTGTGCAAAAGGAAGTCATGGCATGTCTGGCACACAGTGTTGGGGCAAGGGTCCATCTGACCACTGATACCTGGTCTGCAAAGCATGGTCAGGGCAGGTATATCACCTACACTGCGCATTGGGTAAACCTGCTGATGGCTGACAAGCAAGGAATGCGTGGCATTGCAGAGGAGTTGGTGACACCGCCACGACTTGCAGGCAGTCCTGCTGCCACCTCCTCTACTCCTCCTACTCCATCCTCTTCCATAACCTCCTCGGCTGAGTCCTCTTTTGCTGCTGCGTCTTGCTCCACATCAATGGCACCCCCCCCCCCCCAGCTCCCCAGGTACTAGTCCACATCCCGGATACGGCAGTGTCACGCCGTCTTGGGTTTGACTTGCTTGAAAGCAGAGAGTCACACCGGACAAGCACTCCTGTCTGCCCTGAATGCACAGGTGGAAAAGTGGCTGACTCCGCAGCAACTGGAGATCGGCAAAGTGGTGTGTGACAACGGAAAAAATTTGATAGAGGCATTGAAGTTGGGCAAGTTGACACATGTGCCGTGCATGGCACATGTGTGTAATCTGATCGTACAATGCTTTGTGCATAAGTACACAGGCTTACAGGACGTCCTGAAGCAGGCCAGGAAGGTGTGTGGCCATTTCAGGCGTTCCTACATGGCCATGGCTCACTTTGCCGATATCCAGCGGCGAAACAACATGCCAGTGAGGCGCTTGATTTGCGACAGCCCTACACGTTGGAATTCAACACTCCTAATGTTCGACCGCCTGCTCCAACAAGAAAAAGCTGTTAATGAATATTTGTATGACCGGGGTGCTAGGACAGCCTCTGGGGAGCTGGGAATTTTTTTGCCACGTTACTGGACGCTCATGCGCAATGCCTGTAGGCTCATGCGTCCTTTTGAGGAGGTGACAAACCTAGTCAGTCGCACCGAAGGCACCATCAGCGACATCATACCATTTGTTTTCTTCCTGGAGCGTGCCCTGCGAAGAGTGCTGGATCAGGCCGTAGATGAGCGTGAAGAGGAAGAGGAAGAGTTGTGGTCACCATCACCACCAGAAACAGCCTTATCAGCATCGCTTGCTGGACCTGCGGCAACGCTGGAAGAGGATTGTGAGGAAGAGGAGTGAGAGGAGGAATGCATCTTTGAGGAGGAGGAGGAGGAGCAAGACCAAACACAACAGGCTTCCCAGGGTGCTCGTTGTCACCTATCTGGTACCCGTGGTGTTGTACGTGGCTGGGGGGAAGAACATACCTTCAATGACATCAGTGAGGAGGAGGAACGAGAAATGAGTAGCTCGGCATTCAACCTTGTGCAAATGGGGTCTTTCATGCTGTTGTGCCTGTTGAGGGACCCTCGTATAAAAAGGCTGAAGGAGAACGACCTGTGCTGGGTGTCCACGCTACTAAACCCCCGGTCTCTATTCTGCTCTGTGTCAGTGTGTATCATGGTCTCTGAGGACGGGGAACCGTCTCTATTCTGCTCTGTGTCAGTGTGTATCATGGGCTTTGAGGACAGGTATCAATCCATATCTGCCAAGTGACCCTATGTAGGGGGAACAGTCTCTATTCTGATCTGTGTCAGTGTGTATCATGGTCTCTGTGGACGGGGAACAGTCTCTATTCTGCTCTGTGTCAGTGTGTATCAGGGCCTTTGAGGACAGGTGTCAATCCATACCTGCCAAATGACCCTATGTAGGGGGAACAGTCTCTATTATGCTCTTTGTCAGTGTGTATCAGGGGCTTTGAGGACAGGTGTCAATCCATATCTGCCAAGTGACCCTATGTAGGGGGAACAGTCCCTATTCTGCTCTGTGTCAGTGTGTATCAGGGGTTTTGAGGACAGGTGTCAATCCATATCTGCCAAGTGACCCTATGTAGGAGGAACAGTCCCTATTCTGCTCTGTGTCAGTGTGTATCAGGGGTTTTGAGGACAGGTGTCAATCCATACCTGCCAAGTGACCCTATGTAGGGGGAACAGTCTCTATTCTGCTCTTTGTCAGTGTGTATCAGGGGCTTTGAGGACAGGTGTCAATCCATATCTGCCAAGTGACCCTATGTAGGGGGAACAGTCTCTATTATGCTCTTTGTCAGTGTGTATCAGGGGCTTTGAGGACAGGTGTCAATCCATATCTGCCAAGTGACCCTATGTAGGGGGAACAGTCCCTATTCTGCTCTGTGTCAGTGTGTATCAGGGGTTTTGAGGACATGTGTCAATCCATATCTGCCAAGTGACCCTATGTAGGAGGAACAGTCCCTATTCTGCTCTGTGTCAGTGTGTATCAGGGGTTTTGAGGACAGGTGTCAATCCATACCTGCCAAGTGACCCTATGTAGGGGGAACAGTCTCTATTCTGCTCTTTGTCAGTGTGTATCAGGGGCTTTGAGGACAGGTGTCAATCCATATCTGCCAAGTGACCCTATGTAGGGGGAACAGTCTCTATTCTGCTCTGTGTGAGGAGGAGGAACGGGAAATGAGTAGCTCGGCATCCAACCTTCTGCAAATGGGGTCTTTCATGCTGTCGTGCCTGTTGAGGGACTCTCGTATAAAAAGGCTGAAGGAGAACGATCTGTGCTGGGTGTCCACGCTACTAAACCCCCGGTATAAGCAGACAGTGGCGGAAATGTTACCGAATTACAAGTCGGAAAGGATGCAGCATTTGCAAAATAAATTAAAAAGTATGCTTTACACAGCGTATAAGGGTGATGTCACAGCACAACGGGAATCTAACAGGGGAAGAGGTGAAATTCATCCTCCTCCTCCCACGACCATGCCATATCTGCCAAGTGACCCTATGTAGGGTGAACAGTCTCTATTCTGCTCTGTGGCAGTGTGTATCATGGTCTCTGAGGACAGGTGTCAATCCATACCTGCCAAGTGACCCTATGTAGGGGGAACAGTCTCTATTCTGCTCTGTGTCAGTGTGTATCATGGTCTCTGAGGACAGGTGTCAATCCATACCTGCCAAGTGACCCTATGTAGGGGGAACAGTCCCTATTCTGCTCTGTGTCAGTGTGTATCAGGGTCTCTGAGGACAGGTGTCAATCCATATGTCAAGGTGTCAATATGTCATATGTCAGGTGTCAATCCATATCCATTGTGATTTAGGAATGTTAGGTGATTTATGCCCTTTATGGATTAAAACCAGACTCTGCATCAACTGTGTAATTTTCCATGGGAGTTTTGCCATGGATCCCCCTCCGGCATGCCACAGTCCAGGTGTTAGTCCCCTTGAAACAACTTTTCCATCACTTTTGTGGCCAGAAAGAGTCCCTGTTGGTTTTAAAATTCGCCTGCCCATTGAAGTCAATGGCGGTTTGCGCGGTTCGCCGGTTCGCGAACATTTGCGAAAGTTCGCGTTCGCCATTCGCGAACCGAAAATTTCGGGTTCGCGACAACACTACTTGTAGCGGGCACTACGAATATACTGTGTTCTTTGGCCTGTGCAATGTCAGGGTTGGCTAGAGGATCCCTAGCAAGGTGAGATGCAGTGACCTGACAAAGACAGAGGGAAAGTAAGAGGAGTATTACCGGACCTTAGAGTGGCCAGGCTAATGTAAAAGTAGAACTAAGAAATAACAGGACTAGACTAAGGAGGGTAACAGGGTCATACAAACCAAGACATAGTCAAGACAGGTAACGGTCAGGAGCACTAAGAACATTGATGTCAGTAAAAAAGCCAATACATGGTTATTTACAGGCTGGGTAGTCAAACAAACCAGGATATTATAATACAAATCCGTCAAGAGAGTAAAGATGCCATGTCAAGTACAAGAGGGCTGAGGACAGAAAAGGTGCAGCCTGTATGAGTGAGCATAAGCCAGATAAAAATAATGGAGAATTATAGATCATAGACAAAATATCACAAAACTCTGAAACGACAAAAGGACTCAAATAAAATAGATGTCCCAGAGTGGGGATGTTTGGACAGAGCTGAAAATGTTTTGTCACCGGCCTTCCTCCTTTCTCAGCACAGGAGCTTACTCCACAAGATAGTGCTGCAACCATTGCAATTACAATAAAACATCTGGACATAAAAGATGGCTGACTTGGAGTGATAACTAAATATATATATATATATATATATATATATATATGTATATATAATATCAAAAAATTACCGGCACTCGTGGGTTTCTTTCATCCAATTTATTATAGGTAAGTACTGCTAGGTCGACGTTTCAGCTCCCGGTCGGAGCTTTCATCAGGACACCAAAGGCCTTTGGTGTGTCATGCCTCAACTACCGGTAATTCCTTGTCTATTCCGGGTTGACGGAGTTTAGCCACACCCCTTCTCTGACGCGGTCTCCCCCACGCTACATAATGCGACCGTGCCAGATACAAGACGCTGGATTATTGAACAGCGTTACCACGATATCAACCCGGCTAAAAGTTTCTCTGCGACCTCTACTTGTGTACCGAACCGGACTGGAATTCTACTTACCCTCCTTCTCCTCTCCTCGACCACGGCTAGTATCTGGACTTTCCTCATCCTGTCTGAGAAACAAACCTCCCCGGAGGAGAACTCCGGAAACCTGACTTTTCACCCTTTGGAAGCTAAGTCAATTGTTATATCTGTGATAAGAGCTTACCTTCTCTCAAAACCGCTAAGCATTCCTGCCATAGTCTGCTCTCAAGTTTGCCAAGCATTTCTACTACAGCCTGCTCTTAAGTCCGTTAAGCATTCAGGTTACAGCTGCTCCCAGGCCTGCTATCTCTAACTCCAAATCGAATCACTCCTGTTACAACTTCATTTCTAACTTCCTTCATGTGCTAGATTGCATGTATATCAGAAGCTGCTTACTCCAATTAAACCAACAGCGAAGTAATTAAAGATACAGTACCTAGGGGCGTGGCCTAACCTCGGAAGAAGATGGACCCATCCGTGGCCTCTATATTCCGCATGCTGTCGGAACACCGGAGAGCTACCTCCTCACAGGCAGACAAGGAGTCCGGCTCAGACACAGAGAGCCTGCACACGATAACAGATCCGGCGGCCCCCATTACCATCGGGGTACTGCGGGACATGCTACACCAGGCGACCACAGACATTAAGGCCCATGTAGCCGCCGAGATAGGACGGCATGTAGCAGGCCTGAAGGCAGACATAGTAGGCCTCAACGCCCGCACAGATCAGGTAGAAACCCGGCTCACATCACACCAAGCCACCATCACAAATCACACCCAGGATATAGCATATCTATACGGCCACATGTCAGCCCTGGAGGATGGTCTGGAAGACCTAAACAATAGGTCCAGAGGGAATAACATTAGAATCCGAGGCCTACCTGAAACTGTCACCATGGAACAACTAGTACCAACACTTAAAAACATTTTTAAAGCAATAGCCCCTGAACTCACACCTCAAGAGCTGGAAATGGACAGGGCCCATAGAGCCCGCCGCCCACAAAATTTAGGCGCATCCACCCCAAGAGATGTGATCACTCGCATACCTGCCAAAGATAGGGTACATTGACGTTGTGGCAGGCTTATGCAATGTATGATCATATAATGTACCTAAATCCCCATTATTTTTTTTAGGTGTTTTTGAAAAAACTTTTAAAAACTAATAAAATATGTCAACATTGAAGTTGCTGTTTAGTAGATAGGAGAGTGCGCTGGATCTTGTATATTGTTTATTGTATAATATGGCCCCCAGCAGCACCCCATTTAAGCATGTTTAGGTGAGTGCAACCATCCCCCCAAGTTTCACATGTTTAAGGCCGTTAGGCCTGTATTTGTGGGAGGAGTTAAGCGTTCCTATATAAACGCTACTCCCCCCCCCTTCCTACTTTGCCGTACGCACGCTGTTCACCTGGCCTGCTCGCTTCCCTCTCGTCAACAGAACTTTCGGTTCCTCAACAGCGCTTCCGGTCCCGACATTCCTCGCTGCTTTCCCGCTAGCCTTCATTCGCACGGACGCTCAAAACCTCAAACTAACGAACGCAGGTAATCGGTGAGAATAACCACGTTCGGCTATTCTCACCGTTCAGCACCGTTCAATTTACGTTCACTCAACATACGATACAGCAATTACAGGAATCATTCATTTCATTATATATTAATTCATTCGTTCAATTGGGTATATGGTTATGCTCAAGCAGGTTCCGTTTTACAATTCACCCGTACATTAGTACATTTCGTTGTATATTTAGCTTGAATGTATGTAGGTTGTTTTTATACACATGCGATTAATGTTTAAAATAACAAGTAACTAACTCTACTCAAGTTAGTTACATCGCTATCACCCTGTGCCAAGTATATGCAAAACCTGCAGTCTGTTCCCCATATTCACTGCCCCCATAACAGAATTCCATGTCCCTTTCAAGAAGTCATGCTCCCTGTATAGAGACTTTGCTTGTTTGGAATTGAGATAAATGACGAGAGTTGTGTCCTCTGCCAATGCAGGTAATGCAGGCTGTTTAGCAGGTGCATAAATTGCTTTATTGCATCCTGGGAAGGTTTATTAATGCCATATGCTTATTTACTAACAGAATGGAACTCAAATAAACCTAATAATTAAACACAATCCCCAGAGGCAAGGAAGCCTGCAATCATTCTACAATGTGCAGCTTTGTTTATTTATAATATTTATTTTCATTTATTTTCTATTCAAAACCCTAGATATTCCATTGCATTAAATTGTAAGCAAAACAAAAATGCAGTGTTTGCAAATCCTTTAACCCCTGGAGGGCCAATAAGGTGCCAGGGAAATCTGACTTTCTGCTGGCTCTCAGGAGGCATATGTTCATTCATACTCGCTATCCGTAACAATCGTTTTGTTACTCTCTACCTTGGTAATTTCACCCTCCTCTCTCTGTCGGATACTACCACGCTTTCTTGGCACAACGCCTCATACATCTCCCTTCAGGAAAAGGGTCTAAGTATACTGTACTATCTGCTACATCTCCAAGAACTGCGCTATACTGCATGTAATTTTCTTTCTATCCTCTCCATCGACCACAGTTCCTTTCCTCTTCTTTCTTCCTCCTTCCCCCCCCTTTTTTCTCTTTCTCCGACTGGGAATCTCCAGGTACCTATCACAAACCACTACTTGGGTTCTCCAAACGTGTTGCGTTATCCCCTTATCAAGCCCCCGTCTAGGGTCAGAGAACTGGCTATCTAGGGTTAAGAGCTGACCTTAGTGGTACAACGTAGCTGGTACCGCGAGGCCAACCCCCCAATCTCAACACAGAGATTTCACCCTCGGTCCAAATCATAGTTAGAGCCTCGCATTCACCCACCTATCGGGTTTATAGTTGGGGCCTCACCTGACACGGCCACACGTTTTGGATCTTTTACTGTCACCGAGAGGCCGCCACCCCGCCACCACACTAGTGGCTTGAGCCCCACGCCCAAATCATAGGTGGAGCCTCTCACCAGCCGCTTGGCAACTAGCAGGGCCTCACTTGTCACGGGGTAGAGAGCTTTTCGCTTCGGCCCTAGTTAGCCAGCAAGTTCTATATTGCTTAACCGTATTGTTGTTCATCAGTTCCTTTTTGTTGTGATATTCTTTTTCAGTATGTCCTAAAAGGCAACATCGGACAAGGACCATCCCTCCCTAACGCAACCACCGAGCTGACCACTGTCGATTCTGTCTTGGCGTCCAGCTCACAAGGAGGAATCTCAGACATTACAGGAGACCTAAACTCCATTCTGGCTACGCTTCAGACCTTCAATAATAGTCTGTATAACTTAGAGAACACCAGCCCGGCTCAGTTAGGCCGCCTGCATGGCGGTCCGCAATATATTCAGTACAATCGTTCACCTTCTCCACCTTTGGGTAGATGGTTCACAGACTGACGGAAACAGGATTTGAAGGTCCTTCGGCATTGCAGTCCGGGCCAGGTAGAGGGAGTCAATAGAGCTCGAATTGGGTTTATGAGTTCATCCGCCTGGTTCCGACCAACTCCCAATTTGTACAGTTAAACCACTATCCTAGGTGGAAGCATCCACATAACTATTAGGGATTCCTGGTCAAGAGTCAATTGGCCTAGTACCTCACCCAACTTACAACACCCAATTCCTTGTCATCACGGTTACTTTCCGCATTTCATAATCTGCATTTTAACATCCTAATTCGGTCGCCCGGCTATTGGGACACGACAACAAGTGATCGCCTATAGCATTTTTCAATTGCACTAAGAATACGTACAACAGAACGTGACATTATTACAAGACTCAGTGGTACACAACGGTCACAGGTATACTGTACAATTGTAGTCTATTCTGCTTTTTGCCACCTTTTATCCAAACCTTCATACAACACGATCGCACTATACCGAACTGACATACAATAACACGTTCTGACAAGCCTTTCAAACCATACCCCGTCTTAAAATATCAAAAGATAATATTGGTTTATCACTCTACAGTAACGTACATCCACAGATGGGAATTGTGGGCAGTATCAGACACCCTAAACAGCATCTTCACCACACAACCAGGTCTTAAATCTATGTGCCTGCAACCGTACAAGGGTTCCGGAACCCTACAACTCCACGATCACAACTAATCAGACTGGCAAATCATGTCTCCTCAAGGAAGATTCAAGAAGGTATAAACACTACATCATGTCACGCCAACATTCAAACCAGGCAATCAAGACACTTGACATACTAATCATTTCCTAACTACTAAATACGGTTCTACATTCATACTCCTGGCATTAGAGTAGGTTGGGACCACCGGCTCCTATTTAGCACATCCTTTCAATAAGCACGGCATCCAGTAGCAGTATGCCGGTACACATAATTAGAGTCACTAGAATCATCTACATTATACAGGAACATTCCTAACGGATAAGAAGTAATTCAAACTGATTTTATATGATAATTATAGTGCAATAAGTGTGTTTTCTTGCATTTCCTTTTGCCCTCTTTTACAGGCCTACCCCCTACGTCGGTTCCGGCACACCACACCGACTTAATTCCAATCACAAGGTATTTCTCTATACGATATTAACCGACCACAAGTTTAAGGCCATTAGGCCTGTATTTGTGGGAGGAGTTAAGCGTTCCTATATAAACGCTACTCCCCCCCTTCCTACCTTGCCGTACGCACGCTGTTCACCCCACCCACCTCTCCCTCTTATACAATTCATTCAGGGAGGCCCTCTTTTACAGGCCTACCCCCTACGTCGGTTCCGGCACACCACACCGACTTAATTCCAATCACAAGGTATTTCACTATACGATATTAACCGACCACAAATATATATATATATATTTGGGAGTCTAGCCAACTCCTTGGTTTTGCACCCCTCCCTGTTACAGGTGCCTCATCTCAGGTCCCTATTTATCCTTGTACTGCAGAGAGCCTCAGATGGAATTTTTTCCCAAGTAAGTGGTTAATCTCATAAGAGCAGACATTAGACTGTGAGAGTAGGACCTGCCAAAGATGGGGCACATTGACGTTGTGGCAGGCTTATGCAATGTATGATCATATAATGTAACTAAATCCCCATTATTTTTTTTGCCTAGATTAGGTGTTTTTGAAAAAACTTTTAAAAACTAATAAAATCTGTCAACATTGAAGTTGCTGTTTAGTAGATACGAGAGTGCGCTGGATCTTGTGTATTGTTTATTATATATATATATATATATATATATATATATATATATATATAATGGAAAGTGACCACAAGCTTAAAAAAATACAACACGCGTTTTGGCGTGATAATACACCGCCCTCAGGAGGCAAACCGTGTATCATCACGCTGAAACGCGCGTTGGTTTTTTTTCACGGGTCCCTCCGTTATGGAGCACCTTATCACTATGCACGCACTTTTTGCACTTTATTTATTTTAAAGGACCACTCTAGTGCCAGGAAAACATACTCGTTTTCCTGGCACTAGAGTGCCCTGAGGGTGCCCCCACCCTCAGGGTCCCCCTCCCGCCCGGCTCTGGAAAGGGGAAAAGGGGTAAAACTTACCTTTTTCCAGAGCTCTCCTCCTCCTCTCTGCCTCCTCTCCGCCCCGTCGGCTGAATGCGCACGCGCGGCAAGAGCTGCGCGCGCATTCAGCCGGTCGCATAGGAAAGCATTTACAATGCTTTCCTATGGACGCTTGCGTGCTCTCACTGTGATTTTCACAGTGAGAATCACGCAAGCGCCTCTAGCGGCTGTCAATGAGACAGCCACTAGAGGATTAGGGGGAAGGCTTAACCAATTTATAAACATAGCAGTTTCTCTGAAACTGCTATGTTTATAAAAAAATGGGTTAACCCTAGCTGGACCTGGCACCCAGACCACTTCATTAAGCTGAAGTGGTCTGGGTGTCTAGAGTGGTCCTTTAAGTATTTTTTTTTTGTTTTTAATACTTAGACAGCGATTGAGAACTTGAGGGAATTACCCTAGATGGAGTATAAGCATAGAACACCCATGAAGGTAGTTACAGGAGATTTAGGGTCTAGAGACTAGGGACACCTTTACCAGATACCTCTAGTATTTATAGAGAGGTGGAGTCATTTGTATATATCCCTATCGCCTATCTCCTTGTATATACCCTTACCTTATGGTATTTATTACTGTGCTTATTTCTCACTGTTTAGCATATCTCTCACTATTCCTTTGTGTTTTGACTTTTGCCTTTGGATGATTACACTATGCCAGGGATAGGCAACCTTCGGCTCTCCAGATGTTGTGGACTACACCTCCCATGATGCTTTGCCAGCATTATGTGTGTAAGAGCATTATGGGGGATGTAGTCCACAACATCTGGCGAGTCGAAGGTTGCCTATCCCTGCACTAGGCTCTGTTGTAGCCAGTTTGCTATACATTTCCATGTTAGTTCTCATATCGTTACATTTGTATCCTGTGGAGTTAATGTGGCATGCTTAGTTACCAATCATTAGTTATTGAGCATATCACTCGGTATTTAGACAGCTATTTGAGAATTTAAGGGATTTTTTTTCCTAAACTGAATTAAAGCATAGAATATCCATGAAGGTTTTTACATGAGACTGAAGGTCTAGAGACAAGGGATACCCTTGCCACAGACCTCTGATAACCCTAGAGAGATGGATTTAATTGGTTATATCCCTATTATTTATCTCTCTGTATATACCCTTCATTTTATATATTTTTTTCCTGTGTGCTTTTTTCTCACCATTTAGCATATCTCTCACTATTGCTTTTACGTTTTAGTTTTTGCTTCTGGAAGATCACACTAGGCTCTGTCATAACCAGTGCTGTATATACTTCCATGAGGGCTTAAACAAATAAAGGGGGGGATTGCTACCTCTTCAGTTAATTCTCGTACTGCCTATCCATACCCGTTTGGAACTAGTGTGGTATGCTTTATTATTGACTATTTATTATTGAGCATCTCACTCAGGGCTGTTCCCCCTCCTATCAGAGTACACTGTTTAATTCGTTTTTTTATTCTTTATTTTGTTTGTGCAGAGATAAAACATGCAATTTGCACTGCCACAATAGCTGGTGCAGATCGATTGGCATTCACATATGTTTACATGGCATCAGAGACATTGCACTTTTTTTTTAAGCGAAAAAACAAACAGGTTTACATCGTATACTTCCTAACCACCTAGAAGGAACATTCGCTTTGCCCACAGATTGATAGCTTGGTTTAAGGAAAGGTAGGGGTAAAGGTCATGCTAAAACATCGCTTTATAGAATTGAGTCGAGGATATATGGCTTTGTGCCTAGTGCGTTGAAACAAGAAAAGGAAAACAGAACAAGTTTGATAAACAACCAAGAGTTAATACACGAGATGGTAGCAGTATTTAAACTAATGGCATGCTTGATAACATGGATTAAACGTAGTAGATGCGCCAATAATTCACACCTAAGTTGATTTTGCTTAGATAGATATAACAGGCTTGGTCTAGGCTTGGTTCATGTGTATAAAACTTTTATAGCTGAGCTATATATGCTTAGCTAAGTAGTTACTAATGGATCATATGATTAGTAAGTTACAGGCTATGTTAAACAACGTTAGGTGTAAATTTCTCCACACTGCTTTAAATTAACCACCAGGGGGCAGCGAGTCACTAAGCTTGCCGGATAATGCATATATTCAGGCTTAGACAGTTGTAAATACTTGCCCTGCGGTGATAAATTCAACTGTATTAAAAGCATAAATGATATTAAAAAGTCAATGCAAAACTTAAGTATATACAGTGCTCTGCAGGATTTTCATTCTACATGGTTAGCATCCGCTTAGTTACTTCTGCAGCTGCGCTGGGTTGGCTGGTGTGTCAGCCATCTCCAGGTCGCTTGTGTTTCCCGCTGGTTGCTAGAGTGCTTCGGTGCTTGCTGGCCATAGGTGTGTTCGCTTTTATGCTTCTGACAGAATCAGCCTTGGGTACAAGATGAAGCCTGCGTGCTGTGCCCGCTGCTCCTCTCTGTGTGAGCAGAGTGAGTGTCCAGGTAAAGTCCCCCTTGGTCCGCCGGTAACACAGGGAGTTGTAGCTTCTGCTTAGATAGATGGGAGCTCATTCTCCGGCTTGTAATTTGGATTTTGCCATGTGGTCCTTGTTTAATCCTTTTGCCGCTCAGATGGTAAAAGCGGTCACTGCCTCTCCGGTGGGGTCCGGGATAACCCCCCCGGCCCACGGGGGGGGCAGGGCCGTCAGTAGGCGTGCGAGATGTCCCGCCGGACTAAGCACGGGAGATCGGCCGTTTCGCCCGCCAGAGCCTCACGGCAGGCCTCAATCCCAGCCGCCCAGCAGTCTGCTCTGCCGGTAGGACGGGGGCTGATATTGGCACCGTGGGTGATTTTTTTGTGTCCTCTTCGCCTTCATGTAGCCACTGATCGCCAATATCGGGGAAAAAAGGTAATTTTTGCCTGATTGTGATAGTTTCATAGAGGAGCCGAGGTGCCCCACGTCCATCCCACTCGGCGGTCAGGCCCTGCCCCCGTCCTAATACTTTTTAGAGTTGCTAATAAAGTTGTTTTGTTAGTTATTATTTTCTCCTTTAGGATCTTATTGGAGTGAATTGGAAATTTAACCTTGGTTCTCTACTATTTATTGTAGGGTAAACCCCTACTTTTCCTGTCTAGGTGACTTTTTTTGTGAGTAAGGTCCCCTTCTTTTCTTTAAAAAAAAAATATATATATTTATTTTTTTATTTTTTTTAAAGAAAAGAAGGGGTGTGGTCAAGGAGATATATATATATATATATATATATATATATATATATATATTTCAGGACAGCAAAGATGAACGTAATTTCTGAAATATGGTATGTCATGTTTCATAATCAAGCCCAAGTACCTGAATTTATGTAAGAAAAAAAAATGAAATGTAAGAAAAAATGAAAAAAAAAAATGAAATGTAAGAAAAAATGAATCTAATTAAAACGGATAAATCATAATTACCAGCATTTAAAAAAACAATACAAAAACTGTGATTTTTAAATCTATGTTTAAAAAAAAAAAAAAAAAATAGATAAATGAGATTTCTCTCTTTCACTCATTTTACCTTCTGTCTCATCCCTTCTCCCTCACTCTTTTCTTGGTAGGGAATTGTGTTTTGTTGTATAATATTAAATAAAAAATGGAGTCACGAGACAAAATGGCAGTATTATAACATGAACCAAGATCACTGTTTAAATTTTTTTTATGTTACATCATGGATGGTGCACATAGAAGTTGAGTTTGTTAAAAACTGTATACACTGATGTAAAACATACACCTTTGAATGATTGTAATGCTATTAAATATACATCCAGACTGCTTGTTTACCTGTACTCTTAACTAAAGAATAATAAATAAAAAAAATAAAAAAATAGGTTATTGATAACGCAATTTCATGCTTTAAAAAAACAACAATAAAAATAGGGTAAAATAATCAGAGATCATTATTACAGGCATATACAGCACATTGCTTTAGGGTGTGCACCTAGGGAAAATTACATTTCCTAGAAATGTAAACTTTCCTAGAATTGTTTTTTTTTTTTTTTTTAAATAGTCATGCAAAGTGTTCAAAGAAGAAAAATAAGGTACATGGAGTACAATTTGGCACTGCAGTAGGGTGTGCCTGAACACATCTAGTTATGTTTTAGGTTGGTTTTTTTTACGTGCATAAGGTACATTAAGAACATTTGCATAATATCAGAAAGGTAATCAAGGTACATATTTCTTGTAGGACTTTTGCAAGATAGACTGCACTTTTATTTTTTTTAAGAACTAATGAGACACAGTGTTAGCAGAATATAAGCAATAGGATTACAATGATATAACACAAGCACTGTGTGCTAAGGTAACAGTTGATCAACACAATGCTATTTTGATTAGTAAGATACAAGATGAATAACCAAGATATATAATCAGTAACCAAGATTTATTAACTATGGCTAAGTGAGATAGGACTGAACACTGATATGTGAACAACCCTACAGATCATAATAAAGAGAGATGGGCTGCAGAGACATTATGCTTGGGTTGGAAATCTCAGGGGAGACTGCATTGGTAAGAGCCTCTGGGTTAGGTAAGGTAATCAGCCGATGCCCCTTTTATGAGGCAGAGTTGCCAGGTGCTGCAGATGGGTACCGCTTCCGGGCGTACCGGAGAAACAGCCTGTGAGGGCTCTGTGTTAATACCATTATATTGGACCAAGCGTGTTCCCCAGTACTGCGCGAGGCCCCAGTACTGCTGGGGGGGGGGGGCGGGGGTCAGGGCAAGGCACGGGTCGATTCCGGCTCTTCTCACCTGCATGATGTTTGAGCCGTCTCCTCTGCTGGGCGCATATGCGGTGAGTATGTCGGGGGTTCCCACTCCAACCACAGCAGCTTTTCGAAGGTACAGGAGGGCTCCTTTCCCGCCCACAGCATTTTTTCTTGGGACCCCTCGGTATTTCCTCCCTCGGTGGGAGGTGAGTAAGAGTGTGGGTGTTCCTCTTGGCAAGATCAGCACCTGTGAGCCTGTGGACAGGGTCTGCTTGTTGCCTTAGTCGCTCCCAAAAGGCTTCACAATTTTTGTCGAATGCTGCCAAGAAGCTTAGACCTCACATGTTTCACAGGGTCATGTTCCGGCACCATTTTGAGAGCCATAGTTAGGCCCGTATATTTTGGCGGGGTACACGTAGGTCAATCCCAGACAGTGGCGTCTCTAGGATTTATTTTTAGGGGGGGCACATGGTGGGCCAGGGACAAAAGTAGGGGGCACATTCAACCCCGCCCTCGCCTCAGTTTGACCCCGCCCCTGCCGCATGTTAAGCCCCGTCCCCGACACGATGTTTTTTTTTTTTTTTTTTATAATCCCTGGTGGAGGATTCATTATTTTCCACCAGGGATTATTAAAAAACCAAACACATTTCCTTTGATATAGTGCCATAGTTGCCAACATTTGGAAAACAATTTCAAGGACATTTTGCAGCACAGCTATCAATTACTGTCTGTGTATAAAATCCCTGGACAGTCAGTGCTCTCTGTATAATACAGAGTTGTGTGTATAATAAATTGGGACAGTCAGTGCTCCCTGTACAGTGCTGCTCTCTGTATAATACATGGCTGTGTGTATAATATGCCAGGACAGTCAGTGCTCTCTGTATAGTGCTGCTCTCTGTATAATGCAGGTCTGTTTGTGTATAATATCCCAAGACAGAGAGCAGCACTATACAGGAACACTGACTATCCCGGGATATTATACACACACAGATCTGTATTATACAGAGAACAGCACTATAGTATTATACAGATAGCTGAGCATATACCCCATGTCCCAATCTCCAGACTACTAGTACCTGTCAACAGCAGCTCCCAGACGCGTGTAACAGAGCTAAAGTGTGCGGCAGCTCACACAGATGATTCAGCGGTAAAGCGCACTCGCTGGCAGAGCCAAACTGAGAATCCAAAGCAGCCCTGGAAAAAAATGTATGCCATTTCTACAAGTCAATATGTATATTTTGTACAGTAAGCACACTAGCTCACTGACAAATAGGCTTACTGACAGACAAACTCATTTGTATAAACACAAAGCTCACTACAAAGAAGTTCAGGGACACACACAAGCTCACTAAAGACAAGCTCACTGACACACGCATGCTCACTAAATAGAAGCTCACTGACACACACAAGCAGTACCATCTTAATAGCGTTAAGGGCCCCTGGGCAAAGCAGTGCACAGGGGCCCTTCCTACACAACACTACGGAATCTGTTGGCGCTATATAAATGGCAATAATAAATAATAATAACGATAATAATAATAATAACAACAACGCACAGGAATAACATTTTTAATTATTGATAAACTGCTGAGTACATACACACAGTACACTGAATACGAACACCGAGAGACTGCTGAACACACACACACACAGATTTCTGAATGCACACAGACTCCTGAATGCACACAGGCATTGCTGAATGCACACAGGCTGATTTATACATGTACACACAGACTGCTGAGTCCATACACACACACAGACACACACACAGACTGATGAGTCCATACACACACACAGACTGCTGAGTCCATACACACAGACACACACACACAGAGACTGCTGAGTCCATATACACATACATACTGCTGATTCCATATACACACACAGACTGCTGATTTCATACACACACACACAGACATACAGACTGCTGAGTCCACACACACACACACATACACACACACAGACTGCTGAGTCCATATACACTCACAGACTGCTGATTCCATACACACACACAGAGACTGCTGAGTCCATACACACACACAGACTGCTGAATCCATACACACACACACACACACACAGACACACACACACACACAAACTGCTGAGTCCATACACACACGCAGACTGCTGAATCCATACACACACACACAGACTGCTGAGTCCACACACACATACACACTGTTGAGTCCATACACACACACACACACACACAGACTGCTGAGTCCATACACCCACAGACACACAGACTGCTGAGTCCATACACATGCACAGACTGCTGAGTCCATTCACATGCAGAGACTGCTGAGTCCATACACACACACATTGCTGAGTCCTTACACACACACAGACTGCTGAGTCCATATACACACACACACAGACTGATGAGTCCATACACACACACACAGACACACACACAGACTGCTGAGAAGGGCTGCCATCAGAAATTTTAGGGCCCCTGACACAGCTCAAGGGCCCCTGGGGCCAGCCCTGAGTCTGCCCACAAGGATTAAGTGTGTGTATAGTGGATGTAGAATGTGTGTCATGGATGCAGTGTGTATAGTGGATGAAGAATGTGTATTCCCAAGAAGGAGAACAGCGAGGATCTTCTTCTTTCTGACCAAGCACCTACAGATTCCTCACTCTCCATAGGAGCATCACCGAGATAAGACATTATCTTATATTTTGGACTTATTGCTATTTCTAGTTTCGATTGATTTACCCCGGCGCAGCCTTTTTTACTATTTCTCTTTTTCTCCATTATCTCCTAAGGGTATTTGAGGGATTCCCTTATAAGGTTGCTGCCTACTGTGTTATCTAGCGCTTACTCTCCTCCCCTGTTTTAACCTATCTCTAGGGGTCCCCTTTTCTTTCTATGATTCACATCATATACCTTAACTCCCAAAGTCTCTCCTGTTTCAATGCCCCTTCCCAGTCCTGTGGTAACTCCGAATAGGCTTTCTTACCACAGATCCAGTACAAATTTGCTGGGGCTTTCCAACTAGATATGGTAGATAGGTCTTCATCTACCTTTAAATTGGTATAACTTGCAAACGGGCTAGGTGGTTCTGAGACATTTGAAGCTGACCACCAAGTTGTATTATTTGTATCATCATTATAAGCTTTTTGCCCTAGACAAGTCAATTCTCATACAGATGTATTAAACATTATTCATTTCCTTGCTATGCAAACATAACCTGAAGAATGTACGGTTTCTAGTATTGTCTTATTTATTAGGGTCCCCTGTGAGTCTCCATTCCGAAGGGTCAACCAAATTGTACGGGGTTGATACTCTGGACTAAAACACTTAGGTTCTCCTACTCCTAAATGGCATACACTTTAATCTATACCTAAGTATCTACACCTAGATACATATCCTTTACACTCATATTGTGAATGCCAAATAAGGGTCTGGGAAATATGATTACCTGTTTTGGTGGTCTTAATGCAAACCTCACAGCCAGGTGTGTTGGTACCTCTACCTTCCTGAATAATTAAAAACACAAATATACACATTATCAAATACATTTCTCCTGACATCCTTGTCCTAATTCTTCGTCCGTGCGATGGCACCTCAGCTTCCAGGATGTAAGGGCTGCAAGGAATGGAGTCCTTCAAGTCCTCTCTTCCCTTCACAGAGGTCCCTTCAAGACACTCTGGCTATGTAACGTGGGTAGGTGGTCACGCTTTATTATGGCCGTCAAAACACCTACTTGCTGATCTCTTTAATTACGCTTGAAGTCCCAATATCTCCTTGTCACTCCGACTAGTTGTGCGCTTTAACCGGATCTTGCAGAGATTCTCTGGATCTTGTATAGCTTGCCAATAATCTACTGCTGCTGGTTTAACCCTGGAGTGATGAATCCACAGAGTCACTTCAGCCACCTTTGTAGCTGTAGGGGTAGACAAAAGAACAACATAAGGACCCCTCCACTTAGGCCCCAACGGTACACTGTTCCACTCCTTTATCCAAACTTGATCTCCTGGATGATAACAATGGACAGGTGGATAAATATTCACAGGTTATCTATCTTGTACCCATTTCTGTACCTCCTCCATAGTTTTACCCAACTCTACAACCTGCTGCCAGGTAATTCCTTCTCCCAACTGACTCAAATCCCCCCTTAAGTTACCAAGTACGGGAGGTGGACGCCCATACATAATTTCAAAAGGTGAGAGACCCATCCTTCTGGTAGGTGTACTACGAATGCGCAACAGAGCTATTGGCAAAAGAACATTCCACTTAAGTTGAGTCTCTTGACACATCTTTGCCAATTGGTTCTTAATAGTTCTGTTAATCCTTGCCACTTTCCCAGAACTCTGAGGTCTATATGCCGTATGAAGTTTCCACTTAATACCAAGCATATGAGTCAGTTGTTGTAGGCACTGGTGGACAAAGGCTGGACCATTATCCGATCCTATAGAACATGGTAGTCCATATCGGGGTATTATTTCTCGCAACAGGAATTGCACAACTTCTCCTGCTTTCTCTGTATGAGTGGGACATGCTTCTACCCAACCTGAGTAGGTACACACAACTACTAGTAGGTAGCGATGTCCGCCGGATTTAGGCATTACCGTATAGTCTATTTGGAGATCGGACATAGGGAGTCCTCCCATATACTGGACTCCCTGTGGTTTTACTGGACCTTGCCTTGCGTTGTTCTTGGCACATATCACACATCTTCGTACAATGGCTTGAGTCAAGTTGGACAATCTTGGTATGTAGAAATGCTTCCCAAGACATTCTTCCATACTATCTCTTCCGGAATGTGTCCCTTTATGATAATTCTGGACAATTTCTACAGCTAGCCATGCTGGAATAACTATTCTTCCATCTTCTAACTGATACCAATTGTTCTCCAGGTACTTCCCAGCTTCAGTCTTTAACCACTCTTCTTATTGAGCTGTATAAACTGGAGTCCATTGAGAAAGAGGGGTCGGTATAAGAGCAGCTATATGTTCCACATACTCCTGTTTTCCTGATTCAGAGGCACACTTGGCTGCATTATCTGCCATCCGATTTCCTTTTGTTACATCACCATCACCTTTCAGATGCGCTCGACAATGTATGATACCAACTTCTTTCGGTTCCCACACGGCTTCCAATAGTTGTAATATCTCAGCTGCGTACTTGATTTCTTTACCCTCTGAGTTCAGTAGTCCTCTTTCTTTATACAAGGCTCCGTGGGCATGAGTGGTCAAAAATGCATACTTTGAGTCCGTGTAGATGTTTACCCTCAAACCTTCAGCCAATTGTAACGCTTGTGGGAGTGCGATTAGTTCTGCCTTCTGTGCCGATGTTCCTTTTAACAATGGCCGAGCTTCTATCACCTTATCTATGGTTGTCACTGCATATCCTGCATAGCGAATCCCTTCTTTCACATAACTACTGCCGTCCGTATAGTACTGGCCATCAGGGTTCTGGATGGGAAAATCACAAAGGTCCGGTCTACTTGAGAACACTTCATCCATCACCTCCAGGCAATCATGTTGACTCTCAGTAGGTTGTGGCAAAAGGGTAGCTGGATTCAAGGTATTAACAGTCTCTAGATGCACTCTCGGGTTCTCACATAACATAGCTTGATACTTAGTCATGCAGCTATTACTAAACCAATGATTGCCTTTATAGTCTAGCAACGTCTGTACTGCGTGCGGGACTCGCACGTAGAGTTCCTGACCCAGAGTGAGCTTATCAGCTTCGGCTACCAGCAGGGTGGCGGCCGCTACGGCTCTTAGACAAGGTGGAAGACCACTGGCCACTGCATCCAGTTGTTTGGACATATATGCAACAGGTCGTTGCCATGATCCCAAGTATTGTGTCAATACTCCCACAGCCATTCTTCTTTGCTCGTGTACATATAAGTAGAATGGACGTGTATGATCAGGTAGACCTAATGCTGGGGCACTCATCAATGCCTTCTTCACATCTTCAAATGCCTTTTGCTGTTCGGGGGTCCACAGGAAGGGATCGTGTTCTGTACCTTTTATAGCCGCATAAAGAGGTTTCGCCAATATCGCATAACTGGGAATCCATATCCTACAGAAGCCTGCTGCCCCCAAGAACTCCCGCACTTGTCTTCTATTCTTGGGTATTGGTATTTGGCATACAGCTTCTTTTCTCTCTGGCCCCATTATCCTTTGACCTTCAGAGATATGGAATCCCAGATACTTTACAGTTGGCTGACACAACTGGGCTTTCTTCCTGGACACCTTGTATCCTGCCTTCCAAAAAATGTGTAGTAAATCATGTGTTGCTTGCTGACATATTTCTCTTGTAACTGCCGCTATCAACAAATCATCTACGTATTGTAATAGTGCACACTCTCCTGGGATGGACTTGAAATCCAGTAAGTCTTGACTTAAAGCTTATCCAAATAGGGTAGGTGAATTTTTAAACCCTTGGGGCAGTCTTGTCCAAGTCATCTGGCGTTTCGAGCCCGTTACAGCATTTTCCCATTGGAATGCAAAGATACACTGGCTTTCCGCAGCAATTCGAAGGCAAAAGAAGGCATCTTTGAGATCCAAAACTGTGAAGTAGGTAGCCCCGCCCGGAATTAAAGCAAGCAGGTTATATGTATTGGGCACAACTGGGTGTATACTTACTACCGCATCATTGACTGCTCTCAAGTCCTGCACAGGGCGATACTCATCTGTACCGGGCTTTTGAACAGGCAACAATGGGTTGTTCCAGGGGGAAGTACAGAATTTTAGGATACCATACCTTATGAACTTATCCCAATAAGATTGTATGTTCTTCTTGGCCTTTTGTGGAATGTGATATTGTCTCAGGCTCACTGGATAAACCCCAAGTTTTAGTTCGATACGAATTGGTGGGATATTGCGAGCAAGTCCTGGTGGGTTATTCTCTGCCCACACTCCTGGTATATTGAACAAGGATTCATCACTCTTAGGGTTTTGGCTAGTCAACACTGTATAAAGTCGCACTCTTCTTCCTTTGGTACAGATATTGTCATTATACCTGATGGTCCATTGAACTTCAAAGATGTTGTTCCGTTAGGCAGAAATGTTATCTGTGCTTGTAATTTCGACAACAAATCACGTCCTAGCAGTTGGACTGGACATTCAGGCATATAAAGGAACTGGTGTTTCACTACGTGGCCTCCCAATGTACAGAGTCTACTCCTTCCAGTTGCTCCTATTACGGTGATAGTTCTTCCTGAAGGAGGAGCGACTAGGTCAGTCACCACCGAATGTTCAGCACCAGTGTCAATCATGAAAGAACTAATTTTTCCCCCTATTGCTACATCGACCATAGGCTCCGCTCGGCCAAGGGGGATGGAGCCCGGTCGATATCAATAGTCTTCCATGACCGTGTCAGCCAAACCCACAAAGTCCCTATCCTCTCTCTCTCGGGGTCTCTGCGCTGCTGGGTAATACCTATTATTCACTTCCTCTATTATTCCCACTATTTCCTCCAGGACCTCCTCTACCTCTCGCTCTACCTCTATAATTACTGCTATATCCTGCCCTAGGTCTGTCTCTCTCATAGTGTTCCCTCCGTGGACACTCACTTCTCCAATGCTCTTCTTCCCTACAGTACGTGCATTGGTTCCTACTCAAAGGCTCCCCATTCCACTTATTCTCGCCTTTATCCGTTCCCCTATACGCTTCCTTTTCCCTTCTATCTACACCTGCGATAGCTACCGCTAGCATATCTGCATTCCTACACATCTTTCGCTCTTCCTCCTTCTTCGTCTCTGTCTCCCTATTCATATAAACCTTGTTTGCTATCTCCATTAGTTGGATTATAGACATCCCTACGAACCCTTCTAACTTCTGTAGCTTGCGCTTTATATCTCCGTAGGCTTGGCTGACAAAGGCAGAGTTAACCATTCGGGAATTCTCAGGAGCCTCTGGATTAAAGGGGGTATACAACCGGTATGCCTCCAATAATCGGTCATAAAAGGCACTGGGCGATTCATCACATTTCTGCAATACCTCAGCCGTCTTAGACATAGTAATCGTCTTTTTCCCTCCGGCTTTCATGCCAGCAATAATAGCGTCCCTGTATGCTTTTAAATGGGCCATATCTGCGCCATTGAAATTCCACTCCGGATCTGTATTTGGATAATGTGCTGCGGCCCATGCTGCCGGGTTGGCCTGGTTTTGTGTACGGGCCACTTCTTCCAGCGCTTTAATTGCCGCTTGGTTTATCCGTGTCCTTTCCTCATTGTTAAACAATGTCATAAGCAATTGCTGACAATCAGCCCAAGTGGTATTATGTGTCTGAACTATGGAGGTAAACAAATCCGTCATGGCTTGAGGCTTATCAGTGTATGAGGAGTTATGGGTCTTCCAGTTAAATAGATCAGTAGTAGTGAAGGGAACATAGACGAATACAGGATCAGCGTGTTGTAACTGGCCGTCACCGTTAATGTGTGTCGGGCCTGGTGTCAGTCGGAGAGGCATTTGATAATGTCGGGGTTGCAGGGGACAGGTCAGTTGTCGGGTTAGTATGGGACTTCGTTTAGAAACGTCAGTTAGGGGTTCTGGTCGAGGGGTAGTAAGACGAGGGGAAGGGGACGCTTTACTGAGGGGGAGGTCAGTGAGTAAAATATTCGAGGCAGGGCTAGGAGGAGCGTGACCAGGAACTAGAAATGGCGCCAAATCTGGGTAGGTGGAGTTAACAGAGGTAGGTACTGGAAGGGGAGGGTTTAAAACAAGTGGGCTGGGCTCTGAGCTAGAGGAGGGGGTAGGTGGGGACAACGGGGCAAGGGGAGTAGCGTTACAAACAGCACCTCCTCTTCCTCTTCCTGTAGAGGATCTCTGACTCAGGGGGCGTGACTCAGGGGACTCAGGAGGCGTGACTCAGGGGACTCAGGGGGCGTGTCCAAAATGGGCGTAATCACGGCCTTAGTGGACAAGCGAGTTCTGGCCACCATGAGGCGACATTGTTCCTCGTGGCATACCCGGATCCATTTTGGCAAGTCATTTACGGCCTGCTTCCAACAATCAATATACGGAAACTGGCCGTAAAGTTCAGGCCTACCTGATACATCCACGTGTACACGCTGTATCAGGTAGGCCAGATTAGGATCCAAACTGCCACGTGGTGGCCATGCAGCAACCAAAGTAGGCCATTCCCTACTACATAAAGTAGTCAGACGTGTTGGAGACATCTTTACCCCAAAATCATATACATTGTATCCCTTTTTAAAGTTTTTCAACATACATCCTAAGGGATCCATCACCGTTGAATCTGACGCACCCATACCAACAATGAAGCTTCGTCTCCAACAGAAACTAAACAAACACACTTCCAACGGTCACACCCGTTCCCTCGGCAACAGCACCACGTGGTATAGTTACTAAGCGAAACGCACACAACAAAACACTCAGGGAATTCCCGTACACACACAGCTGTTACACCAATCACTAAGTAACTATTACTGTGCCTTTTGGCGAAACTATACAGTCACCCACGCTATAATTCCCTATATCTGAATTACCCGTCTATAACACACCCCTGTAACATCGTCTTTACAAACAGTAGTTATAGTACGGTTAGCATTGGTTAGAGTACAATTTAAAGTCACAGTTCAATTAGTAGTGGTTATGGTGTTAAACATACAACATAGACGACAGTTATTAGTAGTTATTTACAATATCAGTAGTTTTATACATGGTTATGGTACCGTGCGCTATAATACAGTTACACACTATCCACAATCTCGCTAGACGGCAGAGCTCACGCTATCAAGCAAGATATACACGCTACTACAACAATCTTTAACACATTTACAATTCCCAACTAATCTATTGGCCAGTACCTTGATGGACTACCTAAAACTGTTTACATCCGTTTTGGTTAGCCACACTGCCCAAGCACCACATATAGCGAACTAGAGGGCGGAATTTACAACAGCACCCTCTTAGTCTATATACTCTATCAAAAGTCTAGTGGGTTCCAAATTTACACGCCTTCCCACTTAGCCAAGATAGGTTGAGATCTAGCGAACCGAATTTACACAGGCGCCGCTTAGTCCCTCCGACCTATCGAACGTAATATACACCCTAGAACGCTAGTCTAGACAAGACACCGATGTCCGGCTTGGGCTATTTACACAGAACCCAGCCTGACTCCAAACCAAAATTAAACGGGCTGACTACAGGGCGTTTAATTGAGCGGTGCGCCTTCGCTCCTTCCCTCCACTGGAGGGGGCAGATTCCATACACAAATAACCCCTTATGGGCCTACCGCACAATCGGTATCCAATACAACTAGTGGGTCCACCGTCTAAAACAGTGGTTGCCTTACCTCCTCGTTCCTGAACCTGGGTTCACACTCATCGACGGGGACACTCCAGCACTTACTACGTAGAGGCCGATGATCTCCTGGACAACAGACCAGTGGCGCCGAGACGAAGGGCGGTCCATGCAGAAGTTCAGGGGTGCAGCCGTAAAGAACGTGGGCAAAGATAGATCGTCTCACGCCTCTGCTTCTCAGCTACCGTTGAACGATGAGCTTCCCGGCCAATGCACCAAATGATACCAGAGAAACTGACGGAAGCCAAGCACAGAGAGATGGACACAGGTTTCTTCAGGAAGGAAGAGATTCTTTATTCGATTCACCGACCGGGACTCAGAGGGACTAATGTCACCAAAATACAACAAGATCTGAGCCCCGAACAATAGTGTAGGTCCCTTATATAGGTATATAACTCCACCCATAATCAGCTCCACCCACTCTTACCCAATCAACCGAACAAAGACTAACTTCCTGTTTGACCACATGGCTTGCCCAGCACAATGGAGGAGGGGAATACTATATCCTGTATTCTTGCACATGCTCCGTACACTACTGACTGTATCTTTGCCACATGGAACCAACCGACCGATACATCAGTATATGCACGTGCACATACCACGTGGCAATCTCGGCCTACTAAATTTATTTTTACCGAGATTCCATCACACTACTAGGCCGCAATATCGCTACTGTGGGTCATCTAGCAGGAAAAGCAGTGTCGGCTATCAAATGCTTAGAATCCTGGGTGAACTGTGAGTCAGCAGAGGTGTGTAAGACCAAATTTGAGGTGTTAGAGCTGTCAAAAAGGTCAATATTAACACGATTTCTCCCAGAACTCATGCGATGTGTGACTGTTCACTATGTTGGGCAAGCCCACCCAAACATTTAGTCTTTTATGCATGCACATGAATAAGTAAAAATATTCGAAGGAAGAAGAGAAAAAAAATGCTTCCAGGCAAAAGATGAACATATTTCTTGTCCTCTGTAGTCTGATTAGACTATGCAGTCCTGTAAACGTATGGAGATGTGAGCACAAGGGAAAGTATTGAGTGGTGTGTATGTAGCACCTATACACAAGAGTGTGGGATAAAGGCAGACCCGGGGAAGTAAATGGAAGCAGGACATTTATCTTGTGGTATTGTAAGTACTTAAATTCCTGGGATGGAGTATTCTAAAGAGCAGATTGGGCCAATACTCGATCTCACTTACATAATGTTTCCTAACATCCAGGCCAGGTTTTCTTGGTGCATTTTCACTTCATTATTTAAGGACTATTATGTACACGTGCAGCGGGCTGATGGGCGAAAAAGATGACTGAAGGAGCCTCAGAAGAAAGGGGAAGGAAGGAGTTACAAAGAATTTTTGCTGTGCTTTATAATTTGTTTAGTTGGAGCTAAAATGAGCAAAATTTGATTTGATTTATTTTCTGTGAGTTGCCATAATAAAAAGGAGGCTAAAAATATTTTGTATTTAAACTAAGGGTATGGATAAGTTTTCTTATCTCAGAGGACAATGCAATAAAAATATCCCAGACAACCATATTCCAGCAGGGTGAGTTTGTCGCAGGTGGTGAAGAATGCAATGCAGTGATGAAGCCCGGGGAAATATACCACTGCTAGCAAACTGGAGAATGTAGTGAAAACATTACTGCAAGCTGCTGCAACACAGCAACAGTCACAGCACAAAGCTATAACCGTACAGTAGCATGTTGCAGCCACACAATAAGAGCGTATTGCAGCCTTACAATAACTGGTACTTGCCAAACAGCTAACTCTGATGCCATGATACTATGGCAACTCAAGCTCAGGCCAATCATTTGCACAGAGAGGAGCAAGACCAGGACAATAAAATAATTCAACAGGAGATGCAGGTCTTATCTGAGAGACTGACTAAAGACCTTGTAGGAATGCACTCAGGGGCCAAGGTGATTTGTGAGTCATTATCTCCAAAATATGGCACCCACAGATGATGTTGAGGCCTAAGTACTGGCATTTGAATGTACTCCTGAAAGAGAAAGATGTCAAGCTTATTGGCTTTTCCTGAGTGGAGAACTCCAGAAAGCCTTCCATGATCTTTAACCAAAAGAGGCATGGGACTATCAAAAGTTGAAGGCAGAGATCCTAGCATGGCTTGGAGCAGGGCCACCATCCAGGGGTTCAGCTGTATGCACTTTAACACCCTCATAACGCCATCACATCCAAACGCCTCATTCACACTGTTAACTCTCTTCTTTGCCATGTTGCTGCTCCTCCTCCTACTAACTTGATCGATACAAACTTTGCAACTCACTTCCTCTATCAATGATCAGGAAAGAGACCTCTGTTCTCTTTCCTATCCATGCCAATACTTTCACCAACCCTGCACTCTCCTCTGTTTTATGCTCACTTGCATCTGCTACACTAGCAGTGGTTACTGCTCTGCTTCTGTCCTCTAGCCCCACCACTTGTTCCCTCGAATCTTATTCCTTGCATCTCACTCGCGTTCTGTCTCCTTCACTTTCTCTGCCATTCACTAAAATTGTCAATCTCTCCCTGTCCTCTGGTATATTTCCTTCAGCCTTCAAGCATGCAACCATCACACAGATTCTAAAAAAGCCCAGTCTAACTTCCCATCCAACTACCACCCTATCTCACTACTACTGTTTACCTCCAAGATCCTCAATAGAGTTGTGTTCACTAGATTGACTGACTTTCTTGAATCCAACTCACTGTTTGACCTGTTCAGTTGGAGTGTCCACAGAGCCAAGATGCTGTGAGACCTGATAACAGTGTTCTGGGTTCTAGGGAGACTGAGGTGTGTGATGTAGATCAAGAAGAAATTTGTATGTCTTGCTCCTAGAATCCCCAACTCTGGAAAAGGGTCTAGATGGGGGATGGACTATGTTAAAAAAATTGTATTGTTGTGATGAAACCGAGCATTTAGCTAAAGACTGGTGGTTTCTATAATTCATGTGTACAGTCTGTTTTCACAGCTTATTGTCAAAATCCCCAGACATGTCAGTTGAAGATAGAAGGGAAAGAAGAAAAAAGCACTGCTAGATTTTGGAAGTATTGTGACTCTAGTATCATAACATATTTAATACTTGAAAAGGAAATTCATGGGGGCAAACATAAATATCCCACAGATTTGGTTACTGTGGAAAGCCCCTGTGGTGTTACTACCTCCGAGTGGGTGTGGTGAGTAATTTGACTCATGATGTAGTGTTAGGGAGGGATTTCCCTCAATTGTTTGGATTTATGGGTGTAGTGGAGCTCCTCTATCTTAACTGGATATCTCAGATGAATTCGCTTTGTAGCTGGAAGAAACTGTTTAGTGTGTTTAGCTCTTGATTCATCATGAACACATGATTCTGGGAGTACAACTGATTTTTATTGTTAAGGCACAGTCTTACATACACGGACCTCCCTATTCAAGACAGAGGGATCCTGCCTTGGTGCCTCTGTGTCTGGGAGATAATTGAGTTAGCCCTCGCTTAAACAAATTATCTCCCGGATACAGAGGACACAACACAAAACACCCCCAAAAAACACATAAAAACTATCAGGAACCCCAACACAGTATACATCCCGAATAGGCAAAATGGTGCTCTGATCCATGGACAAATCGACACCGGGGTAAAGATTTGACCGGCTGCTAACAAGTTCAATGCCAAAAAGAGTTTTGGAACAAATGTCTCTTTGGTCAAATATCAGGAGCACCTGCTGACAAACAAGGGGGTATGCTCTCACGGAGTGATTGTTCCTCCAAATTTATTGTACCTCCCAGTTTATTGTACCTCCAATTAGCGCTCTCCTCACTGGTTGGAAAGTAAGGAAAAACAGAGGTTGTATTTGGCCGGGAAATGCAGTTAGATGGGGCAGAGTCGGAGTTGCACAGAATTGCTACCAGTTTTACAGAAGCTTCAACTGTCTAAGAGTTGTGCTAAGAGTTTTTCTTTTCTACTGTTGGTAATTATAAGGCATTTGATTAGTTAGCTACTTGCTATTGATTGCTGTTTAATTAGCTATTGTTTGCAAATAAGCAGAGGCCTACCCAGGTGTTAAACATTCCTAGTGGGTGGTGATTTTAGGAGTTATATAAGGGTTGTTGTCATTAGCTTGGCTAATAGAGCTTGGTTGCTTCATATAAGTGTTGCTTCTAAGTGTGTGGTTGGAGATATTCTGGGGAGTGCTGCTTCAAAGTTTGTGGTTGGAGATATTCTGGGGAGTGCTGCTTCAAAGTGTGTGGTTGGAGATATTCTGGAGATAACCTGGAGGTAATCTGAGGTATTCAGGAGGATAAATAAAAAGTTATGATTAGTTTAAATTAAATTATTCACCTCATTGAAATGGCAGACTTAGTTCAGTGTAATAGTTGCTATGCATTTGTTTCACGTTCCACATTTTGGAGGTTTGGTTGTTGTCTAATCTGTAGACAGTTGTCAGGGTACCTGAGGTCTCTACCTCCGAGAGAGGTAGAGACTTAGACGTTTATCCGTCCGGACGCCATGTTTCTCCTGTTCCTCGCGGTCGACCCGTTCACAGGGCCGGATTAAGAGCCCAGTGGGCCTGGTGCTGATAATTATGATGGGCATAATTACAAAATCTTATTGACCAAAAACAATAAAACAGTCCTACCTCCTAAGCGTCATGTATCTGATGGAGATGATGCTGTACGGAAACATATAGGATGCAACTATGAGAAAACACATACCCTTTGCTAATCTCATGCCTTCATCTTTCAAGTAAACCCATATCCCCTAACAGCAGTGTCCAGTAAAGCAGGAAGTCTATGGATGCGGTAAAAGGGTGGGCTACTGACACAAATCACATAACCAGAACGGCCGAAAGGGCGAACATACACAAAAAGGGGGAATGTCCCTATGTCTCCCAGTCCCTTAGTGTTTGTGTCCTCATGTCTCCCAGTGTCCCCATGTCACTAGGGGACATTGAGAGACATTGGGACACTGGGAGACATGGGGACACAGATACTAGGGAACACTGGGAGACCTGGGAAATCTGAGACTCTTGGGGACACTGGGTGACAGACACGGGGAGACTTGGGGCACTGAGACACTGATATATAGGGGACACTGGAGACTTGATAAAAACCTGGGTACAGGTCAAAATGTTGCGGTGTCCAATAAACCTGCTTAAAGCTATCACAGTGAGTGCCTGAGATTTTTTTCTTTTATACTAGGGGACACAGAGACACTACGGGCACAGAGACACTACGGGCACAGAGACACTATGGGCACTGAGAGACATGGGGCACTGAGACACTGATACATGGGGGACACTGATACATAGGGGACATTGGAGACTTGATAAAGACCTGGGTACAGGTCGAAACGTTGCGGTGTCCAATAAACCTGCCTTAATCTATCACAGTGAGTGCCTGAGATTTTTTCTTTTATACTAGGGGACACTGAGACACTAGGAGACATGGGGACACAGAGACATTGGGAGACTAGGGGACTTTGGGAGTCTAGGGAACACTGAGACACTAGGGACACTGGCACACTACAGACACTGAGAGACACCAGGGACACATGGGGATACTGAAATACTAGGGACACTGGCTGGGAGACATGGGGATACTGCCATGTCTCCTATGTCTCAAAGTCGCCCAGTGTCCCCATGTCTCCCTGTGTCTCCAAGCCTCTCAGTGTCCCCATGTCGCTCAGTGTCCCCTAGTGTTTGTATCCCCATGTCTCCCAGTGTCCCTTAGAGTATGTGTCCTCATGTCTCCCAGTGTCCTGATGTCACTAGGACACTAGGGGACACTTAGAGACATGGGGACACTGGGAGACATGGTGCCACTGAGACACTAGGGACAGTGGCTGGGAGACATGGGGACACAGACTAGGGGCCACTGGGAGACATGGGGCCACTGTGCCCCTAGTGTCTCAGGGTCATGGGCATCTGAATGGGGTGGTAAAGGGGGGTACTTGCCCCCCCCCCCCCCGTATTTTTCAGCTTGTGCTGCTATTTTTCGTTTTAGTGTGGGAATACAGTGCAATACCAGCGCTGGCCAGTAGGTGGCACTGTGAAGGAGTAGGAAGCTACAGCGTATCCCTGCCTCTCTCTCATGACTGAAACCGCAGGGGAGCAGCACATAGGCAGCCTACAGAGCAGGTAAGTGAGGGATGGGGGGTGGGGAAGACCGAATAGAGGAAGCTACAGCGTATCCCTGCCTCTCTCTCATGACTGAAACCGCAGGGGAGCAGCACAGAGGCAGCCTACAGAGCAGGTAAGTGAGGGATGGGGGGTGGGGGAGACTGAATAGAGGAAGGTAAAGTAGAAGGAGTAGAAAGGTTCTGCAAGGAAGCTACAGCGTATCCCTGCCTCTCTCTCATGACTGAAACCGCAGGGGAGCAGCACAGAGGCAGCCTATAGAGCAGGTAAGTGAGGGATGGGGGGTGGGGGAGACCGAATAGAGGAAGCTACAGCGTATCCCTGCCTCTCTCTCATGACTGAAACCGCAGGGGAGCAGCACAGAGGCAGCCTACAGAGCAGGTAAGTGAGGGATGGGGGTGGGGGAGACCGAATAGAGGAAGGTAAAGTAGAAGGAGTAGAAAGGTTCTGCAAGGAAGCTACAGCATATCCCTGCCTCTCTCTCATGACTGAAACCGCAGGGGAGCAGCACAGAGGCAGCCTACAGAGCAGGTAAGTGAGGGATGGGGGGTGGGGGAGACCGAATAGAGGAAGCTACAGCGTATCCCTGCCTCTCTCTCATGACTGAAACCGCAGGGGAGCAGCACAGAGGCAGCCTACAGAGCAGGTAAGTGAGGGATGGGGGGTGGGGGAGACCGAATAGAGGAAGGTAAAGTAGAAGGAGTAGAAAGGTTCTGCAAGGGGCAGGAGGGGTCAGCAAAGAATAGAAAGGGGCAGCAAGAAGCAGGAAGGGCTCAGCAAGGAGTAGAAAGGGTCTACAAGAGGCAGGAGGGGTCAGCAAGGAATAGGAAGGGGCAGCAGGAAGGGGTAGGAACGGTCTGCAAGGAGCAGGAGGGGTCACCAAGGAGTAGGAAGTGTCTGCAAGGAACAAGAGGGGTCAGCAAGGAGTAGGAAGAGGCAGCAAGGAGTAGGAAGAGGCAGCAAGGAGCAGGAAGGGGCAGCAAGGAGCAGGAAGAGGCAGCAAGGAGTAGGAAGAGAGCAGGAAGGGTCTGCAAGGAGCAGGAAGGGTCTGCAAGGAGCAGGAAGGGGCAGCATGGAGTAGGAAGGGGCAGCATGGAGTAGGAAGAGGCAGCAAGGAGCAGGAGGGGTCAGCAAGGGGCAGGAGGGGTCAGCAAGGAGTAGTAAGGGTCTGCTAGGAGTAGGAAGGGGCAGGAAGAATTAGAAGGAACAGAACAAATCAGCAAGGGGCTGCAAGAAGCTGGAAGGGGCAGAAAGAAGCAGGAAGGGCAGTAAGAAGCAGGAAGGGTCTGCAAGGAGCAGGAAGGGCCATCAAGGAGCAGGAAGAGCCATCAAGGAGCAGGAAGAGCCATCAAGGAGCAGAAAGGGATCAGAAAGAGAAAGGAGCAGAAGGGCGCAAAATAAGCAGAAAGGAGCAGAAAGGTAAAGGAGCAGAAGGAGCCTCAGAAGACAAAGAAGACTTTGTCAAATGAAGGAGAAGAAAATGAGATTGGAGCACTTCATTCTGGACACCACATCATAAGGCGTTGGTACCTGGGCCTGGCAGGGAAACTTTGGACCTTCTCATCTCCCAGGTAAAAACAAACAATATCAGTGTTAATGTGTTCACTTTTATTTACTGAGTGTCAGGAAACACAGAGGGCCGCTGGGTATGGGTGCCGCTGATTGGCTAGATGGGTCAGCTAGCACACTAAGCCAATCAGTAGCTCCCCATTCATAAAAACGTAAAACATTTTTATGAATTGGGAACTAGCGATTGGCTTAGAGTGTCAGCTGACCACTCTAGCCAATCAGCGGCACCCATGCCCAACGTCAATCTGCACTTCCTGACACTCTGTTTCAGAAGTCGAATACCACTGAGCGACCTGGAGATCTGGAGCTGAAGGAAGCCTTTGGGGGTAAACCATTTGAGAGCGGTTTCACCACTTCAAAGAAAGAGCACCCAGGGGCCTCCTTGCATCACAGCATTTTAATTTAGATAAAGTTGTTATGGTGACCAGAATGTTCCTGTAATTTGATGAAAGGAACACTATAGTGTCAGGAATACAAACATATATTCCTCACACCATAGTTGTGAAAACGCTATTCATCCTTGCTTTATGTGAAAATGACTATGCTCCTTCCCTTTCATGACACTGTCAAAAAGGGACCAAGCATGGATGTCATTACAATTATGCCCCCCCCCCCCCGGAAAAATTCCTGCGGACGTCCATGCTCAGGGTCCCCATGTTCCCCAGTGTCCCAATGTCTCAGCGTCCCCATGTCTCGGAGCTGCTGTCTGGACTCTCTGTGCAGAGCTGCTCCCCGCGGATCAGTGAGTAGAGAGAGGCAGGGAGGGAGATGCCGTAACTTCTTATCACTGCCTCTCTCCACACAAACAGCGACCACTACTGGCCGGCGCTGGTATTGCAGAATAATCTATGTTTATACTGAGACAGACATTTGTATTCCCGGTATTACTGCAATACCGGCACCGGCTAGGCAGCCTCAAATACCTGAGAAATACTTCTGAGAAATACCTGGCAACCCTAAGAAATACATGAGAAATACCTGGCAACCCTAAGAGTAGTGTGTAAAAAAAACAAAAAATGTAAAAAAAAAAAAAAAAATTTTTTTTTAAACCAATGGCCTATTCCATGGACCTGGGCCTGGAGCTGCAGCTCCATCAGCCCCTATGTTAATCCGGCCCTGCCCGTTCACATAAACGCCGGCCGCGAGGGACTTACTTCCTTATGTAGCATGGTGCCCGGAGACCGACGTCATGACGCCAATCTGGAACGACCTGTCACTCAATCCGTTGGAGATCAATCAGGACTCGTCGGAGGCGTGTCTATCCTCTCTAGCCAGGGTATTTAAACATACTTCGCCCTGTTGCTCATTGCCCTGTCGTGGTTCTAGCCTGTCTAGTCACACAGTGCTCTGGTGTTTTTCAGTTATCCTTTTGGTTTCGACCCGGCTTGTTTGACTTACTCTGTTTACCTCTGTTATCCTTGACCCGGCTTGTTACTCGCTTACCTGTTCTCTCGTTCCCTCGACCTCGGCTTGTCTCTGACCATTCTCTATACTCTCTGTACGTTAGTCCGGCCATTCTAAGGTCCGGTATACGTATCCTGTACCTGTTTGTACTTTGCGTGTTGGATCCCTGACCCGATCCTGACATTACGACAGGGCCAATGGATCCTGCAGGTACAAACAGTCAGGTTTGTCCCTCTGATTCCAGGTTTGATGCCATGGAACACAGAATGGACCAAATGGCCTTAGCACTACAGGCGTTATTATCTCGTGCTAATAACCCACCAGAGGAGACGCGTACTACTCCAATTTCCTCTGTAAATTCAGGCCTAGAGGTAGCCACTGTAGGTGCCTCTTCCCGTATTACCCCACCAGTACGTTATGGTGGTTCACCAGAGAAGTGTCGTGGTTTTTTAAACCAGATCAGTATTCATTTTGAATTGCAACCTCGCTCCTATCCTACCGATAGGGCAAAGGTTGGATTTATTATCACCTTACTCATTGAGAAAGCTCTGAGATGGGCCAACCCATTATGGGAGAACGATAACCCGTTGGTATATAATTATAATGCCTTTGTAGCTGCCTTTAGAAGAACTTTTGACCCGCCTGGTAGGAGGGTCAATGCAGCCAGATTACTGTTGCGCCTGAGACAGGAGAACCGAACACTTGTGGATTATGCACTAGAGTTCAGGTCTCTGGCGGCAGAAGTCAAGTGGAATGAGCAGGCTTATATAGATGTATTTTTGAACGGGTTATCAGATGTTATCCTTGACGAAGTTGCTACTAGGGAGCTGCCTGAGAATTTAGAGGACTTAATTTCGTTCATTTTTCGCATTGATGAGCGTTTAAGAGAGAGACAGAACACTCGAAAGAGGAATCTTAGACCTACCTTTAAGTTAGCACCCGCATTTCAAAGTCCTGATTCCAATACCTCACTGTTTCCTGAACCTATGCAGATAGGCAATACTCGCCTTTCAGAGGAGGAGAAACAGTACAGGAGAAGGGAGGGATTATGTATGTATTGTGGAGTCAGAGGTCACTTGCGCCTGAATTGTCCTATTCGCTCGGGAAACGCCCGCACCTAAGTTTCTCTAGAGGACAGGCCTTGGGTGTTTCTATTTTGTCCTCTACTCATGATTATAAAAATCACAGGTTGCTGTTACCAGTTTCTTTAACGTGGGAGAAGGGAGTGCTAAAGACCATGGCCTTGATAGATTCCGGTGCTGCTGAGAATTTTATCGACCAAGCCTTTGCTACTTAACACACTATCCCATCCCAGTTAAGAAAGATACCTTTGGCCGTTGAGGCCATAGATGGTAGACCGCTACTCGAGCCTGTTATCTCGCGTGAGACTATACCTATTAACTTAACTGTTGGTATCTTACACGAGGAGAACTTAGCACTTATGCTCATTTCGTCTCCTTCTGTTCCCATAGTTCTGGGGTACCCATGGTTAAGGAGACATAATCCTATTATCGATTGGGAGTTAGGGGAAATACTCTCATGGGGTCAGGGTTGTCAGGAGAGGTGTCTACGCAGGGTATCCCCATTGGCTGTAATTAACACACCAGACAGTTCTACCCAGTCTAAGGGGATACAGATACCCTCTCTATACCTGGATTTAAAAGCAGTGTTTGACAAGAAGAACGCTGATACGCTACCCCCACACAGGACATTTGATTGTAAAATTAATCTATTGCCTGGTACCATGCCGCCCAGGGGTCATGTATACCCTCTATCCACTAAAGAGAATGCTGTTTTAGAGGAATATATTCAGGAGAATTTAGACAAGGGATTCATTAGGAGATCTTCCTCTCCTGCCGGGGCTGGATTTTTTTTTGTTAAAAAGAAGGATGGTTCACTCAGACCTTGCATCGATTACCGAGGTTTGAATAAAATAACCATCCGAAATGCCTATCCTATTCCCTTGATTACCGAGCTCTTTGACCGGCTAAAGGATTCTAAAATTTTCACCAAGTTGGATCTCAGAGGGGCATATAACTTGGTGAGAATTCAGCAAGGCCACGAGTGGAAGACAGCGTTTAATACCCGCTATGGTCATTATGAGTACACGGTCATGCCCTTTGGTCTTTGCAACGCACCTGCAGTTTTTCAAGATTTGATTAACGAAGTTCTTAGGGAATTCCAACATGATTGTGTTCTTGTCTACCTGGATGACATACTCATACACTCTAGAGAGATTGAGACTCACCATAGACAAGTCAGAAAGGTGTTACACAAACTTCTGCAACACGGTTTATACTGAAAGTTGGAGAAATGCAGTTTTGACCAGACCCAGATAGACTTTCTGGGATACGTGATTTCTGGGGAAGGCTTTAAGATGGATCCTGACAAACTCCAGTCTATTCTAGATTGGCCATTGCCTAAGGGACTCAAGGCTATTCAGAGGTTTATTGGGTTCTCCAATTACTATAGGCGCTTCATTAAGGGTTACTCGTCTATTATTGCGCCCATTACCAATATGACCAAACAGGGGGCGGATACTAAGACGTGGTCTACTGAAGCTCTCGTTGCTTTCAAGAATCTCAAGGAACTTTTTGCCTCTGCTCCAATTTTAGTCCATCCTGATACAACTTTGCCGTTTCTACTCGAGGTCGATGCCTCTGAGACAGGAGTAGGTGCGGTTCTGTCACAAAGGTTAGGGGTGGATAAACCACTACACCCGTGTGTTTTTTTTTCCAAGAAACTTTCTGGGCCTGAGAGCAGATATGACATCGGAGACAGGGAACTGTTAGCGGTCATTAAAGCCTTAAAGGAGTGGAGACATTTATTGGAGGGGACCTTACACCCTATTACTATTTTGACGGACCACAAAAACTTGTCCTATATTGGGGAGGCCAAGCGTCTGTCTTCTAGGCAAGCGCGTTGGTCCTTATTCCTGACTCACTTCAATTATGTGCTGACTTACAGACCTGGTTCTAAGAACTCTAAAGCCGATGCTTTATCTCGCCAATATGAACCTTCTACTATACCGGAACCGGTTCTTTCTTCTATAGTTCCGAAATGCAATATTGTTGCTAATACGAATCTCAGGATTCACTCCCCGTTACTGGCCAAGATCATTAAGCTGCAACATCTAGCACCTAAACAGACTCCTGCGGGTCGACATTTCGTTCCTCCTGCTCTTCAACTGGAACTGTTGCAGTGTCTCCATAACAGCAAGATGGCGGGACATCCTGGTATTCGCAAAACATTTGCTTTGATCTCCAAAGACTTCTGGTGGCCTGCTTTACGTAAAGATACTAAAGATTTCATCGCTGCTTGTGAGGTTTGTACTAAAACCAAACAACCCCATACACTCCCTTGTGGATTCCTACATCCCTTAGAGGTTCCAGAGAAACCATGGTCCTGTTTGGCCATGGACTTTATTGTCGATCTACCTATCTCTAAAAAACAGACTGTTATTCTCACCGTGGTTGACAGATTCACTAAGATGGCTCACTTCATTCCTCTGCCTAAACTACCGTCTTCTCCCGAATTGGCAGAGATATTCGCTAGGGAGATTTTTCGTCTACATGGGATACCCTTCCAAATTGTATCTGACAGAGGCTCTCAATTTATTTCCCGATTTTGGAGGGCCTTCTGTTCACAACTAGGTATCAAGTTGAACTTTTCTTCTGCCTATCATCCTCAGTCTAACGGAGCTGCTGAACGTACCAACCAGAAAATTGAACAATATTTACGATGTTTTGTTTCCGAACACCAGGACGATTGGGTCGGTTTGATTCCTTGGGCGGAGTTTGCACACAACAATCTCGTCTGCGATTCTACTCATTCAAGCCCCTTCTTCATGAATTATGGCTTTCATCCGTCTATTCTTCCTTCGGCTTCTCCTTCCCAGGGGGTGCCGTCGGTTGATGTTCATGTGGCCAATTTGAGGAAGTTGTGGGACCAAACTCGACAAATCCTTATGCACAACTCTATGCTGGTTAAGAAACACGCTGATAAACGTAGAAGGGCAGCTCCGGTCTTTGTTCCAGGTGATAGGGTATGGCTGAGCACAAGGAACATCCGTTTAAAAGTGCCCTCCATGAAGTTCGCTCCCCGTTATATTGGTCCTTACAGGGTACTGACTCGAATCAACCCAGTTGCGTACCGTCTAGCTCTTCCTACTACCTTACGCATCCCTAACTCGTTTCATGTTTCATTGCTGAAACCACTTATATGCAACAGATTTTCCTCCACAACAGCCCCTCCTCGCTCTGTTCAGGTGGAGGGTCAGGAGGAGTATGAGGTTAACTCTATTATTGATTCTCGAATCTCACGGGGGAAGGTTCAATATCTGGTCGATTGGAAGGGTTATGGTCCTGAAGAGAGGAGTTGGGTACCTCAAGAGGATGTCCATGCTCCTCGTCTCCGCAGGGCGTATCACTCCCGCTTCCCATCTCGTCCCGGTTCCTTCCGCCCGGTGGGCGTATCTGAGAGGGGAGGTATCTGAGAGGGGAGGTAATCTGAGGTATTCAGGAGGATAAATAAAAAGTTATGATTAGTTTAAATTAAATTATTCACCTCATTGAAATGGCAGACTTAGTTCAGTGTAATAGTTGCTATGCATTTGTTTCACGTTCCACATTTTGGAGGTTTGGTTGTTGTCTAATCTGTAGACAGTTGTCAGGGTACCTGAGGTCTCTACCTCCGAGAGAGGTAGAGACTTAGACGTTTATCCGTCCGGACGCCATGTTTCTCCTGTTCCTCGCGGTCGACCCGTTCACATAAACGCCGGCCGCGAGGGACTTACTTCCTTATGTAGCATGGTGCCCGGAGACCGACGTCATGACGCCAATCTGGAACGACCTGTCACTCAATCCGTTGGAGATCAATCAGGACTCATCGGAGGCGTGTCTATCCTCTCTAGCCAGGGTATTTAAACATACTTCGCCCTGTTGCTCATTGCCCTGTCGTGGTTCTAGCCTGTCTAGTCACACAGTGCTCTGGTGTTTTTCAGTTATCCTTTTGGTTTCGACCCGGCTTGTTTGACTTACTCTGTTTACCTCTGTTATCCTTGACCCGGCTTGTTACTCGCTTACCTGTTCTCTCGTTCCCTTGACCTCGGCTTGTCTCTGACCATTCTCTATACTCTCTGTACGTTAGTCCGGCCATTCTAAGGTCCGGTATACGTATCCTGTACCTGTTTGTACTTTGCGTGTTGGATCCCTGACCCGATCCTGACAACAGTTCTCTATCTTGAGGCAGGAGATTGTATTTTTGAAGTCTGAGATTTGTAAATTATCTGGTAAGCAAACTCAGGCTGGAACTGCTGCAAAGCCACTGCCGCGGAGACGTACTAGGAATGGCAGATGGATCACTGTAGGATCTGGTAGACTTAGAGTTGTGGATAAAAAGGCATATTGCACAGTCTGTTGCTCTACATAATTCATTTTCTGCACTTTCAGAGTGTAATTGTGTTGTGGAGAGAGGCACTGAGGCTAGTGGTGTTGTGGAGAGAGGCACGGAGGCTAGTGGTGTTGTGGAGAGAGGCTTGGAGACTATGGTGAGGCCTAATAGAAAGCAGTTGTTGTTGGGGGATTCCATCATAAGAGGTGTGGAGATGGACAATGGTGGTCTTGTGAGGTGTCTTCCCGGAGCTACTGCTCACAGAGACAGGAGACGTATCTGTAATATTGTTAAGCGAGCAAAGCAGGAAGGGGAATTGGATGTACTTGTCCATCTAGGGACAAATGACTTGGCTTGCAATGAAGTTTCAGAGGTTAAGGAAGTTTTTAGTGTTTTTGCCAATGATCTACGGCAGGTTGCTTCCACACTGTCATTCTCTGAAGTTCTGCCTGTGCATAACACTCAGAACGACAGGCGGATGCGTATTAGGGACTTTAACTTGTGGCTTGGTGAATGGTGTTGGGAGCAAGGATTTGGCTTTATTTCTCATGGTAGCTCTGTTTGGAATGGAAATAAACTGTACAAAAAAGAGAGTTTGCATCTTTCTCAAAAGGGAACAAATGTTCTCAGTGAGCAGTTCAGAGGTTTTGCTAGGATGTATTTAAACTAGGTGGGGGGGGGGCGGCAAAATGGTGATAAAACATAAATCCAATTATCCCCCAAAACAAGGACAGAAGGTGCCTGTAGCAAGTGTGTTAAAAAAAATGATACGCTTAGAGTCATGTCTACAAATGCTTGCAGTGTAGGGAATAAGATCCATGAACTTGTGGCAATAAAGGCAACTTAGTGTAGATTTAGTCACTGTTACTGAGACATGGTATAATGAGAAAAATGACTGGAACATAGCAATATATAGAAAAGACAGGGAAGGCAGGAAAGGGGAGGAGTGGCCCTGTATGTGAAGAATATCATAAAATCTAGCCTAATAAAAGTTAGTGAGGTGAACATAGAGTCCGTTTGGGTTACGTTAGAATTTGGTAATCACACAGTAACTCGTGTACGTGTGATTTATAGGCCCCCAGGACAAATTGAAGAGTTAGATTATTTACTAATTGAGGAAATAGCTAAAATGACAATGAAGGAGGAAGCTATCATCATGGGTGACTTTAATCTTCCTGATGTGAATTGGAAAACAAAAATAGCTGCTTGTGCCAGGAGCACACATATTCTAAACTCCCTACTAGGATTGTCTCTAAAACAAGTCGGTGAGGAGCCAACTCGTAAAGAGGCCATACTAGATTTAGTGTTGGAGATTTGGTATCCGATATTACTGTAGGTGAAAGTTTAGGATCCAGTGATCATCAGTCAGTGTGGTTTAATATAAGAACAGTGACTGAGTCACACCACACAAAACCAAAAGTTTTAGACTTAAGAAAAACAGATTTTTTCTAAAATTAGAATATGTGTAAAGGAGTCATTATCAGACTGGAGTAATTTAAATGGAGTCCAAGAGAAATTAGATTATTTAAAAGTTGCACTACTGAAGGCAACAGAAAATTGCATTAGGCTTGTCAGTAAAAGCAAAAAATTCAAGAAACCACCGTGGTACTCCGCAGATGTGGCCAAAATAGTAAAAAACTAAAAGTTAGCATTTAGTAATTATAAAAAAAACCCAGAGTGAGGAAGACAGAATGATCTATAAGATTAGGCAGAAAGAGGCTAAGCAAGTTATAAGAGCTTCCAAATCACACACAGAAGAGAAAATAGCAGTCAGTAAAAAAGGGGGACAAAACTTTTTTTAGATACATAAATGAGAAAAGAAAAGTAAAACAAGGATTAGTTAGATTAAAAACAAAAGAAGGAAGGCATGTAGAAGAGGATAAAGGTCTAGCTGACTGCCTCAATTAATATTTTTGTTCGATATTTACAGATGAAAATGAAGGAAAGGGACTTTAGTTAAGAAAAAAGGATAAATTAGTCACTTATTACACGTGAGTTTACAGAGGAAGAGGTTCTATTTCAACTGTCAAAAGTAAAGACAAATAAGTCAATGGGACCTGATGGAATACACCAAAAGCTATTAAAAGAGCTTAGTGGTGTACTAGCAAAACCATGAACAGATTTATTTAACCAATCATTGATAACAGGAGTAGTCCCAGAAGACTGGAAGTTGGCGAATGTTGTGCCCATTCACAAGAAAGGTAATAGGGAGGAGTCGGGCAACTATAGGCCAGTAAGCATTACTTAAGTAGTGGGGAAAGTGATGGAAACCATGTTAAAGGATAGGATTGTTGAACATCTAAAAACATGGATTTCAAGATCAGAGACAACATGGGCTTACTTTAGGGAGCTCATGCCAAACTAATCTTATTGATTTTTTTGATTGGGTAACTAGAATTATAGATCAGGGTGGTGCAGTAGACATTGCTTACCTAGATTTCAGTAAGGCGTTTGACACTGTTGCACATAGAAGGCTTATCAATAAACTGCAATCTTTAAGTTTGGATTCCAATATTGTTGAATGGGTAAGGCAGTGGCTGAGTGACAGGCAACAGAGGGTTGTAGTCAATGGAGTATATTCGAAGCTTGGGCTTGTCACCAGTGGGGTACCTCATGGATCTGTACTTGGACCTATTCTCTTTAATATTTTTATTAGTGATATTGCAGAAGGTCTTGATGTTAAGGTATGTCTTTTTGCTGATGATACTAAGATATGCAAAATGGTTGATGTTCCAGGAGGGATAAGCCAAATTGCTAATGATTTAGGTAAACTAGAAAAATGGTCAGAGTTGTTGCAACTGACATTTAATGTGGATAAGTGCAAGATAATGCATCTTGGACGTAAGATGCATCTTGGACGTATGCAACATGGTTGATGTTCCAGGAGGGATAAGCCAAATTGCTAATGATTTAGGTAAACTAGAAAAATGGTCAGAGTTGTTGCAACTGACATTTAATGTGGATAAGTGCAAGATAATGCATCTTGGACGTAAGACCCCAAGGGCAGAGTAGAGAATATTTGGTAGAGTCCTTATATTTGGTAGAGTCCTAATAGCAGTAGAAAGAGGGAAGGGCTCATGCCATTGTACAGAACGCTGGTGAGACCTCACTTGGAGTATTGTACGCAGTACTGGAGACCGTATCTTCAGAAGGATATTGATACCTTAGAGTTCATGGATTACAGGATAAAACTTACCAGGAAAGGTTAAAGTATCTTAACATGTATAACTTGGAGGAAAGACGAGACAGGGGGGATATGATAGAAACATTTAAATACATAAAGGGAATCAACATAGTAAAGGAGGAGACTATATTTAAAAGAAGAAAAACTACCACAACAAGAGGACATAGTCTTAAATTAGAGGGACAAAGGCTTAAAAATAATATCCGGAAGTATTACTTTACTGAGAGGGTAGTGGATGCATGGAATAGCCTTCCAGCTGAAATGGTAGAGGTTAACACAGTAACGCAGTTTAAGCATGCGTGGGATAGGCATAAGGCTATCCTAACTATAAGATAAGGCCAGGGACTAATGGAAGTATTTAGAAAATTGGGCAGACTAGATGAGCCGAATGGTTCTTAACTGCCGTCACATTCAATGTTTCTATGTTTCTAATTCCTGCTACAGTCCTCACGGCTCTCTGAATTCAATGGCTAGCAATGGGGAGAGGTGATCTCTGTCAGTTAGCATGGAGGGGAGAGTAAGGGGTAATCTTTTAATAAAAAGATGGGGAGATAAAACCAGCATTGCCACAATGGAAGACTACTGAGCTACATAGGGATGTATAGATGAAGATAAAGGGAATTTTTAAAATGTATACTTTTCTCTGAATTAGAGTGGGAATTAGAAAATGCCCAGTCAAGAAAGTCCAAATATTTGTCGGCATATTCCAGCCCTAGTAGGGGATGATCCAAGTCAAACTTTACAGGGTATAAAACAATTGCCTTTAAATAATTAGGCACTTATAACCGTTTAGACACACTGTTTACTGATCTGGTATATTTGTAGCAATTACAAATTATTCTTCTTCTTGCCCCAAGCTCCTTTTCAAGGCATATTGTAGTGTATTGGTACCATTGACTATAATCAAAGTACTATTTAAGAGCATCGCCATGAACTTTGTAGGACCACAAAAGAGATATTGACAGACCAGGAAAGTCATTCATGTCAAAGGTTATGAAAGAGTTTTGCAAGCTGCTCCAGATAAAACATCTTGCAATGTTTGTTTATCATCTTTAGACAGATAGGTTAGTGGAACATTCCAATAAAACACTAAAAAGCATTCAAAGAAACATAATTGAGAAAGATGGTAAAAATTGTGATTACTTGTTACCTTACTTAATGTTTTCCCTTAGAGAAGTGTCACAAGTGTCCCATGCTTCTACAGGTTTCTCTCCATTTGAGATTTTATATGGGAGAGAATTCCAAAAGCTATTAGACAATTGTAGATTATACTAGCTTTAGTGTAACTATAATCTTAATTTTATTAATGACAGGAGGCGAATATTTGCTTAAGTCTCTCTTTACTAGAACTCCACAGCAGCACATTAACAAAGAGATAAACAAAGACAAAAACATAAGGTATCTATATAAGGCTCCTCCTAAGCCACCATTTCCTCTTTCACGCTGCGACAACGTAACGTACACAACAATGACAATAACTAAATAAAGAAAAATTCACAACATAACGATGAATGTCATCTGGAAAAACTTCGGATAATGGATGATCTTGATCTTTATCCCGCTAAACGGCCGATCCTATGAACTGAAGTCGAACTATTAAACTGAAACGAAATAAACAGAATCGAAAACACTGATTAGTGAACGAAATGTACTGATAAAACATAAATCCCACGATCCAGTACTGATAGAATAAAGACACGAAATCCATACTAATGACCGTCAATACAGTATAACATGCACTTCCCACAACATCACCCCAGACTAACCAACCTAGCCCAGATAATCAGACAAATCAACAGAAATACAATCAATGCAATCCATCCAAAACAAGGGGGGGAAGAAATCAAATTGGGTGGGAAATATTCGCCTCCTGTCATTAATAAAATTAAGATTATAGTTACACTAAAGCTAGTATAATCTACAATTTTATAGCATGACAGGAGGCTTCATATTTGCTGTTTTAACGCTCCGACAGAAAAGCAAAAGAAGCATGTTCCGACGGTCTAAAGTAAAATAGGCGAAAAAACTCTACACGGGACCCGTCCGCCGAACGCAGAATGTCCTGAAGGGAAGCGCTCGCCAAAAAAGCTCCGGAAGCTGCGGCGCCCCTAACCAAAAGCGCTCCGAAGGTCGCATCCACGCCCGCCAGAGCCAAAAGACATCTTATCCATCGCGCCAGTGCCTTCGCTACACGAAGCTTAGGCGAATCCTAGAAGTAAGGGCATGATACAACCGTCGATTCCGACTTGGTACGTCTAAGCACCTTGACGGAGACCCCCTCTGGAGAAAAACGAGAAAGCGCCGACATCGAAGTCCCGGACATCCAAAAGACGTCTGAACGAGACCAGACACAACAAGAGGGCAATTTTTGCTGAAAGCTGGCGAAGAGAAAGGTCCTGGTTATCAGGCCAATTCCGAAAGAACGCCAAAACCAAACGCACGTCCCAGAGGGAAGAATACTTGGGCGCCGGAAGGCGCACCAGTCTCATTCCACGCAGGAGCCTGCAGACTAGCGGATCCTGGCCGATGGGGAAAAACCCGAAGCGGGACATGTGCCGTCGAGATAGCTGATCTAACCACGATAACCTAGCGATATGACCGACCCAGGTCAAAAAGATGAGACAAGAAATTCAGCACACTAGATACAGGACCCGTAAAGGGATCGGTATCCCGTTCCAAGCACCACCGACACCAGGAGCTCCATGTTGGGAGATAACACCTCCTCTAGTGCTCGAAACCGAGTGGTTGATGTATTGCACCGCCGAACCATTGTCCATCCGAAGGAGCACGCATCAGTCCGACAGATGCTTCGCCAGGCTCCAAATTGCCAACGAACCTGCAATCAACCCCAGGCAATTGATGCGGGATTCTGATCTATTGCCCGACCACGGGCCCCCCGTGGACCTCGTCTTGCACGAGGCACCCCAGTCCCAAAGACTCGCATCCGATTCCTACACGAGATCCAGGGTCATCCCGAATATCGCCTTGCTGTTCCAGGCGGATATATGCAGGAGGCACCAGCTCAATCCGGCCTGCACGTCCGAGGCCAGGGAGATCTGGTCCTAAGAGGGTCTCTTGCGTAGAGAGTGCGCCTTCAGCCGCTGCATGGCCCTGTAATGTAGTGGGCCCGGGTAGAACGCCTGTGTCGAGGCCAAGAGGAGACCCACCACGCGAGCCAACCTCCGGAGGGGAGTTCGGTCTTGTCGAAAACATGTCTGATCTCCTTCCGAATGGCCGTTATCTTCGCCACAGGCAGGCTGAGAATGCCGTCTTGCGCAACGACTACGAAACCCAAGAATTCCACCGTCTGCGCAGGCTCCAAGGCCGATTTCTTCAGAATGACCACGAACCCCAGGCATTCCAACGAGGAAAACGCAGAGCGCGTCCGAAATCTGAGCCCGGCGGGGTCCTCGCAAAGATAAGCAAGTCGTCCAGATAGACGATGCAGCGTACGGCCTCTGCTCTGAATTGGGTGACCACCGGTTTCAGGAGCTTGGTGAAGCACCAAGGGGCCGAGCTGAGGCCGAAGGGGAGGCATGGGAATTGGTACGGAGCTCGAACTTCCACCTCCAACAAGGGCTATTGGCCTCTTGTGATGACGGGGATCCTCGGGCGTCCAACCTGTGTAGGGGAAGAGTGGAAGTCTGTGACATAACTCCGCACTGTCCCAAGGACCCATACGTCTGAAGGTAACTGTGGGCGGAAGACCTTCCCGATCGAAGACTTCGCTTTATCCCGGGAGGTAAACAGAATAACCTGTTTCTGCAGTTCCTCAACGAAAGGCTCCCTGAACAGCAGACCTTTAGCCAGGGGACCCACATCTTCGGCTCCCAAATCCGACAGCTTGTTGTCCATATGGAAGAGAGCCGTCTTCCTGGGTTCCGTGCAAAGGGCCACAGTGGCATTGACCAGCAGGCAAATGGAACAAAGTGCCCAGTCCCTCATGGTGGCTGGGTCCAGAGCCCTACCTTCTGTGAAGGCCTCGTCTGTTAGGGCCAACATCCAGGGTAACCGCCACCCTGTCCGGCAGTACCGGTCTGGGGCATTGCGCCCGCAGCTTCTTGCAAGCCTCACTTCCAAGGGGTCTACGGACCCAGTAGCGCACGAATTGTGCCAAGTGGTCGGGCAGTGACTAGTCCGAGGACCTTTGGCATCGGATAGATTGAGGCTCTAACAGAGGTTCTCCAGTAGTGCCCAAAAGGGTATCGTCCCCCAACATTGTCGTGGGGGCCCTAGTCGGTGGCGCGTCTTCCTCTTCCCAGCGTCCACCGGGACCTGCGCCAAGGTCCTCAACCCAAACATCTTCTCCATCTGAGGGAGGCTGGTCTGCCCGCCACACATCTAGCGCGGCCAAGGTGGGGGGGTAAGGAGGCCCGATAGGCGGTGGCGCCTGGCCGGCGAGGTTATCAACCTCAAACCACGTCACTTCGCCGGAGTCTTGCCCGTCCGGGAGCGTGGTTCAGGGTCTTCACTCTTTCAATAGCGCGTTCGCGCACTTGCCTGCTCTCGCACCTGAGAGTCTGACTCATCTGAGTCTTCTGCCAACTGAGGGGTTCCGCACACACCCCTGTCCGTATGTGGTTGAGGGAGGGCCCTAGCCAGGGCTATTTCAACAGATGCGGTGACAGCCGCATTAAGTAAAGCCTGCAAATTCTGCTCCTGTGCAGAGGCGTCCATAAAGTCTGAGTCTATGATACTTGATACCTACGAAGCTAGAAAACAGGTATCATTAGCAGGCAAAAGGGGCAGCACCCCTAGTGTTGGCAGAGGCAAGTAATAATGCATGCAGGCTCAACAAACCGTTATCCAGGGTATGGAGCCACCAGTCCAATAGCATGCATAGGATGGCACAGACAAAGCAGGCCAATCATGGGGCACAGACAAAGCAGGCCAATCAAGGGGCACAGACAAAGCAGGCCAATCAAGGGGCACAGACAAAGCAGGCCAATTATAAAGGCACAGACAAGGCAGGCCAGTATAAGGGTACGGGCGGTACCGACCCAGAGGTATAATGCAGGCGGAAACCTAGATCCTTTTAGACATGTAGTAGAATCTTGACTATTAGGGTGCAGGGTAGAGACGAAGCTGGGTCCTTATAGGCAAGGTTCTTCAAGATAGCGAAACACTTTAGTTTTTATATGGTTGTGCCTAATCCATTAGGCCACAAAATACGAGTGCCATGCTCAACCACCCAGATGGGGCCTGAACCCACAATCCCTGGCTTTGGACGCCAGTGCTACTTCCATCAGGCAACTGAGGCTTGATTAGAGCAGTCCTAGTTCAATAAGTGGGTAAGGACACCAGGCAGGGACACCTGCAGGAGGCACGCAGTGCCATGTGGAAGTCAGGAAAACCAGTAAACCGTAAAACCATGTCCATAGAAAAACATGCAGGGCAAGCACACATGCAAAGAATCGAAAACTAAAGTCTATTCTTAGTTACTTGGAGAGGTGAGGGGGATTGAATCTGCGACCCTCATATATGGGGCATAATTTATGATGCATGGGCTCACAGAGCTGCCTCACATGGACAGAAAAGAAAGCTGTCACCGAAAAATACGCACCCCCAAACCACCCAGGAGATGGCGAAACACACCAGACCAGCTAGTCACTGTACCTTTAATAAGGCTGTGACGCACGCGGCAAACACAGTGGAGAGCCGCGCACCTGCTGCCCGACCACGCGGTCGCGGGGAGGGTGACCGGGAGCGGAGGCTCCAGCGGCAAATGAGTAGATCCCTGCTCCGTCCCCACTCTGACAAGTGTTAGCGAGTGAGTGGGGACGCGGGCAGGGTAAAGAACAAAACGGGGATTCCCGCTCGGCAGACGAAGCCGGTGGGCGGGAATCAAAGGCAACACACGAGGGACCGCAGGAGTCTTTCTCCACGGTCCCGGCGGTCGGCACGGGGAGCGGTCGAAAGACCGCTTCTCGGTGACCACCACGGCCAATAAGCCAGAGGAAACAGAACAAACAATAAAGCCAACAGGGTAAAACAAAACTCCCAAGGAGAAAATGTGGTGGAATCTCGGTAAAAATAAATTTAGTAGGCCGAGATTACCACGTGGCATGTGTACGTGCATATGCTGACGTATCGATCAGTTGGTTGCACGAGGCAAGATACGATCAGTAGTGTACGGAGCATGTGCAAGAATACAGGATGTAGTATTCCCCTCCTCCATTGTGCTGGACAGGCCATGCGGTCAAGCAGGAAGTTAATTCTTATTTGTATTGATTGGTCAAGAGAATGTGCGGGTGGAGCTTAATATGGGAGGAGTTATGTGCTTATATAAGGAGCCTGCACTATTGTCCGGGGCTCAGAACTTGCTGTATTTTGGTGACATTAGTCCCTCTGAGTCCCGATCGGTGATCCAATAAAGAATCTCTTCCTTCCTGAAGAAACCTGTGTCCATCTCTCTGTGCTTTGCTTCCGTCAGTTTCTCCGGTATCATGTGGTGCATTGGCCGGGAAGCTCATCGTTCAACGGTAGCTGAGAGGCAGAGGCGTGAGACGGTCTATCTTTGCCCACGTTCTCTACGGCTGCACCCCTAAACTTCTGCGTGGACCTCCCTTCGTTTCGGCGCCACTGGTCTGTTGTCCAGGAGATCATCGGCCTCTACGTAAGAAGTGCTGGGGTGTCCCCGTCGATGAGTGTGAACTCAGGTTCAGGAACGAGGAGGTAAGACAACTGCTGTTTTAGATGGCAGACCCACTAGGGGTATACCGATTGTGCGGTAGGCCCATAAGGGGTTATTTGTGTATGGAATCTGCCCCCTCTGTCGGAGGGAAGGAGCGAAGGCGCACCGCTCAATCAAACGCTCTTTAGTCAGACCATTTGATTTGGTTAGTCAGGCGGGGTCCTGTGTAAATAGCCCTAGCCGGACACCGGTGTCTTGTCTAGACTAGCGTTCTAGGGTGTATATTACGTTCGCTAGGTCGGAGGGACCGGGAGACTAAGCGGCGCCTGTGTAAATTCGGTTCGCTAGCTCTCAACCTATCTTGGCTAAGTGGGAAGGCGTGTAAATTTGGAACCCACTAGATTTTTGATAGTAATCGACTAAGAGGCGCCTGTGTAAATTCGGTCCTCTAGCTCGCTATATGTGGTGCTTGGGTAGTGTGGCTAACCAAAACGGGTGTACATAGTTTTAGGTAGTCCATTCAAGGTACTGGCCAATAGTTTAGTTGGGAATTGTAAATGTGTTAAAGATTGTTAGTAAAGTGTATATCTTGTTAGATAGCGCGAGCTCAGCCGTCTAGCGAGAGTGTTAATAGTGTGTTGCTGTATCATAGTGCACGGTACCATAACCCTGTATATTTACTGACACTGTATATAAGTACTAATCATTGTCGTCTATTGCATGTTTAACACCATAACCACTAATAATTGTATTATGACCTTAAATTGTGCTTTGACCTATGCTAACCGTACTGTAACCGCTATTTGTAAAAGACGATGTTACTGGGGTGTGTTATAGACGGGTAATTCATATATAGAGAATTATAGCGTGGGTGACTGTATAGTTTCGCCAAAGGGCATAATATTGATTATCTAGTGACTGGTGTAACAGCTGTGTGTGTATGGGAATTCCCTGAGTGTTTATTGTGTTATTGTGTACGTTTCACTTGGTAACCGTACCACATGGTGCTGTTGCCAGAGGAAACGGGTGTGATTGTTGAATAGTACGCGTGCATAGTATTCGTTGTCAACGACGTTCCATTGATAAGTATGGGCGCGTCGCAGTCAACGATTCCGGATCCCTTAGGTTGTATGGTGAAGAATTTTAAAAAGGGATTCAAAACATGTGATTTTGGGGTTAAAATGTCTCCTGTACGTTTAGTCACTTTGTGTACTAGGGAGTGGCCTACTTTGGTTGCGGCATGGCCGCCACGTGGCAGTTTGGATCCAACTCTGGTACAGCGCTTACACGTGGCTGTATCAGGTAGGCCTGAACTTTACGGGCAGTTTCCTTATATTGATTGTTGGAGACAGGCCGTAAATGAATCGCCAAAATGGATTCAGACATGCCACGAGGAGCAATGTCGCCTCATGGTGGCTAGGACTTGTTTGTCCACTAGGACTGGTGTTAGGCCACTTTTGGACACGCCCCCTGAGTCCGAGATCCCTTTGCCGCCCCCTTACTTTCCTTTAAGAGGAAGTGACACAAATGCAGGAAGTCCTGCACCCCTTCCCCCATTGCCCCCATCCACTTCCGCTTCCTCCTCCAGTACAGAATCCACCCCCTCTCGTACTAAATCTCCCCTTCCGGAACCAGAACCAACCCCCATTAGATCTGAATATCCTGATTTGGCGCCACTTCAGACTTCCGGTCAAGCTTCTTCTAGCTCGGCTCGAAGTGTTCTTTTTACTAACTTTTCTTATTACCCCCCGACCGGAACCTCTAACTGACGCCCCTCTACGTAGCCCCATACTAACCCGACAACTGACCGGTACCCAACAATTAAAACATTATCAGATGCCTCTTCGTCTGAATCCCGGGTCAGCCTATATCGATGCCGCAGGTCAAATGGCACATGCTGACCCAGTCTTCGTATATGTCCCGTTCACGACAACCGATCTCTTAAATTGGAAGACCCACAATTCCTCGTATACTGAGAAACCACAAGCTATGACCGATCTGTTCACCTCGATAGTTCAGACACATAACCCGACATGGGCTGATTGCCAGCAGTTATTAATGACTTTGTTTAACAATGAGGAAAGGACAAGGATTAACCAAGCGGCCATTAAAGTGCTAGAGGATAAAGCCCGTGCTTTGAATCAAGCCAATCCAGCAGCATGGGCCGCAACACATTATCCTAACACCGATCCCGACTGGAATGTAAATGGTGCTGATATGGTTCAACTCAGAGCCTATAGAGACGCTATAATTGCTGGCATGAAAGCTGGAGGGAAGAAAGCCATTAATATGTCGAAGACAGTTGAGGTGATTCAGAAAAGTGATGAATCGCCCAGTGTCTTTTATGACCGATTATTGGAGGCATACCGCTTGTATACCCCCTTTAATCCGGAAGACGCAGATAATTCCCGAATGGTGAACTCCGCCTTTGTCAGCCAAGCTTACGGAGATATTTAGCGCAAGCTACAGAAGTTAGAAGGGTTTGCAGGTATGTCTATTACCCAACTAATGGAGGTAGCGAATAAAGTATACATGAACAGGGAAACAGAAAGTAAGAAAGAGGAAGAGCGCAAGATGCGTAAAAAGGCTGATATGCTAGCGGTAGCGATCGCAGGCGTAGATAGACGGGGCCCAGATAGAGGCGATAGTAGATGGAATAGGGAGCCTTTGAGTAGGAATCAGTGCGCGTATTGCAAGGAAGAAGGGCATTGGAGGAACGAGTGTCCACAAAGAGAGCAGTACGAGAGAGACCAACCCAGGGCAGGTTATGGAAACTTTAGAGGCAGAGCGAGAGGTAGAGGAGGCCCCGGAGGGAGTAATGGTAATAGAGGGAGCAATGGGAACAGAGGAAGTGTTAGGGAAGATAGGTATTTTCCAGCAGCGCAAAGGTCCCGCGATAGAGAAGGTAGGGACTTTGTAGGATTGGCTGACACGGTCATGGAGGACTATTGATACCGACCGGGCTCCATCCCCCTTGGTCGAGCGGAGCCTATGGTCGATGTATCAATAGGGGGAAAAAGGAGTGCGTTCATGATCGACACTGGTGCTGAACATTCAGTGGTGACTAATCTAGTTGCTCCTCCATCTGGAAGGACTATTACTGTAATAGGAGCAACTGGAAGAAGTGCTGAAAAACCGGTTCTTAAAAGTCGACTCTGTACATTGGGAGGCCACGTAGTAAAACATCAATTCCTTTATATGCCTGAATGTCCAGTCCAATTGCTGGGACGTGATATGCTATCTAAATTACAAGCTCAGATTACGTTCCTACCAAATGGAACAACATCCTTAAAGTTTAATGGACCTTCAGGTATTATGACATTATCCGTACCAAAGGAAGAAGAGTGGCGACTTTATACAGCGTTGACTAGCCAAAACCCTAGGAGTGATGAATCCTTATTCAACATACCAGGAGTTTGGGCAGAGAACAACCCACCAGGACTGGCCCGCAATATTCCACCTATTAAAATTGAACTAAAACTTGGGGTTTATCCAGTGAGCCTAAGACAATATCACATCCCGCAGAAGGCTAAGAAGAATATACAATCTTATCTGGATAAGTTCATACGGTATGGTATCCTAAAATTCTGTACTTCCCCCTGGAACACCCCATTGCTGCCTGTTCAAAAGCCCGGTACAGATGAGTATCGACCTGTGCAGGACTTGAGAGCAGTCAATGATGCGGTTGTTAGTATACATCCAGTTGTGCCCAATCCATATAACCTGCTTGCTTTAATTCCGGGCGGGGCTACTTACTTTACAGTCTTAGACCTCAAAGATGCCTTCTTTTGCCTCCGAATTGCCGCAGAAAGCCAATGTATCTTCGCTTTCCAATGGGAAAACGCTGTAACGGGCTCAAAACGCCAAGTGACCTGGACAAGACTGCCCCAAGGGTTTAAAAATTCACCTACCCTATTTGGTTCAGCTCTAAGTCAAGATCTACTGGATTTCGAGTCCATCCCAGGAGAGTGTGTATTGTTACAATATGTAGATGACTTGTTGATAGCAGCAGTAACAAAGGAAATATGTCAGCAAGCAACGCACGATCTACTACACATTCTCTGGAAGGCAGGATACAAGGTGTCTAGAAAGAAGGCTCAGTTGTGTTTGCCAACTGTCAAATATCTGGGATTCCATATCTCTGAAGGTCAAAGAATTATGGGGCCAGAGAGAAAAGAAGCTGTGTGCCAAATACCGATACCCAAGAATAGAAGACAAGTGCGAGAATTCTTGGGGGCAGCAGGCTTCTGTAGGATATGGATTCCCAGCTACGTGATACTGGCAAAACCTCTGTATGCAGCTATCAAAGGTACAGAGCACGACCCCTTCTTATGGACTCAAGAACAGCAAACGGCATTTGAAGATGTGAAGAAGGCTTTGATGAGTGCCCCAGCATTAGGTCTACCTGATCACACACGACCATTCTACCTGTATGTACATGAGCAAAGAAGAATGGCTGTGGGAGTATTGACACAGTACTTGGGATCATGGCAAAGACCTGTTGCCTACATGTCTAAGCAACTGGATGCAGTGGCCAGCGGACTTCCACCTTGTCTAAGAGCCGTAGCTGCAGCCGCCCTGCTAGTAGCTGAAGCCGATAAACTCACTCTGGGTCAAGAACTTTATGTACGAGTCCCACATGCAGTACAGACGTTGTTGGATTACAAAGGAAATCATTGGTTTAGTAACAGCCGTATGACCAAGTATCAAGCAATGTTGTGTGAAAACCCAAGAGTGCATTTAGAGACTGTAAACACCTTAAATCCAGCTACCCTTTTGCCACAACCTACTGAAAGTCAACATGATTGTTTGGAAGTAATGGATGAAGTATTTTCAAGTAGACCAGATCTTCGTGATTTTCCCATCCAGAACCCCGATGTTCAATATTACACCGACGGCAGTAGTTATGTGAAAGAAGGGATCCGCTATGCAGGATATGCAGTAACAACAATAGACAAGGTGATAGAAGCTCGGCCACTGGCGAAAGGAACATCAGCACAAAAGGCAGAATTGATAGCACTGACACGAGCGTTACAATTGGCTGAAGGTTTAAGAGTGAACATCTACACGGACTCCAAATATGCGTTTTAACCACTCATGCCCACGGAGCTTTGTATAAAGAAAGAGGACTATTGAATTCAGAAGGCAAAGAAATCAAATATGCAGTTGAAATCCTACAACTATTGGAAGCAGTGTGGGAGCCGAAAGAAGTCGGTATCATACATTGTCGAGCGCATCTGAGAGGAGATGGTGATGTAACCAAGGGAAATCGGATGGCAGATAGTGCAGCTAAGCGTGCCGCTGAATCGGGAAGGCAGGAGTATGTGGGGCATATAGCTGCTCTTATACCAACTCCACTGTCTCAATGGACTCCAGTTTATACAGCTCAAGAAGAGGAGTGGTTAAAGACTGAACCTGTAAAGTATTTGGAGAACAAATGGTATCAGTTAGAAGATGGAAGAATAGTCATTCCAGCATCACTAGCGGTAGAAATTGTCCAAAACTATCACAATGGGACACATTCTGGGAGAGACAGCACAGAGGAATCTCTCAGAAAACATTTCTACATACCAAGATTGTCCAACTTGACTCAGGCCATTGTACGAAGATGTGTAACGTGTGCTAAAAATAATGCAAGACAAGGACCAGTAAAGCCACCAGGAGTCCAGTTTATGGGGGGACTCCCCATGTCCGATTTACAAATTGACTATACAGTGATGCCTAAATCGGGTGGACATCGTTACCTGCTGGTAATTGTGTGTACCTATTCAGGCTGGGTAGAAGCATGTCCTACTCGTACAGAGAAAGCAGGAGAAGTTGTGAGATTCTTGCTACGAGAAATAATACCCCGATATGGACTACCCTGCTCTATAGGATCGGACAATGGTCCAGCTTTTGTTCATCAGTGCCTACAACAACTGACTCATATGCTTGGTATAAAGTGGAGGCTTCATACGGCATATAGACCCCAGAGTTCTGGTAAGGTAGAGAGAATGAATAGAACTATTAAGAATCAGTTGGCTAAAATGTGTCAGGAAACCCAACTTAAGTGGAACGTTCTCTTACCCATAGCTTTATTGCGAATCCGCAGTACCCCTACCAGAAGGATGGGCCTCTCTCCTTTTGAAATCATGTATGGGCGACCACCTCCCGTACTTGGTAACTTAAGGGGGGATTTGAGTCAGTTGGGAGAAGGAATTACCCGGCAGCAGGTTGTAGAGTTGGGTAAGACTATGGAGGAGGTACAGAAATGGGTACAAGATAGATTACCTGTGAATATTTATCCCCCAGTTCATAGTTACCACCCAGGAGACCAAGTGTGGATTAAAGAGTGGAATAATGTACCGTTAGGGCCCAAGTGGAGAGGTCCTTATGTTGTTCTTTTGTCTACCCCTACAGCGATAAAAGTAGCCGAAGTGACTCCGTGGATACATCACTCCAGGGTTAAACCAGCAGCAGTCGATTCTTGGCAAGTTACAGCAGATCCAGAGAATCCCTGCAAGATCCGGTTGAAACGCACGACTCAGTCAGAGTAACGAGGAACCTTGTGGATTACAAAATTTTATTTGTTTCAGAGATTTGGTACGTGAGTGAGAAGGCCATAATAAAGCCTGTCCGCCCACCGACGTATAGTGTATAAGCCAGGGAAAGTCTCAAAGGGACTCCTGTGAAGACGAGCAGAACTCCATTCCCTGCAGCCCTTACATCCTGGAAGCTGAGGTGCCTTCGCACGGACAAAGACTGAGGATGACGACGAAAGATGTGTTCTTGATAATGTTTATTTATGTGTATTTTTATATTCAGGAAGGTAGAGGTACCGACACTCCTAGCTGTGAGGTATGCATTAAGACTACAAGAACAGGTAACCATATTTCCCAAACCCTAATTTGGCATTCACAATACGAGTGTAAAGGAGATGTATCAAGATGTAGATACCTAAATATAGAATATAGTGTGTGCCATTTAGGAGTAGGAGAACCTAAGTGCTTCAGTCCAGAGTATCAACCCCGTACAATTTGGTTGACTCTCAGGAATGGAGATCCTCAGGGGACCCTAATTAACAAGACAGTATTAGAATCCGTACATTCTTCGGGTGTTCTGCTATTTGATGCGTGTAAGGCGATATCAAGTGGTAGAAAGCCGTGGAATGTATGTGGGGATCTTAGATGGGAGAGGACGTATGGGTCTAATGATAAATATATTTGTCCCAGTAGTAAAAATAAATATGTGAGTCCTAGATGCCCAAATAGAGATTATAACTTTTGCCCATATTGGTCTTGTGTGGGGTGGGCAACTTGGGGACAGACAGTAGACAAGGACATGATTGTGACTAAGTTGCCTACCAGCCCATATTGTAAGTCTATGGAATGCAACCCAGTCCATATACTTATAAATAACCCCGACAAGTTCTTAGACAAATATGGTAATTTATTTGGGTTTCAAATATATGGGACGGGTTTAGATCCTGGGACAGTATTGTTTATAGGGATAGAGACTGATACGGTATCCTCCCAGACTCATCAAGTATACCATTCCTTTTATGAAGAGATGAGCATAGATAATAAGATCCCCCATAATGCTAAAAACCTGTTCATTGATTTAGCCGAAAGTATTGCCGGTAGTCTTAATGTTACCAACTGCTATGTGTGTGGAGGTACTAACATGGGAGACCAATGGCCTTGGGAAGCAAAGGAGGTAATGTCCGGTTCTGAGGCAGTTGACCAATTAATATCTACACAAGCCGATTATCATATGAGTGTTAGAGGTAAATCTGAGTGGAGATTAAAGACCTCCATCATAGGTTATGTTTGCATAGCAAGGAAAGGAATGATGTATAATACTTCTGTAGGAGAATTAACTTGTCTAGGGCAAAAAGCTTATGATGATGATACAAAGAATACAACTTGGTGGTCGGCTTCAAATGTCTCAGAACCATCTAACCCGTTTGCTAGATACGCCAATTTAAAGGATGTGTGGTTTGACCTATCTATCACATCTACCTGGAGAGCCCCAGCAAATTTGTACTGGATCTGTGGTAAGAAAGCCTATTCGGAGTTGCCACAGGACTGGGAAGGGGCATGTGTGTTGGGTATGCTCAAACCATCCTTCTTCTTGTTACCTATTGAAACAGGTGAGACTTTAGGTGTTAAAGTGTATGATGTGAATCATAGGAAGAAAAGGGGACCCATAGAGATAGGCGCCTGGGAAGATAATGAATGGCCTCCCCAGCGTATTATAGATTATTATGGGCCAGCCACGTGGGCAGAATATGGTACCTTTGGTTATAGAACCCCTATTTATATGCTCAACCGTATTATACGATTACAGGCGGTGGTTGAGATTATTACTAACGAGACATCACAAGCGCTCAATCTTCTAGTGAAGCATAATACCAGGATGAGGACAGCAGTCTACCAAAATAGATTAGCCTTGGATTACCTTTTGGCAGTAGAGGGAGGTATATGTGGGAAGTTTAACCTGAGCAATTGCTGTCTTCAAATAGATGACGAAGGGCAAGCAATAGCTGAGCTTACTAGCCATATGGTTAAACTAGCGCATGTGCCTACTCAGGTATGGAAAGGGTATAATCCAAGCAGTTGGTTTGGTAGCTGGTATGAGTGGTTTGGAGGGCTTAAGGCAGTGGTAGGTGGAGTCCTACTGATTTTAATGTTATGTTTACTCCTGCCGTGTCTTATACCCTTAGTAGTTAGGTCTGTGCAAAGCCTGATAGAAAATATAGCAGAGAGGAAGGCTGCTGCACAGATAATGGCAATATATAAATATAAGGCTTTAGATCAGGGAGAACCAATGCAGGAAGATGAGTGTTGAAGATTCACATCATAAGATAAGTCTGGTCTGGTTCAAGGTAACTTGCGGTGTATGCAAACTAAGGTTAAGTGATGCCTCAAGTAATTGTGAAATATCAAGAGGCATCAAAGGGGGGAATGTGGTGGAATCTCGGTAAAAATAAATTTAGTAGGCCGAGATTACCACGTGGCATGTGTACGTGCATATGCTGACGTATCGATCAGTTGGTTGCACGAGGCAAGATACGATCAGTAGTGTACGGAGCATGTGCAAGAATACAGGATGTAGTATTCCCCTCCTCCATTGTGCTGGACAGGCCATGCGGTCAAGCAGGAAGTTAATTCTTATTTGTATTGATTGGTCAAGAGAATGTGCGGGTGGAGCTTAATATGGGAGGAGTTATGTGCTTATATAAGGAGCCTGCACTATTGTCCGGGGCTCAGAACTTGCTGTATTTTGGTGACATTAGTCCCTCTGAGTCCCGATCGGTGATCCAATAAAGAATCTCTTCCTTCCTGAAGAAACCTGTGTCCATCTCTCTGTGCTTTGCTTCCGTCAGTTTCTCCGGTATCAAAAACAGGCACAAAGAAATAAACACATGGTAAACTACCAGTAATCTGTATAAATAAACACATGGTAAACTACCAGTAATCTGTATAAATAAACACATGGTAATCTATCAGTAATCTGTATAAATAAACACCTGGCAAACTACCAGTAATCTGTATAACTAAACACATGGCAATCTATCAGTAATCTGTATAAATAAACACCTGGCAAACTACCAGTAATCTGTATAACTAAACACATGACAAACTACCAGTAATCTGTATAACTAAACACATGGCAAACTACCAGTAATCTGTATAACTAAACACATGGCAAACTACCAGTAATCTGTATAACTAAACACATGGCAAACTACCAGTAATCTGTATAACTAAACACATGGCAAACTACCAGTAATCTGTATAACTAAACACATGGCAAACTACCAGTAATCTGTATAACTAAACACATGGCAAACTACCAGTAATCTGTATAACTAAACACATGGCAAACTACCAGTAATCTGTATAACTAAACACATGGCAAACTACCAGTAATCTGTATAAATAAACACATGGCAAACTACCAGTAATCTGTATAAATGAACACATGGCAAACTATCAGTAATCTGTATAAATAAGCACATGGCAAACTACCATCAGAATTGTAAAGGAAACATTCCCCAAAGAAAATAAAAGAGCCAGAAAGGCAAATAAATCTCACAACCAAGCATAGTTCATAACAATCATAAATAAATCACACTAAATCCCAAAGCCACCCACTAGAAGCAGGAGGCAGTGGTACTCTGACCTGTACTGATGCAGAGCAGCAAAGAAAGAGGAAATGGTGGCTTAGGAGGAGCCTTATATAGATACCTTATGTTTTTGTCTTTGTTTATCTCTCTGTTAATGTGCTGCTGTGGAGTTCTAGTAAAGAGAGACTTAAGCAAATATGAAGCCTCCTGTCATGCTATAAAATTCAGAGAGCTAAAGAAACCTGGAAAGAGGAATGAAATGTAGTGTAATTTAACATACAGCAAACATGCAAGATTGGATGGCAGCTATCATGCTTATTGTGAAGGAACACGTAAAATGTACAGGAAGCACAGACAATGAGTTATAATGGAAATGCTAGTGTTATGACCATTAACCCAGGAGATAGAGTGTTACTTCTAATCCCTATCAAAGTTCAATTTAGTTTTAGACAGTCTTTTGACTAAAAAATATACAAAACACAACGAGGGAACCGGCTGGTAGCCTAAATAAAGATAAATACAAAGAAATATAGTGTAATACAGTTTTACAATATTGACATTGCGCAATATGAAATGCACTCACAGGATCTTGGACAGTTCAGGCATATATGGTGCCACCCCTGATGATGTGGGGGGCTCCCCTGGACACTTCCACCCAAAAAGCAGGACTCCGGGTGAAGGTATGAAAAAAGCGGCTTTAATTGGATAAAAGTATATAAAATAAATACAAATAGAGGTCCTACGCATTTTGTCCCTTCTATAAAGTATAAGAATTCCTCAGGGACCAACAATATTAAAATAACAATCAATGCAGTACAATCAAAAAAGCAGCCTAACACCCCTCCACCCACAAGTCCTTTAAATAGGGCTAATCCCTAAGAGTAATTGATCACATGTGCCTCTCTGTCCTTCCTCATTGGTCCTGTGTAGATGAATATCATCTGTTGGAAATCACATTCTCAAGTATTCACAGTTGATCTTCATTATTTCTATGATTCTCCGGTTATTTTCAGCGTTTTCATGCGTTCCAGAAACCGGAAGTGCTGTGCGTTCCAACTGTGCTCGCAAACCCGGAAGTTCTGTATATCCGGAAATGGCATGCGTTCCACCTTCGTTTTTTTGCGTTCCACCTGTATTTTGGAATATCTAGCCACAAAAATACATATAAATGGTCTATAACTTAACCACAAATCCACTTATGGTGTATTCCTCTATAATATATACATTTGTTAACCTTATACCATCTGCACAATGCTCAGCAGATCACACAAATCTTCCCATATTGTGTATACTCATAATTTGGTGATATGGATCTTATATTAACTAATCTTTTATCTCCTAATTTTGTGATATTATTTAAATATCTAGTGTTACCTCTAATATATATTTAACAAAGAGCTGGGGGACCAGAGTCCCTAGTAGGAGAGTAGTGCAAGGGAAGGAGTCCCTACCTTTAATAATCCTAAGGACAAAAAGTTAAAAAGGCAGGAAAAAAGGTCTTAATCAGGGATATAGAATCAGGCTAAAGCTATATAACCTTATTCTAATATATGAAAAGGTAAAGATAGGTAATTGAGAGGGGGGGTGGGGGGGAGAAAGGGAATGGAAGGGGAACAAAAAACCTCCTGGATGGAGGATTAAAGTTAACCAATGAGTAAACCAAATCCCCAAATTCACCAAATTCCCAGAATCCCCAAACTTCCCCAAACTCCCCACCTTAAGAGAGCACTGTAACCGTTCCCTATATACCTCGGCACTATAGTGTAAGTGCCTACCTATTACCTTAGTAACCTTACTGCCTAAGTAGCCAAAATAATAAACTAAATAATAAGTCAATCCATAGTGCTACCTAAAGTGAACAAGAAATTAAATAGTGAAAAGTCTAACTCGATGCGCGTTTCAGCGTTCTAACACGCCGTCGTCAGGAGTAATGAGCTCTTCTTGCAACACAGTATCCGTTTATATACCGTGTAAATCACCCTGTAAATCGTAAGCCGGTGTGAGTGTATCACGTGAAAATATCACGTGATTCTGCCGCGTTACCTGATTCGTCAGTGCGTCCCCTTGTTCCGATTGGTCGAGGGGTATGATGACTAATCGCGGCTGGCCGATACCCACGTGGGTAACAGAGAGGGTTCAGCCGTATTCAGGGGGAGTGGCTTAATGACGTGAATGTCTAAGCTTATCCCGGCCCATACAATGAAATAAGAGAATCACATTTCGGCTTATATTTGTCCCTTAAATCTGCTTGAATGATTGCTTTCTAGGAATATCTATGTTGCCAGGTTGTACAGTCTAAAGTCAAATTGGACATCATCATGTCTGTTATCATAAGGCATGACGGCCACTTGATTGAGACCCTCATAGTAAAGATTTGAGGGGAATAACCCGGTATTTAATGACAGTTTAGATATTTACATATTTACAATTAATTACAGCAGGGAGGGAACAGTGTATTTAAAGGGGAAGTGAAGGTCCTGGTATAAATTGATAACAGAATACACCTACTATTTTTAAGGGGTAATTTAGGACCCATATATTAGGGCATGGGCAAACAAGTATATAATTTGCCCTAAGTTAATAAAGAAAGGGAACTATTACCTTTGACTTAAGTGGTGAAAAATTGTTATCTTATACCATTTTTTGGATCATAAATTGTTCGTACTAACTTATATGTATAGGGATTTGATGGGGATTTTTCCCTTATTATATATAACATCTGAAGTAGAGAGTGATCATAAAAATGCAGTAAAGGAAAATCCCTCATTGAGCCCTGCGGGCGAGAGGGTTTTTAATCTTTAAATCCAAAAGGACTCACGTTGTCTCAGTTTTGTGTCCCAGTCACCTCTTCTCTGAGTCTGTGGAATATGTTCAATTCCCATAAATTTTAGCTCTTTAGAAGAATTCAGGTGCTGTATTTTCAAATGTCGGGATATTGGAGTTTCTAAAGGTCTCCTAACTGAGTTGACGTGTTCCCTAATGCGTTTTTTAAAAGGTCTAAACGTTTTTCCTACGTATTTCATACCGCAGGAGCAGGTAAGTAAATAAATTACACCTTCTGTTCTGCAGTTGAAGAATGATCTAACTGGGAAAGTATCAATATTATTGCTGTCAGTGAAAACCTTGGAATTTTTATCCATAAATCCACATGCACTACAGTGACCGCATTTGTAGGAGCCCTTTGGTAAGTAGTTATTTAGGCCTTTTTTACGGAGTGCCAGATGGCTCTGTACCAAGGTGTCCTGAAGGTTACGACCCCTTCTTGCTGTCACTGAGGGTGAAGAAGTAATCACTTGTTTCAGGTGTGGATCGGACCTAAGTATCGGCCAGTATCGTTTGAGTGTTGTCATCATATAGTCCCATCCTGTATCGTATGTAGCAATGCATCTAATCAGTTTTTTATCTTCCGATTGTACAGGATTGTCAGTGAGAAGTATGTCCCAATTAGTCTTGATGGCTCTAGTGTATGCCCTACGCAGGACCCTATTTGGGTATCCTTTGTCCTTGAAGGCTTTCCTAAGGTCCCAGGCTTTGATCTTGAAGTCCTCCATGGACGAGCAGTTACGTCTTAACCTTAGGTATTGGCCTATTGGGATGCCAGCCTTTAAAGGTTTTGGATGGTAACTGGTCCAGTTCAGGAGGCTATTTGTAGCTTTTGGTTTCTTAAATAGGGTAGTTTGTGTCACACCTCCCTCTTCAATTGAGATCGTGATATCTAGGAAATTAATCTGTTTCCCACCAACTTCGCTGGTAAATCTTAAATTGAGATTATTCATCTTAAGAATTTCAACGAAGTCTTCAAACTCTTTGGTGGAGCCGGTCCAAACAATTAGCACATCGTCGATGTACCTTTTCCAGCACATTATTAGTGCAGAATATTTTTGAAGCTGTGGTGCACTTTGTATTTCTTTCTCCCATGTACCTAGATAGAGGTTTGCATAGGAAGGGGCACAGGATGTACCCATGGCTGTCCCTCTTATTTGTTGGTATATAGTACCGTTAAAAAGGAAAATATTCTTAATCAAGATTATCCTAAGCAAATCCGAGACAAAATCAATATATGTATCGGGGGACTGAAGCTCCTGTGTTAGGATGGCTTTGATGTTGTCAATGCCCTTTAGATGTGGTATGGAGCTATACAGCGATTCCACATCCAGACTGCATAGTATTGCTTGTTCTGGTATGGATGAATTCTCCAAAAAACTTAACATCTGTTTGGTGTCTCTTATGTGTGACGGTAATTTTGACACAATAGGGGACAGGATCTTATCTACATATATACTTAAGTTCTGCGTAAGGTTACCACAGCCCGAGACGATTGGTCTCCCTGATGGGATAACTAGAGACTTATGGACTTGGGTAAACTATAGAATGTGGAAAGTACTGGTTGCTTAACCAGCAAGAAATCCAGCTCATTTTTGGTGATGAGTTTATCCATTAGTGCTTGGTTCAGGAGGGTCTTTATTTCTATAAAGTATTGTGGGGTAGGGTCATGGCTGAGAACCCGATAGGTTTCACTATCGTTCAGAAGGCGCTGTACCATTTGAATATAGTCTGGGCGGTTCATAAGAACTATGTTCCCCCCCTTGTCTGATGATTTAATCACTATTTCCTCATTTTCATTTAGTTGTTTTAATGCTGATTTCTCCATTCTTGTTAGGTTGCTACATGACATTGTATTCAATTGACCCAGGTCTGCCTTATCAATGTCTCTACATACCATTTCTAAGAACACCTCAATATTTTTATAGTCTTTAAATTGAGGGGTGAATCTGCTCTTAGGTGCAAGATTGGTAATTGGAATATGGTCACTCGGATCGTTAGAATAAAGGAGCTCAATCAGAGTGTCCAGACAATCCATATCTGTGACCGTAAGCCCTAAGTTTAGGGCTTTCACTTCTTTTTTGTGTGTATGGTACTTATGTAAGGCTAACTTACGGGCAAACAAATGCAAGTCTTTAGTCCATGTAAATTTATTAAAAGATGGTGTAGGGACAAATGATAGGCCCTTAGATAGAGTTTTAATTTGTATCACGCTTGGTGAGAAAGATGACAAATTGATAACCCTTAAGTCTGTGGTGACTAACGTCGATGTTGTCTCTGACCTCTGCCTCTCTGTGACTGTCTCGTTTTGGGGCGTTGAACTTCGTCTGCCTGTCTTAGTCCTAAAAAATCCACTCCTTTTCTTAAGATACTTTTTGGTATTATCGGTGCTGGATTGCTATTTACACTTTCCCCTTCGTTATCAGTTGATTCGTATTCTGACGTGCTAAAATGGTCAGAGTCTAAAGGTAGGGACTCCTTGCCTTGCACTACTCTCCTACTAGGGACTCTGGTCCCCCAGCTCTTTGTTCAATTTTCAATTTTGTGGGTTATTCCCCGTTAAGAAGAGTTGTTTTGGGCACTTTACACCTATCCACGGGCAATCTATACTGCCCCTGGACTGGTGTATCTTTTCTCTGTTACTTTAAATATTAGGTGTTATACACCATTGACTAAGAATATTTTCCTATTTAACGGTACTATATACCAACAAATAAGAGGCCCTTCCTATGCAAACCTCTATCTAGGTACATGGGAGAAAGAAATACAAAGTGCACCACAGCTTCAAAAATATTCCGCACTAATAATGTGCTGGAAAAGGTACATCGACGATGTGCTAATTGTTTGGACCGGCTCCACCAAAGAGTTTGAAGACTTCGTTGAAATTCTTAATATGAATAATCTCAATTTAAGATTTACCAGCGAAGTTGGTGGGAAACAGATTAATTTCCTAGATATCACGATCTCAATTGAAGAGGGAGGTGTGACACAAACTACCCTATTTAAGAAACCAACAGCTACAAATAGTCTCCTGAACTGGACCAGTTACCATCCAAAACCTTTAAAGGCTGGCATCCCAATAGGCCAATACCTAAGGTTAAGACGTAACTGCTCGTCCATGGAGGACTTCAAGATCAAAGCCTGGGACCTTAGGAAAGCCTTCAAGGACAAAGGATACCCAAATAGGGTCCTGCGTAGGGCATACACTAGAGCCATCAAGACTAATCGGGACATACTTCTCACTGACAATCCTGTACAATCGGAAGATAAAAAACTGATTAGATGCATTGCTACATACGATACAGGATGGGACTATATGATGACAACACTCAAACGATACTGGCCGATACTTAGGTCCAATCCACACCTGAAACAAGTGATTACTTCTTCACCCTCAGTGACAGCAAGAAGGGGTCGTAACCTTCGGGACACCTTGGTACAGAGCCATCTGGCACTCAGTAAAAAAGGCCTAAATAACTACTTACCAAAGGGCTCCTACAAATGCGGTCACTGTAGTGCATGTGGATTTATGGATAAAAATTCCAAGGTTTTCACTGACAGCAATAATATTGATACTTTCCCAGTTAGATCATTCTTCAACTGCAGAACAAAAGGTGTAATTTATTTACTTACCTGCTCCTGCGGTATGAAATACGTAGGAAAAACGTTTAGACCTTTAGAAACTCCAATAGTTAGGAGTTAGGAGACCTTTAGAAACTCCAATATCCCGACATTTGAAAATACAGCACCTGAATTCTTCTAAAGAGCTAACATTTATGGGAATTGAACATATTCCACAGACTCAGAGAAGAGGTGACTGGGACACAAAACTGAGACAACGTGAGTCCTTTTGGATTTACAGATTAAAAACCCTCTCGCCCGCAGGGCTCAATGAGGGATTTTCCTTTACTGCATTTTTATGATCACTCTCTACTTCAGATGTTATATATAATAAGGGAAAAATCCCCATCAAATCCCTATACATATAAGTTAGTACGAACAATTTATGATCCAAAAAATGGTATAAGATAACAATTTTTCACCACTTAAGTCAAAGGTAATAGTTCCCTTTCTTTATTAACTTAGGGCAAATTATATACTTGTTTGCCCATGCCCTAATATATGGGTCCTAAATTACCCCTTAAAAATAGTAGGTGTATTCTGTTATCAATTTATACCAGGACCTTCACTTCCCCTTTAAATACACTGTCCCCTCCCTGCTGTAATTAATTGTAAATATGTAAATATCTAAACTGTCATTAAATACCGGGTTATTCCCCTCAAATCTTTACTATGAGGGTCTCAATCAAGTGGCCGTCATGCCTTTTGATAACAGACATGATGATGTCCAATTTGACTTTAGACTGTACAACCTGGCAACGTAGATATTCCTAGAAAGCAATCATTCAAGCAGATTTAAGGGACAAATATAAGCCGAAATGTGATTCTCTTATTTCATTGTATGGGCCGGGATAAGCTTAGACATTCACGTCATTAAGCCACTCCCCCTGAATACGGCTGAACCCTCTCTGTTACCCACGTGGGTATCGGCCGGCCGCGATTAGTCATCATACCCCTCGACCAATCGGAACAAGGGGACACACTGACGAATCAGGTAACGCGGCAGAATCACGTGATATTTTCACGTGATACACTCACACCGGCTTACGATTTACAGGGTGATTTACACGGTATATAAACGGATACTGTGTTGCAAGAAGAGCTCATTACTCCTGACGACGGCGTGTTAGAACGCTGAAACACGCGTCGAGTTAGACTTTTCACTTTTTAATTTCTTGTTCACTTTAGGTAGCACTATGGATTGACTTATTATTTAGTTTATTATTTTGGCTACTTAGGCAGTAAGGTTACTAAGGTAATAGGTAGGCACTTACACTATAGTGCCGAGGTATATAGGGAACGGTTACAGTGCTCTCTTAAGGTGGGGAGTTTGGGGAAGTTTGGGGATTCTGGGAATTTGGTGAATTTGGGGATTTGGTTTACTCATTGGTTAACTTTAATCCTCCATCCAGGAGGTTTTTTGTTCCCCTTCCATTCCCTTCCCCCCCCCCCCCCCCAATTACCTATCTTTACCTTTTCATATATTAGAATAAGGTTATATAGCTTTAGCCTGATTCTATATCCCTGATTAAGACCTTTTTTCCTGCCTTTTTAACTCCTTCCCTTGCACTACTCTCCTACTAGGGACTCTGGTCCCCCAGCTCTTTGTTCAATTTTCAATTTTGTGGGTTATTCCCCATTAAGGAGAGTTGTTTTGGGCACTTTACACCTATCCACGGGCAATCTATACTGCCCCTGGACTGGTGTATCTTTTCTCTGTTACCTCTAATATATAGTTTATCATTTTATTTCATTTTATGTGTTATCCTTCTTATAATCTAATCAAAAAAGTGTCTTTTTTATTGTTATTATATTATTAATAAACCTAATTTATCCTGTGAAAATCAGTGCTTAATTATAATCACATACTAATTAAAAAAAAATAATAATAATAATAATAACTATGACCAATAGTGATATGTATTTATAAGAAACACACTAGATCCACATCCACATTTAATCCACCAGGCTCCAGTGTTTGTAGCCTGTGGATCCAGTAGGTCTCTCTTTGTGATAACTGTAACGGAACCGCTGGCACCCCGACCAGGTACCCTCCGCTGACGGATGCTCCTAGTGCTTTCCGAGGTCTCCAAGCACTCCATCAGACACCATAACCACTGTAGACTCCCACGAACCGCCGCAGCTTGGTTGGGGTCTCGCCACGCTACCCACTCTGGACCCAAGACCAGGGTCTAGCTTCCAGTAGATGGACCAGTGGCGTACTAAGGGGGGGGGGGGCGGCCCGCCCCGGGTGCCACTGACTAGGGGGGTGCCATGACTTCCAGTGTCATGTGTCACCCCCATCATTACGCTGCGCACAGCCGCAGCACCTTTGCGGCCAAACACCGGCGGGACTTCCTTCTTTATGAGGAGGAGGGGGAGGAGCGTTGCGGGCCGCGGCGTCGCGCAACGTGATGACGACGTGCGCAACGCCGTCAGTCCGCCTTCACGGATCTTCAGCGGAAGGATCCATTTCCGGGCGGTGAGGCACCCAGTGGTCGGACTCGGCGGGCAAGCAAGGCATCATCAAAATGTAAGTATAAAGTAGTTATTTTATGTCTGGGGCTGAATTAATTAAAGGGGGGGTGTATTAATTAAAGGGGGGGTGTATTAATTAGAGGGGGTGTATTAATTAGAGGGGGGTGGATTAATTAAAGGGGGGTGGATTAAGTAGAGGGGGGTTTATTAATTAGAGGGGGGTGTATTAATTAGAGGGGGTGTATTAATTAGAGGGGGTGTATTAATTAAAGGGGGTGTATTAATTAGAGGGGGGTGTATTAATTAGAGGGGGTGTATTAATTAGAGGGGGGTGTATTAATTAGAGGGGGGTGTATTAATTAGAGGGGGTGTATTAATTAGAGGGGGTGTATTAATTAGAGGGGGGTGTATTAATAAGAGGGGGGTGTATTAATAAGAGGGGGTGTATTAATTAGAGGGGGTGTATTAATTAGATGGGGTGTATTAATTAGAGGGGGTGTAGTAATTAGAAGGGGTGTATTAATTAGAGGGGGTGTATTAATTAGAGGGGGGTGTATTAATTAGAGGGGGTGTATTCATTAGAGGGGGTGTATTAATAAGAGGGGGTGTATTAATTAGAGGGGGTGTATTAATAAGAGGGGGTGGATTAATTAGAGGGGGTGGATTAATTAGAGGGGGTGGATTAGAGGGGGTGGATTAATTAGAGGGGGTGTATAATGTATTAATTAGAGGGGGTGTATTAATTAGAGGGGGTGTATTAATTCGAGGGGGTGTATTAGAGGGGGTGTATTAATTAGATGGGGGTGTATTAATTAGAGGGGGTGTATTAATTAGAGGGAGGTGTATTAATTAGAGGGGGTATATTAATTAGCGGCGGTGGATTAATTAGAGGGGGTGGATTAATTAGAGGGGGTGGATTAATTAGAGGGGGTGTATTAATTAGAGGGGGGTGTATTAATTAGAGGGGTGGATTAGAGGGGGTGGATTAATTAGGGGGGTGGATTAATTAGAGGGGGTGTATTAATTAGAGGGGGGTGTATTAATTAGAGGGGGTGTATTAATTAGAGGGGGGTGTATTAATTAGAGGGGGGTGTATTAATAAGAGGGGGTGGATTAATTAGAGGGGGTGGATTAATTAGAGGGGGTGGATTAGAGGGGGTGGATTAATTAGAGGGGGTGTATAATGTATTAATTAGAGGGGGTGTATTAATTAGAGGGGGTGTATTAATTAGAGGGGGTGTATTAATTAGAGTGGGTGTATTAATTAGATGGGGGTGTATTAATTAGAGGGGGTGGATTAATTAGAGGGAGGTGTATTAATTAGAGGGGGTATATTAATTAGCGGGGGTGGATTAATTAGAGGGGGTGGATTAATTAGAGGGGGTGGATTAATTAGAGGGGGTGTATTAATTAGAGGGGGGTGTATTAATTAGAGGGGTGGATTAGAGGGGGTGGATTAATTAGGGGGGGTGGATTAATTAGAGGGGGTGGATTAATTAGAGGGGGGGTGTATTAATTAGAGGGGGTGTATTAATAAGAGGGGGTGTATTAATTAGAGGTGGTGTATTAATTAGAGTGGGTGTATTAATTAGAGGGGGTGTATTAATTAGAGGGGGTGTATTAATTAGATGGGGGTGTATTAATTAGAGGGGGTGTATTAATTAGAGGGGGTGTATTAATAAGAGGGGGTGTATTAAAGGGGGTGCAGGTTTTTTTTTATTAAGGGGGTTGCAGTATTTTATTTATTAAGGGAGGATGTGCACTGCAGATTTTTGTTTTTTATTAAGGGTGTGTGCAGGGTTTTTATTAAGGGGTGTGTGCATGTTTTTTTGTTAGGGGGTTGTGAAAGTTTTTGTTTTTTATTAAGGGGGTGTGCAGGGTTTTTATTAACCCCTTAAGGACCGCTGACGGTTCAGGACCGTCAGCGGTAAAACGTGCGTTTGGACCGCTGACGGTCCTGAACCGTCATAACGGTTTTGGGCAACTTACCTGATCGCCGTCGGTCCCACGGCGGCGATCAGCTCTCCTCCCGGTCCAGGGGGACTGCCTGTCTGCCCGGGCAGTCCCCCCTCGGCAGATCAGGACCCCACGGCCATGTGATCACTCGATCACATGACCGCAATAGGGGTCTTTGTATCTGCCTGCAGGGGGACTGTCTGTGCTGACAGGCAGTCTCCCTGCAAGTAAAAAATCATAAAATAAAGTGTAAAAAAAAAGAAATCAGTGTAAAAAAAATAATAATATGTGTATATATATATGATATATATACATGTATTATATCTATATATAATATATGTATATATATCATATATATAATGTCACACTAAGTGTATTTTTATATTTATATATACGTATATTAATATAAAAATACACTTATATTTAAATTACACACGAATATATACAATATATATAATAACTATATATATGGTATATATATATTATTATAAAATACAAATAATATGTTAATAAAAATAAATAACAAAAAATAAAAATAATTTTTAATAATTAAAAAAAAATTATATATATATATTCAATTTTATTCTAACAGTATTTTGATATTGATATATATATATTTATATCAAAATACACTTAGAATGTAATGATATATATATCTATGTATAAATAAATAAATAAAAATAATACGAAATATACATATGTCCACATACAAAATTACATTAATAATTTCATAAATATACACGTAGACGTCAAATATATAAATATGTATATATATTGAAATTCTACGTGCATATTTATGTAATATTTTTACCTAATTAAGTAATTTTAATGATTGCAATTTGAGGGACCTGCCTGCCAACGCAGGCCGAAAGTCCAGATAATTTAATTTGCTAGCACTGTGTTTAACCCTGTAACTTTCTATGACACCCTAAATCCTGTACATGGGGGTACTGTTTTACTCGGGAGACTTCGCTGAACACAAATATTAGTGTTTCAAAACAGTAAAACATATCACAGCGATGATATTGTCAGTGAAAGTGAAGTTTTTTGCATTTTTCACACACAAACAGCTCTTTCACTGAGGATATTATTGCTGTGATATATTTTACTGTTCTGATACACTAATATTTGTGTTCAGCGAAGTCTCCTGAGTATAACAGTACCCCACATGTAGAGGTTTTATAGTGTTTGTGAAAGTTACAGGGTCAAATATAAGGCTTGATTTTACTTTTTTTTTTTTTATTTAAATTTGTCAGATTGGTTAGGTTGCCTTTGAGAGCGTATGGTAGCCAAGGAATGAGAATTAGCCCTATGATGGCATACCATTTGCAAAAGAAGACAACCCAAGGTATTGCAAATGGGGTATGTTCAGCCTTTTTTAGTAGCCACTTAGTCACAAACACCGGCCAAAGTTAGCGTTTTTTGCATTTTTAACACACAAACAAATATAAATGCTAACTTTGGCCAGTGTTTGTGACTAGGTGGCTACTAAAAAAGACTGGACATACCCCATTTTAAATACCCTGGGTTGTCTACTTTAAAAAATATGTACATGTTAGGTGTGTTTCGGGGATTTATGACAGATAACGGTGTAACAATGTCACTATTGATACATTTAAAATATATATATATTGAAACAGCAATTTCCTACTTGTATTTATAGGCCTATAACTTGCAAAAAAAAGCAATAAAGCATGTAAACACTGGGTGTTTTTAAACTCGGGACAAAATTTTGAATCTATTTAGCAGTTTTTTTCATTAGCTTTTGTAGATAAGTAAAAGATTTTTCAAGTAAAAGTCCAAAAACGTTTTTTTTTTTTTTTTTTCACCATATTTTATTATTTTTTTTAAATACAATATATGACATAATATAAATACTGGTATGTAAAGAAAGCCCTTCTTGTCGTGAAAAAAACAATATATAACTTGTATGGGAACCGTAAATGAGAGAGCGGAAAATTACAGCTAAACACAAACACCACAAAAGTGTTAAAACTGCTCTGGTCCTTAACGTACAAACATCGCAAAAACAGGCCGGTCCTGAAGGGGTTAAGGGTTTGCAGGATTTTTTTTAATTAAGGGGGGTTGTGCAGGTTTTTGGTTTTCTTTAAGGGGGTGTGCAGCTTTTTTTTTTAATTAAGGGGGATGTGCAGGGTTTTTTTATGTGTAGGGAGTGTATGAAATTTATGTGATCGGGGTGCAGGGTTTTTATGTGTAGCGAGTGTATGAAATTTATGTGATCAGTGTGCAGGGTTTTTATATGAAGGGCGAAGGGCAGGGGTTTTCTAGAAGGGGCGAGACCAGGGGCTTTGTAGAAAGGGGCAGGGGAGGAGTTTTCTAGAAGTTTCTCACCAGCCCCTTTCTACAAAAGCACTGGTCTTCCCCCTTCTACAAAAATGGCGCATTTATACAAAATCCCTGCCCTGGCCCCCTTCTACAAAACCTCTGCCCTAGCCGCTACATCTTTTGAACTCAAATCCCTTTCCTATGCTATTTCTAAGGATCCGCTCAATAAAGTGGTATGGGTGCCAGGTCCCTCTAGTTTTAACCCTGCAGCTGAAAACATATGTTTCACTGAGGGTTAATCCAGCCTCTAGTGGCTGTCTCACTGACAGCCGCTAGAGGCGCTTCCGCAATTCTCACTGTAAAACTCACCGTGAGAAGACGCTGGACGTCCATAGGAAAGCATTGAGTAATGCTTTCCTATGGGCAGTTTGAATGCACATGCGGCTCTTGCCGCGCATGCGCATTCGGATCTAACGTCGGCAGGGGGAGGAGAGGTCACCAGGTCACCCGACGTTGGAGAAAGGTAAGTGGCTGAATGGGTTTTAAGGGGTGACCTCTTCTCCCCCGCCGACGTCAGCTCCCGAGTGGAGCCGAATGCACATGCGCGGCAAGAGCTGCGCACACTCAAACAGTCCATAGGAAAGCAAAAAATTGTGGGTGTTTTCTTAAATTTTTATTATGGTGGGGGGGGGGGTGCCACACTCAGGGTCCGCCCCGGGTGCCAAATGCTCTAGGTACGCCCCTGAGATGGACTTCTCCGAATTCCAGAGAGCAGGCACAGGAACAACTCTTAGAGCTCAGCGATAATACCCTGGGGAGTATAGTGATTATAGCAATCCCCAGAGTGTAGTTCTCCAATTCCCCAAACATGAGCCGAAACTTCATGAAGGTACAAGATGATCTGAGGTGCTAGCACACCCAGTCTGCTTTTATTTCCATCTTACACATATAAGACCGCCCACAGGGAGGGACAAAACAACCAATAGCATAATGGTTACAACCCCCAGGTTCCCCCCCCTCAGATAACCAGTTAACATAATTATTACAGCCAGGGAAAATACAGTTTTTATACATGTGCTATAACTTTAAAACCCTACAGCCAATCTTCATTACATATTTGAACTCAGCACACTTCAAACATAAACCCTTCCAAAAATCAGACAAATCCCTCCAGTGGATCAAAAGTTAGGTGGAAGTCCTTTATGACCGACCGCAAGCACAATTTCCTGCCCAAAACAGTTCCATAGATTTGGGCTGTGCGGTCGGTCAATTTCATGCCGAAAAACCATTTTGAACGGGACTTAGTCTCTGGAGCTGCAAGTTCAGTATGGAAGAAGGTAAGGGTCAGCGGTGTTCGGTAAAATGTGTAGCCGATTTCAGTTCCACAGAATCTTTAGCATACACCGCTGACCGCATTTGAATGAACAAAGATGGCCGCCGCCACGTGCAATTAACCTGCAGTAACCTCACAGCCTGGGAGGTAAATTGCCTGCACACTTTAACTTCTGGGTGGTCTGCCTGTGTGGTACTTGGTTCAGTAAGCCCTATTTACTGAACCAAGTGGGAGAAAGCCAGGAACAAGTTATTTTACAGGTCTGGGGACATAGTCTTAAAGGAGCATTGTTCAGCAAAGTCACAATATGTCCCCAGACGGTTCTTAAAGGGCCATACACACACAATAAAAGTTCATACTTTTCAGGGGCCATAGTCTTAAAGGGTATTGTTACCCAAAGTCTCAATATGTCCCCAGACAGTTCTTAAAGGGCCAGCAGCAGTACAATAAAATACCATTCACTGTGCTTAAAGGGCCAGCAGTCGCACAATAAAATACAATATGCCCAAATATAGTTCTCTAAACGTACCAATTTTCAAGGGGCCATAGTCAGCAGGTAGGAGGCGGACAAACAGGCTTCTCCAGTGCCCAGTGGCGAGGTTGGTTTAGTCACAATAACTTTTTAACCCTATCCCCCCCCCTCTCCAATCAACCAATACCCTTTCGATACCTATACACTTTAAACCAGTGAAGGAGAATTGGGGACAATGGTTACAATGTACCGGGATAGAATGAGTGGCCAAGTTCTTTTTGATATTATTTATATGCTCCAAAAGTCGCACTTTTAGGGGCGTCTTGGTCGTACCCACATATTGCTTGCCGCACGACACTGCAGTAAATAAACTATATAGTCCGTGCGGCAACCAATTTCTGACTTGATCTGGAATACCTCACTTGTGGTGAAACTGAAAAAAACATCTGTCTTTTTAAGATTAACAGTCTGGCAAGCTTTACAAACACCACAACCTCTAAAGAAACCATTGTCAACAGGTTTCTGACTATTCTCGTGATTTTTTATGGCATAGCTGGGTGCCAAAGTATTCTTGAAATTCTGATTTTTCTTAAAAATAAGTTTGGGCTGATCTGGTAAAAAATAATTAAGTACAGGATCCTGTTGGAGAATCGACCAGTGTTTCTGTAAATGATATTCATCTACACAGGACCAATGAGGAAGGACAGAGAGGCACATGTGATCAATTACTCTTAGGGATTAGCCCTATTTAAAGGACTTGTGGGTGGAGGGGTGTTAGGCTGCTTTTGATTGATTGTACTGCATTGATTGTTATTTTAATATTGTTGGTCCCTGAGGAAGTCCCATACTTTATAGAAGGGACGAAACGCGTAGGACCTCTATTTGTATTTATTTTATATACTTTTATCCAATTAAAGCTGCTTTTTTCATACCTTCACCCGGAATCCTGCTTTTTGGGTGGAAGTGTCCAGGGGATTCCCCCAGCCCCCCACATCATCAGGGGTGGCACCATATATGCCTGAACTGTCCAGGATCCGGTGAGTGCATTTCATATTGCGCAATGTCAACATTGTAAAACTGTATTACACTATATTTCTTTGTATTTATCTTTATTTAGGCTACCAGCCGGTTCCCTCGTTGTGTTTTGTATATTCTTGTGTTCAAGTTGTTTGCTAGCTGGGAGCGATCTGAGGGACGCTGTATTTACCCACCACTGATAAGTATCCTTGTATATAAGTGTGTGTATAAGGTGCATTTCTTTGTTGTTTTGTTTTGACTAAAAAAGCCATTTTAGTTTGTCGTATTTTAGTCATCTGAATTGTTTTAGTTTTACTCGACTAAATCTTCAGTAGATTTTAGTCGACTAAATCTCCAGTAGATTTTAGAAGACACAACTAAAATCAAATGGGTTTATTTAAAGCCTCTATCTGTGTATTTTGCCCCTTTCCACAGCACCTTTGTGTCTCTTTGTGTCCATCCAGCGCCTCCAGGTGTCTCTTTGCCAGGCCCTGGTCTGTCTCTTTTGCCCCTTCCACAGCTTCTCTGTGCAATATAAAAAACATTTTGCGGAAAATTTCAATTTAGTTCTAGTCATAGCCTTTTGACCAAAAAAGCTATTTTAGTTTTAGTCATATTTTAATCATCTGACTAATTAAGCATGAAATTATTATAGAACCAGGTAAAAAGGAATGTCTTAAACCTTATTGAATCCTGGAAGCCCAGACTTGACAAAAAAACATTAGGCGAGTTTCCCTAACTGACCAAGCTAAGGAAAACCATGCTTTCTCAACTTCAGATAGCCTGTTTAAATATAAGGTATTGTCATTTGGGTTACATGCAGTGGTGTATCTTGGTTTTGTGCTGCCCTAGGCAGGACAAAACTCAGACACCCCCCCCCCCCCGCGCGCGCGCGCGCCACCCCCACCCAACCCTTCCCCCCTGCCCCGCCTTCTAAATACACACATATTCACTGACAGATACGCATACACTAGCTAACAGACACACACACTAACAAACACACACAGTCGGACACACACACTAACAGACACACACACTAACAAACACACACAGTCGGACACACACACTAACAAACACACACAGTCGGACACACACACACTAACAGACACACACTAACAGACACACACTCTAACAAACACACACAGTCGGACACACACACTAACAAACACACACAGTCGGACACACACACACTAACAAACACACACACTAACAAACACACACAGTGAGACACACACACTAACAGACACACACACAGTGAGACACACACACTAACAAACACACACAGTCGGACACACACACACTAACAGACACACACAGTGAGACACACACACTAACAGACACACACAGTCGGACACACACACACTAACAGACACACACTGTCGGACACACAGTCAGACACACACTAATAGACACACACTAATAGACACACACTAATAGACACACACACACACTAACACACACACACTAACAGACACACACACACACACTAACACACACACACACACTAACAGACACACACAGTCAGAGACACACACACACACTCACATTAACACTTTTTTTTATTTACTCCCCCCCCCCCCCGCCTCCTTACCTTTGGGAATGCTGGGGGTGGGGGGGTTCTCCCATTCCCTGGTGGTCCAGTGGCTGCAGGACGGCACTGGCGGGCAGGCTGGGCGGCCGGCGAGGGAGCTCTTCCCCTGAGCTCTCTGCTCAGCTCCCTCGCGCGCCGCCCGCAGAGTGAGGCTGGGAGGCGGAGCCGGAATATGACGTCATATTCCGGCTCCCAGTCTCACTCTGCGGGCGGCGTGCGAGGGAGCTGAGCAGAGAGCTCAGGGGAAGAGCTCCCTCGCCGGCCGCCCGCCCGCCCAGCAACCAGCCCAGCATGTCTGTTAGCCGCAAGGCTAACAAGACATTTGCCTTGGGCATTTGGGGGCGGCGTTTTTTGCCGCCCCCTGGAAAATGCCGCCCAAGGCAAATGCCTTGTTTGCCTCGCGGCTAATACGCCCCTGGTTACATGGAGCTATGGCTACCTTTCATAGGTTGATGGACAGAATTATTATGCCCCATAAGTGGTATGCTGCAGCATACCTGGACGATGTAGTTATTCTTAGCTCTGACTGGTGACTGGAACTTACATCTCACCAAAGTTCATGCAGTCCTAGACTCTCTCTGCAAGGCTGGCTTAACTGCCAATCCCTCAAAATTTACTTTGTGACTAAAGGAGGTGAAATGTCTAGGTTAGTCCATTGGTAGGTGATGGGAAATGATTTGTTTTACGTATGCATTGCTTAGTGAATATTCCCCTAGACATACAGATATATATATATATATATATATATATATACACACACACAAAATATAGAATCCAGCGCACTTGCTTATTCACTAAATAATTATTTAAAATCTTAGAGATTGTAATTAGTAATGTCCCGAACTATTCGCTGGCGAATAGTTCCCGGCGAACATAGCATGTTCGTGATCGCCGCCGCGGGCGAACACATGCGCTGTTCGGTCCGCCCCCTATTCGTCATCATTGAGTAAACTTTGACCCTGTACCTCACAGTCAGCAGACACATTACAGCCAATCAGCAGCAAACCCTCCCTAGCAGACCCTCCCACCTACTGGACAGCATCCATTTTAGATTCATTTGGAAGCTGCAATCATTTTATTTTTTATTTCTTTATTTTTATTATTTGTTTTATTTTTATTTTGTTATTCTAAATGCAAAACATTGGTATATAGGGGAATATTCACTAAATGCCAAACATTGGTATATTCCCCTATATAACAATGTTTTGCATTTAGTGAATATTCCCCTATATAACAATGTTTTGCATTTAGTGAATATTCCCCTGTATAACAATGTTTGGCATTTAGTGAATATTCCCCTATATAACAATGTTTGGCATTTAGTGAATATAGAGGAATATTCACTAAATGCCAAACATTGTTATATTCCCCTATTTTAAAATTCGCCTGCCTATTGAAGTCTATGGCGGTTCGTCTGGTTCGCCCGGTTCGCAAACATTAGCGGACATTCGCGTTCGCGGTTCGCGAACCGAAAATTTTATGTTCGCGACATCACTAATTGTTATAGTTTTATTTGAAAACACCTCACCTAGGCAAAAAATAATTTTTTGCCTAGGTGAGGTGTTTTTAAAGAAAACTATTACAATCTCTAAGATTTGAAATCATTGTTTAGTGAATAAGCGAGTGCGTTGGATTCTGTATTTTGTAAATTTTGGCCCCAGCAGCACCCTACAATGTATGCATGTTCAGGTGAGTGCAGCCCTCTTGGTTTCGTATGTAGAAAGGCCATTAGGCCTACATTTGTGGGAGGAGTAAGTCCCCTACTCACCTCTGCCGATCCAGTTTATTGTATATCTCCATAGCAACCAGCACTTCCGGTCCGAGCTTCCCGCCAAACAGCTCCAGTCTCCAGCAGTAGAGGTGTCCAACTGTATCCTCCGTCCGTTCTGCAGCCCTGCCACCCGTCTTCTCCCCGGTCGCGGTACTTGGCTTCTGGTCACGAGACCGGAACGCTCACGTAAGCTAGTGAGGGAAATAGCGTTCGGCTATTTCCCTCCGTTCGGGCCTAAAAATGTAGGGGTAGGCTCCCTTTTTTCTCCTACATTACCCGTTCACATATACTTACCTGTTCGTGCATTTCCGCGTTTGCGCGACTAAATTAGACGAACGCCCGCTATACTTACGTTTCATGGGGCCTTCATACAGTCAAAAATGCCGACCTACGTACGGGCAAAACTCTGATGCTAATAATTACAATTATTGATTTACCGTTCGGTCATACGCACAAACCATGTACATATATACTTACCCGTTCCGACATTTTAAGCGATTCGTGTAATATCCCGTTCATCCCTCGAATACTTACCTGATTCATGCTATTGCTATTCGTGCGGAATTAAACAAACGCACATTATACTTTACCTAAGCAGGTCCCTCGTACGGCTAAAACTACTGATCCCGGTTCAAGCTAATACAAGCATTCCGTGCACACAAATCCATATAAAAAACACATATTTTATATACTTTCCATTCGGTTATGTAACAGTTTGTATTACACCTGTCAGTATGAGTTATTAAATCCGTTTAGTACTACAACCATTTACCACCGAACCTGTGTTTTCCGGTTGAACTATGTTCAAAATATTGAAACCTCAGTCACTTTACCTTAGTAATCAGTTATTTATTCCTACGCCTACGTGCTTCTTAAACTATGTTTAAAAGTTCATCAATTATTTAAATAAATTCCTCCTGACACCCAATTAAATTGGCAGAATTCTTCAACTCCACGCCAACCCTGTACAAACACATTAATTAATAACACGATCTTCTAGGGCAGGGGTTCTCAACCCAGTCCTCAGGACCCCCTACCAGTCCAGGATTTGGGGATTACCTGGAGGTGTCCAAGGTGTTTAGAAAAGGGGAAAAAAAAACACCTTAGACTCTAAGGTGTTTTTTTTTTTTCTTTTTCTAAACACCTTAGAAACACCCAGGTAATCCCTAAACCCTGGACTGGTAGGGGGTCCTTGAGGACAAGGTTGAGAACCCCTGTTCTAGGGTAACACTGGTAAAACCCTACATTTTCATTTACTACGTTTTCTCCTTAGGTTACGCAGTCATTAATTGTAGCCTCTGTTACATTTCTTTGGCTCCACAGATTGCCTCGTTTTCTTGTATTTCTGTATTTCTGCATAAAGTTAGCAAATTCAAGTTCTTGTATTTACAAACCCAGGTATAGTATTTTCTCACTTTGGTTTGTCTATGCCTCAAAACAACATGCACTCTAAACTTGTCACAGTATAAATTGGTTATTTAAAACATACTGTCACAGCCTTCACTAATTATAAAATATTCAATGGGTTTAATCCATAGCTCCAGATTTATTCTAAGCCTCCTCCGGTTTCTACGTCAAAAAAACAGTTACGCTCATCCAAGTACCTGTACAACAAATCAAGGTATAGTTCTCTACTCATTACGGGACCTTTCATACAAGAGCTAACGCGGTCTCGATTCATTACGATTAGCTTACGGTCCTACGCCCTTGGTGTGTTAAAATCTTTAAATTTATTTTACCTAGGCCTACGGTCATACTGCCATCAGGCAAGAAACTACCCAACCTACCTAACCTGGTACTCAACCACACTACCAGGTACTTACGTCCTTACTCGTTTACGGCATTCGCTACCACAAGGCATCAACCAGCCTCTCCCTAAAACATAAACTCGTCCCAGTCTTAGACTAACCATCCAGAGCCCTCACTTCAGGATCTCATGTTGCACTCCTAACAGCCAACCCTTACTACAAATCATACGCCACTACATTACGCTCAAATACATCAACATCTGTCTTAACCCTTAGGCTTCTTCTACGACAACAGCAGCAGCCAAGACACCCTACGTTAAAACACTCAAAGGTTCCAGTTCCTGGTTATAACCCCTTCAAGGTTAGTATCCACACATTACACCAGAATTACCATTCAACCCATAAGTATACAAGTGAACTGGCTTACAGGGTCTAGGCTCCGGCCCTAGCTTACGCAAGTAAAAAATCCGGTCCCGCGAGGCCATCTCCCACCTCAACACGCCCAAATCATAGTTATACGCCTCGCTCGCCCTTCTACAGGGCTGTAGTCAGGGCCTCACCTGTCACGGCCACACGTTTTGATTCTCTTTACAGTCACCGAGAGCCCAACACCTCGCCACCACGTCTGTGGCCACGAATTTCCCTAAGTCAAATCATAGTTAGAGCCTCTCACCGCCACTCGGCATTAGCAGGGCCTCACCTATCACCAAATTCACAGTTACGTTTTTTGCTTCGGCACTAGCATTACAGTCCAGTTCATCTAAAAGACCCCCCTCATATCCCTCCCAGTTCTCCTACTCCCCTTCTAATATCTCATTCACTAATTCATTTTAGAATGTCTCAAGAACCAACCCCCATCGATGAGTTGCACGAAGAGATCCCGTTTACTCCCATCAGACCAGAGTCACCATGTGAATCTCACCCCCTCAACTCCCACGTCCTTGAGAGCATGGACTATTCCTAAAATTACGGCCGAACTTAGGCTCAGGGGAATCCCTTTTCCAGCTACGGCTAGAAAGGCGGAACTCTACAGACTGCTCACCTACAGACTGTCCTTGAGGCACTAGCTCTCAAGGACAGCCACCAAGCGCTGGCACGGCCACCAAGGATACCCTAGCAGCAATTTTGGCCAACCTACAAACTTTGAACAACAAGCTATCTAAGGTGGAGAGCGCCATCGCCTCCCCAGGTAACACCCCAGGCCTCCCAGCCACCACCCCGGCAGTCTCTGCTGTACCACCATGCCCCCTATACTCCCCTCTCCAGCACCAGACAAGGCTATATCTCCTTTCGAGTCACCAGCCCACTCCGTCCCAGACTCCATCAGGAAAGAAATCCTAGACGGGAAGGAAGTGTGTCTGGTGTCTCTGCTTATAGCATCCCGAGACATACTGGAGAACAGGGCATACAATTACGGGGACATCTCAGTGGTGCTCAAGACTAGAGACCCTAGGCTTAACAAAAAACTATCCATCCCTCAGTTCGTAATGGCCTTCGGGATATACCGTAATGTCATCTGCACGGTGTATTCCCACAGGAGAGAGGAGCTAGACCTCCACCTCCACAAAGTGGTGGGTTTAGGCATCAAGTACGGGGGCTCCTCTTTTTACGACTATCATAAGTCGGTATCAGTGAAGGCGGCGACCCATCTGAAACAGTTTAATGTCAGAATTAACTGGTGTCAGATGGATACAGAACTATTCTGTCGCCACTTCACTGGTCTCAGGCCCCCGTCTTGTGCCGTATGTAACTCCACATCCCACACAGCGGACTTATGTCCTTCTGAAGCTGATCCTACCACCTCCACTCCCACCCCTCATCCCACTTTCATCCCTCACAGCAAATCAGCGGGTGGTCAACGTGATAAGCTGGGTAGGCCCATCTCCTTTCTACATAAAGATCAGGTGTGCAATAATTTCAACGCAGGCTCCTGCAGTTTCAGCGTCAGTAGATTGTTGCACATCTGCTCCATATGCTTTAGGGCACATACCAAGACCATGTGCCCAGCCAGGTTGTCACCTAACAAATGACTAACCAACATCAATGTCGACAACCTAGTTTTTTTACCTAAGAACACACCCTAGCAAGCATCTGGTGGAATATTTGACCACTGGGTTCACACAGGGTTTTTTCACGATTATTGTAGCCATCCCCTCAGGCACACTGGAATGTCCCAATCTATTGTCAGCATACCAAGATCTAGTTTCCGCAGACACTCTCCTTTCCTCCGAAGTTTCCAACGGTTTCATGATCGGCCCCTTCACCTCCTCACCATTTTCCTCCTGGCGCACTAACCCCATTGGTGTCTCAGTATTCTAATTAAAAATGGCTAATTATTGATTTATCGGCACCGCACTCCTCTTTTGTTCCCAGCATTAACGCACTCATACCCACAGACAAATTCTCACTTCAGTATGTAACAATTGACGACGCCATACAATCCATTATCTCAACTGGTAGTCGCCCCTGGCTCAGCAAAACGGACATCACAAATGCTTTCAAATTACTACCCATGCACCCCTCACTCTGGCACTTGCAAGGGGTTAAACCGCAGTTTAGTAGATCTTCCCCTTCCAGAGACACAGGCACAAATACTGCAGAACACCAAACTCCCGAACTGGATACAAAATAGCACTCCACCTCCCGAACTGGAACCTCACAAATAGCTGCTAGCAGACGAACAGGAAAAGTATCCAAGCGGCTTACACTCCTGGCAATCAGTCTCTAACAGCATACAGTAAATCCCCCCAAGAACTAGACAGAGCTCCATGTTGAGGGTCAAGCAGTGGTCGATTTTCATTCCAGGGATTTGACGGCACACACCACTGACCGCGTTCGACTGCATTAAAATGGCCGCCGCCATGTGTTCGACTGTCTAATGGCGGCCACTTCGACTACTTGGACTACTTCGGTACTTCGACTGCATCCGAAGTGCCAGTTTAAAAGTACAAACCCTTTCTTTGTACAACACAGTTAAAGGGCCAGAAACAGTATACAAAAATCCATTATGCCCAAATGCAGTTCTTAAAGGGCAATACATTCCAGGGCCATAGTCGCAGGGCAAGAGGCTAGTCCTTTCCAATGCCCAGTGGCAAATGGCAGTTTGTCACATATCTCCCCTTTGGGGGAAGACTAACCAGGCACCTGACCTTCTGTCGGTCAGTGCCTACGTTAGTCGATCCACCAACCCACACTAAACCAGTCCTAGAGCAGCCCCCTCACAACAACAAAGTGCAAGAGCAGCCCACCCACAACAAATAGTTACTGCACCTGGGTATTTCGCTGTGGTGATGGGGCAACACGCTGACGGGACTTGAGGGGCAGAGGCCAGCGGTGCTCTGCCCTGATGCCAGCGCTTCTGCTGGGGTGAAGGGAGTGCAGGCCAGTCCTGTAACAAGGGGGTCGGTAATGCAGTTCTTAAAGGGCAATACATTCCAGGACCATAGTCGCAGGGCAGGAGGCTAGCGATCAGTCCTCTCCAATGCCCAGTGGCAAATGGCAGTTTGTCACAGCAGCTATCTTCGGGAACCACTGGTTCAGGGGTCACTGGCCCGCTGAGACGGATGCCTTGCCAGGATTCAGGGAGACCTCAGCCCTATTTGAAATTTATCCCATTGTGGCGGCCGCACACACCTGAGGTCATCTCTGGTCCGGCAAGGCAGTAAAATGCTATTCTGACAACTTGCAAAATCATAAACAAGGGGCGCTCATCGTCCCTTACCATCATGCGGCTGATTCGCAAGCTGACCTGGCTGGCAGCAACCGTCCAGTTTCACTTACTTTGTTTTCACATCCCCGGTATCCACAACACGGCCACTGACGCTCTCTCTCTCAATTCCAGTTATTCTTCCAGGCACTCCCTACGGCTCACCACCAGCCATCCAGGACACCATGCTTTCACGAACAAATCCTGGATTGAGCACACTAATGCACCACGCTAGGACTCACTCACCAAGCACTATCACCTAACACAGCTATCTCCTACAATAGGGCACTTACCATTTTTAATAAATTCACTGCAGAATTCGGTTTACAAACCATGGTGGCTTTTGCCTCTTTCTGCCAGTTACATCTTAAACTTTCTCACAACACCATTAAACTTTACCTCACCGGGGTTCAGCACCATAGCCTCACCAATTTTCCTAACAACACCCCCTTCTTGTCATCATATCCCATTAAAAAGGTCTTGAAAGGTATATTAAAGGTTTCGGTTCCACCCACCACCACAAGACTACCTTTAGATGGGCCTATCTTTAGATCACTTAGCAATCTCCTTGACGAATCCCCGTTTGATCCCAACACAAACCTGGTGATCAAATCTGCTATTTATCTTGCTTTCTACGGTTTTCTCAGACCCAGATAGTTCACCGTTATTTGCCAAGGACAGCCTAAAAGCCTCACACCTCACTAAGGTGGAAGATCACTACGTACTTACGCTCCCATCAACTAAAACTAATCACTCACAACACCCCACTAACATTCCTCTCTTTCCTACCGATAATGCCTGGTGTCCGGTCAAGGCGCTAGACCACCTACGGTCAACTCATCACGCGCACTTACCAGACTCTCCGCTCTTATCACTACAAGGGCACCCGCTCACCATGGCTAAATTCATGGCACACGTCAGAACACTACTATCCAAACTGGGTTATAATCCGGCTTCATTCTCCGGGCACTCCTTCCGCATAGGAGCCGCTTCATCAGCCTCTAGCACAAACACCCCGGTCCACATCATCAAGAGACTGGGTCGATGGAAATCCTCCATATACCATACATATATACCACGACCAGAAAAAGAGCTTTCAAGAACTTGGTTATGTAAAAATGCAATAAAGTGTGTATTTTCTCGAACTTCTCTTTTGCCCTCTTTTACTTACAGGCCCACACGTACGTTGGTTTCGGCACACCACAACCAACTTTGCCTTTTCAGATACTATCCATTACGTATTAAATTCCGAGCACAAAAAAATATATGTATTTGATCCTGAGGAAAGTCCTAGATGTTGGACTGAAACGTCGATCTCAATTTTAAAATGCTTTAATAAAGATTAGATTTTTTAATTACTCCGTGAGTGCTGCTACCTTGTTGGATATCCTATATATATATATTGCTGGACAAGCACCGGGCGTTTACATTTGGATTGTGGAGTGCAGGATTATTTTGCTTCGTTATATATATATATATATATATTAATCTATCTATAGATGCATTGCATAATGAGACGTGGATTTGATAACATATTATCCTGTACCTACAGATATCTGGACAGGCCCTCTATGATGGTTGTTGGTGGAAAAGGGCAAAGGGAATAGAGGTTAAGGATTAAAGTGCCACAGATGTAATTAGTACACCTAGAAATACATTGTCTCACACTCTCTCCTGCAGTGCCAGAAAAGGGGACTTGTCATAGATACAAGTAAATAAAGGGTTAAGAAAGGCCTTTGTCTTTGTTAAGTCTTTCCAAGTCTGCAGGAGTTAAAAGCAAGAAATTGCTCCCCTGTCTGCAATCTGTTGCAAGAACAAACTCCCTTTTTATTCTCACAGGTCAAACTGACATAGAAGACTGCATATTTCAGAAAAGACATGCTATACATGCACAGTAGACTAACTGCAATACGTAATGTTATATGAATAATTGAAATGTACAGCGTCGGAGAAAGAAAAGACTTTCACCGAAGTTGCAATGGTTGCAGGGTAATAAGGGCCTAACCCAATAAAGAGATGATAGGAAGGACTGAAAAGGGATTTGCAAAGAAGCAAGCCCAATATCAATCCTACTACCCTGATGAAGGCTTATTAGATCAAGTTGGCGTAAAATGCCTTATGTTTTACAAAGCACAAACAACTATTAAATAACTTTATTTCCCTAACCGGGTATACACATCTAGAACGTAAAAAGAAACATTGTGAGTAAATAGTGCTAAAAGAAAACAAAATATTAGCTAAATAAAAAAGGACCAACTGCTGAAACTTATTGCTACAGGTTATAGTATTCCTGGTACAATGTTGCCAAAAAAGTTACCGATCTAGACGGAACATAGATGGGGTATAGTGATGTCCCGAACTGTTCGCCAGCGAATAGTTACCGGCGAACATCGCTTGTTCGCGTTCGCCACGGACGGCAAACACATGCGCCATGTTTGATCCGCCCCCTATTCATCATTGAGTAAACTTTGACCCTGCCTGTACCTCACAGTCAGCAGACACATTCCAGCCAATCAGCAGCAGACCCTCCCTCCCAGACCCTCCCACCTCCTGGACAGCATCCATTTTACATTCATTGTGAAGCTGCATTCTTAGTGAGAGTAGGAACAGTGTAGCTGCTGCTGATTTAATAGGGAAATTCATAGCTAGGCTAGTGTATTCAGTGACCACTACAGTACTAAAGGACTCATCTGATCTCTGCTGTAAGGACAGCACCCCAAAAAGCCCTTTTTAGGGCTAGAACATCAGTCTGCTTTTTTTTCTGTGTAATGTAATTGCAGTTGCCTGCCTGCCTGCCAGCCTGTGTGTCAGGCTCACAGCATATACTGTGCCCACTTGCCCAGTGCCACCACTCACTCACTGGTGTCACAATAGCTTGCATTTAAAAAAAAAACTAAACTTTTTGGACTGTAATATAATAGCAGTCAGTTTACTTCACGAGTGTGCGTTTCAGGGCCTGCCAGTGCACAGTGTCACACCAGTGCCACTCATATCTGTTGTCACAGTAGCTTGCACGCATAGTACCACTAATCGAAAAAAAAATGACAGGCAGAGGAAGGCCACCCCACAGGGGCCGTCGTAGTCGTGGTGCTGTGATTCCCTTTGGCCCTAGAATAATGCCCAGAGTTCAGAGGCCACGTACCGTGAACTTGAAAAGTTCTGAGGACATAGTTGACTGGCTAACACAGGACACCCAATCTTCTACAGCTTCCGCTCAGAACCTTGACGCACCATCCTCCTCCAGCTTAGCTTCGGGCACCTCTCAAGTTACCACTCGCCGCCTGCCGCCACCACCAACACTAGCACCACAGCCGCTTCACTTGATCTGTCAGAGGAGTTATTTACACATCAGTTGGAAGAAATGAGTGATGCGCAACCATTATTGCCAGAGGATGTAGCAGGGATATGTCTCAGTCAGGCAGCATTACACACGTACGGTGTGATGATGATGATGTTGTACCCACTGCTGCTTCCTTTGCTGAGTTGTCAGATACCAGTGAAGCGGTTGATGATGACGATGCGTCCGTGGATGTAACGTGGGTGCCCGCTAGAAGAGAAGAAGAACAGGGGGAAAGTTCAGATGGGGAGACAGAGAGGAGGAGGAGGAGGAGGAGGAGACGAGTTGGAAGAAGGGGGAGGTCGTCGCAATGAGCTAGTGGCACAGTCAGACAGCATGCATCGGCACCCGGGGTCAGCCAGATAGCACGCCAATCAACGCATGCTGTTGCCACCACCAGAATGCCGTCATTGCAGAGCTCAGCAGTGTGGCATTTTTTTTGTGTGTCTGCCTCTGACAACAGCGATGCCATTTGCAACCTGTACCAAAAGAAACTGAGTCGTGGGAAGTCCAACACCCACCTAGGTACAACTGCTTTGCGAAGGCACATTATCGCAAATCACAAACGCCTATGGGATTAACACATGAGTACAAGCAGCACACAAACTCAAAGCCGCCATCCTCCTCCTGGTCCAGCATCTTCAGCCACGTTAACCACTGCTGTCCTCCTTGCCCCCTCTCAACCATCCGCCCCTCCGTCTCTCGCCTTGAGCAGTTTCTGCTCATCTGCCCACAGTCAGGTGTCTGTCAAGGACATGTTTGAGCGTAAGAAGCCAATGTCACAAAGTCACCCCCTTGCCCGGCGTCTGACAGCTGGCTTGACTGAACTCTTAGCCTGCCAGCTTTTACCATACAAGCTGGTGGAGTCTGAGGCATTCAAAAAATTTGTAGCTATTGGGAAACCGCAGTGGAAGGTACCCGGCCAAAATTTCTTTGCACAAAAGGCAATCCCCAACCTGTACTCGATTGTGCAAAAGGAAGTAATGGCATGTCTGGCACACAGTGTTGGGGCAAGGGTCCATCTGACCACTGATACCTGGTCTACAAAGCATGGTCAGGGCAGGTATATCACCTACACTGCGCATTGGATAAACCTGCTGACGGCTGCCAAGCATGGCATGTGTGGCTCTGCAGAGGTGTTGGTGACACCGCCACGACTTGCAGGCAGGCCTGCTGCCACCTCCTCTACTCCTCCTACTCCATCCTCTTCCATAACCTCCTCGGCTGAGTCCTCTTCTGCTGCTGCGTCTTGCTCCACATCAACGGCACCCCCCCAGCTCCCCAGGTACTGTTCCACATCTCGGATACGGCAGTGTCACGCCGTCTTGGGGTTGACTTGCCTGAAAGCAAGAGTCACACCAGACAATAACTACTGTCCGCCCTGAATGCAAAGGTGGATCACTGGCTGACTCCGCACCAACTGGAGATCAGCAAAGCGGTTTGTGACAACGGAAGAAATTTGTTGGCGACATTGCATTTGGGCAAGTTGACACATGTGCCGTGCATGGCACAAGTGTGTAATCTGATCGTAAAACTCTTTGTGCATAAGTGCCCAGGCTTACAGGACATCCTTAAGCAGGCCAGGAAGGTGTGTGGCCATTTCAGGCGTTCCTACACGGCCATGGTGTACTTTTCCGATATCCAGCGGCGAAACAACATGCCAGTGAGGCGCTTGATTTGCGACAGCCCGACATGTTGGAATTCAACACTCCTAATGTTCGACCGGCTGCTCCAACAAGAAAAAGCCATTAACGACTATTTGTATGACCGGGGTGCTAGGAAAGCCTCTGCGGAGCTGGGAATTTTTTTGCCACGTTACTGGACGCTCATGCGCAATGCCTGTAGGCTCATGAGTCCTTTTGAGGAGGTGACAAACCTAGTCAGTCGCACCGAAGGCACCATCAGTGACATCATAGCATTTGTTTTCTTCCTGGAGCGTGCCCTGCGAAGAGTGCTGGATCAGGCCGTAGATGAGCGTGAAGAGGAAGAGTTGTGGTCACCATCACCACCAGAAACAGCCTTATCAGCATCGCTTGCTGGACCTGCGGCAACGCTGGAAGAGGATTGTGAGGAAGAGGAGTCAGAGGAGGAATGTGGCTTTGAGGAGGAGGAGGAAGACCAACCACAACAGGCATCCCAGGGTGCTCGTTGTCACCTATCTGGTACCTGTGGTGTTGTACGTGGCTGGGAGGAAGGACCTGGAGTGTCCCTTCAGAGAGATCACTGAGGATGAGGAACAGGACATGAGTAGCTCGGCATCCAACCTTGTGCAAATGGGGTCTTTCATGCTGTCGTGCCTGTTGAGGGACCCTCGTATAAAAAGGCTGGAGGAGAAAGACCTGTACTGGGTGTCCACGCTACTAGACCCCCGGTATAAGCATAAAGTGCCTGAAATGTTACCGAATTACGGCAAGTCAGAAAGGATGCAGCAGTTCCAAAATCAATTAAAAAGTATGCTTTACACAGCGTATAAGGGTGATGTCACAGCACAACGGGAATCTAACAAGGGAAGAGGTGAAAGCAATCCTCCTCCTCCCACAACCACGCCGGCAAGGACAGGACGCTTCACAGATGTGTTGTTGATGGAGGACATGCAGAGCTTTTTAAGTCCTACGCATCGCCACAGCCCTTCGGGGTCCACCCTCAGAGAACGACTCGCCTTAACTGCAGATATCGACACTCTGAGGAGCGATGAACACCTTGACTACTGGGTGTGCAGGCTTGACCTGTGGCCTGAGCTATCCCAATTTGCGATAGAACTTTTGGCCTGCCCCACTTCAAGTGTCCTGTCAGAAAGGACCTTCAGTGTAGCAGGAGGTATTGTCACTGAGAAGAGAAGTCGCCTAGGTTAAAAAAGTCTAGATTACCTCACCTTTATTAAGATGAATGAGGGATGGATCCCGAAGGGTCTGTCAGTGGGTGATACATTCGACTAAAAAAGGCCTGATGAGGGGGACTACTTAACACACCACTCCTATCTGGTGGCACATTAGATTGCACGCGCAGTGCCCCAAATTTGAAGTAGGAGGACCGACCAAGCATCTTTTTCCATCTCCCGCTTCCTAAAATCGATGCCTTATATACACGTCCCCTGATAGGGGACGTAACAGGAATTAAACCGATAGGAATAGTACTACTTAACACACCACTCCTATCTGGTGGCACATTAGATTGCACGTGCAGTGCCCCAAATTTGAAGTAGGAGGACCGACCAAGCATCTTTTTCCATCTCCCGTTTCCTAAAATCGATGCCTTATATACACGTCCCCTAATAGGGGACGTAACAGGGAGTAAACTGATAGGAATATTACTACTTAAAGGGACACTCCAGGCACCCAGACCACTTCTGCTCAACTCCCACTACTCCTAACCCTGTAAGTGTAATTATTGCAGTTTTTTAAAAACTGCAATAATTACCTTGCAGGGTTAACTCCACCTCTATTGGCTGTCTACTAGACAGCCACTAGAGGTCTCTTCCTGGTCCATAGCACAGGAAACCTGTGCTAGAGCGTCGCTGGACGTCCTCACGCTGTGTGAGGACCTCCAGCGTCGCTCAAATCCCCATAGGAAAGCATTGAAAATGGAGACCAAATGGGCATGCGCGTAATTTCCACGCATGCGCATTAGGTCTCCTCGGCCGGTGGGCGGGATCAGTCTCGCCCGCCGGCCGACAGAGCCAGTAGGAGGAGCGGCATGGAGGAGGAGACAGCGGCGAGGGACATCGCCGCTGCCTCAGGTAAGTGACTGAAGGTGGCACATTAGATTGCACGCGCAGTGCCCCAAATTTGAAGTAGGAGGACCGACCAAGCATCTTTTTCCATCTTCCGCTTCCTGGGTGGAGGAAGAGAGACCTTCAATGACATCAGTGAGGACAAGGAACGGGACATGGCTAGCTTGGTATCCAACCTTGTGCAAATGAGGAGTTTGCGGTTGTGCAAATGGACTGTTTGCGGTTGTTTGCGGTGCGTTAAACGGTGGAGTTTGGTCTGTCACTGTGAAGCGGGCGTAACCCTTACACTACCTGATCGATACAACATCATACCTGATGTTTTAAAGCAGGTTATTCCAAACAATTTAGGAATGTTAGTTGATTTATGCCCTTTATGGATTAAAACCAGACTCTGCATTAACTATGTAATTTTCCATGGGAGTTTTGCCATGGATCCCCCTCCGGCATGCCACAGTCCAGGTGTTAGTCCCCTTGAAACAACTTTTCCATCACTATTGTGACCAGAAAGAGTCCCTGTGGGTTTTAAAATTTGCCTGCCCATTGAAGTCTATGGCGGTTCGCCCGGTTCACCCGTTCGCGAACATTTGCGGAAGTTCGCGTTCCGAAAATTTTATGTTCGCTACATCACTATTCTTAGAGGAATATATAATGTATATTTCAAGTTAATATGATTAGGTAGCCCTGTAAGTGCAATTTCCAAGTGGCGTGAGAGCATGGGAATCCCTAGATCTATATACAAACTCGAGGCAACATATATATTGGAAGGCGGAGCCTGAAGTTGTGGGAGGGGTACCCGGCTATTTAATCTCAGGCCCCCTACACCACAGGGCTGATGCTGCCGGGTTAATTTCTACTTCCAGTTCAAAGGTAATCAACGCAGACTGCCTAAAACTCCAAACAAGCTGGTCTGGGCCTACTGTGGCTCCCACGCCGATCGGACCAAGTTCTCGCTGCTCCAACAACTCCCATCATGCTGTTCCAGCCACACGCGGTCAGAGACTCACACGCCGATCGGACCAAGTTCTCCCTGCTCCAACAACTCCCATCATGCTGTTCCAGCCACACGCGGTCAGAGACTCCCACGCCGATAGGACCAAGTTCTCCTTGCTCCAACAACTCCCATCATGCTGTTCCAGCCACACACTGTTAGAGACTCCCACGCCGATCGGACCAAGTTCTCCCTGCTCCAACAAATCCCATCACGTTGTCCCAGCCACACGCGGTCAGAGACTACTCACCTCCTCTCCAGAACTGTCCGCTCGTTCCCGCCGGCACTATGAGACCCCTTCCCGGCTTCCCGGGCCTTTTTCTGGACCAAACCTCCGTGTCAGCCGAGTCTGGGTACTTTCCAACCGCATAGCTGACCTTTCACCTCACCGCAGCTTCCGGGTCAATTTGTTTGCTTCCTGTATCAGTCAAATCCACAAACCGTGAGTCTGCCCGAACATGGGCTAAATCCATGTACAAACACTATTGTTCGCACATTCACGTTCGTACATACCGTCCAATCGGGACTTTTTCCCCGTTCAGGACTTAAGTCAGTCCGCCTACTCAAGCCTGCTCTTTGTTCCATTTCCATTTCGTTAGTTTCCTTTTGTCCAATTTCTACCGAACTAGTCTCCAATCTATCTCAGTTACAAGCTGCCATCTAGCGGCCACTACAATCATAGTACCCAGGGCTCGAGTCCTGCAGGAACGCATGGGAACGGCGTTCCTGCACTTTTTCCAAAGGAGGAATGCCGTTCCCGCTAGTGATCCTGCAGGACCGGCCCAGGGGGCGCAATGTCGCTGTGCTGCCTCATTTCTCCCAGTCCCCAGCATAGTGCCGCCCACAATACACTGTCTGCTGTTGGTGGTATGATGGCTGTGCCCACAATACACTGTCTGCTGCGGTTGGTGGTATGAAGGCTGTCAAGATGCAGGAGATGTGCTTGCTCACACTACTCTCCCCTGCTGTAGTTTACTGAGGAGTGAAGCCTGCAGTGGGCGGGGCATTTTACATCACTTCCTGTCAGACCCTGCTAGAGGATTACCGAGCAGGGAGAGGTCAGAGGATTACTGAGCAGGGAGAGGTAAGTGGATTACCGAGCAGGGAGAGGTAAGAACATCTCTTTACAGTTACTTACACCACCAACGGTAAGCAGCCATGTTTTATTTATTTTTTGATGAAATAATAATGTATCTAGCACAGAGCTCCACAGAGCTAAATCTTACAATTCATGTGGAGCTCAGTGTTTTATTGGTCCAACAGTGCCACCTCACTTCTATTCCTCTTATGCTTCCCCGCCCCCCTAATCACTAGCATCCATCCAAACTCCCCATCATTAGTTGCCATCCATCCCTCACCCTTACCACTAGCAGCCATCCCCTTCTCCCCCATCACTAGCAGCCATCCTCCACTCCCCATTACTAGCAGCCATCCATCCCTCACCCCTATCACTAGCAGCCATCCCCTTTCCCCATCACTAGCAGCCATCTTCCTCTCCCTTATCATTAGCAGCCATCCTCCTCTCCCACATCACTAGCAGCCATCCCTCACTCACCCCTATCACTAGCAGCCATCCCCCTCTCCCCCATCACTTCCCGCCATTACTCTCACCCCTATCACTAACAGCAATCCTCCTCTCTCTGTTACATTAGCAGCCACCCCTTCTCCCTACCAGCAGTCATCCTCCTCTTCCCATCAATAGCAGCCATCACCTTCCCCCCCCATCACTAGCAGCTATCCCCTTTCCCCCATCACTAGCAGCCATCCTCCTCTCCCCTATCATTAGCAGCCATCCGCCTCTCCCCATCACTAGCAGCCATCCCTCACTCACCCCTATCACTAGCAGCCATCCCCTTCTCCCCTTATCTCTAGCAGCCACACATTCTCCCCATCACTTCCTGCCATTACTCTCACCCCTATCACTAACAGCAATCCTCCTCTCTCTGTTACTAGCAGCTATCATCCTCTCTCCCTCCCATCACTTGCAACCATCCCCCTCTCATCACTAGCAGCCATCCCTTATCTCCCTCCCATCACTAGCAGCCATCCCTCTCCTCCTCTCATCACTAGAAGTATATGTCTGTTTATGTATGTCTCTGTATGCCTTTCGTCTGTTTGTCTCTGTATGACTGTGTCATATGTCTCTGTATAACTGTTTATGTATGCTTTGTTCTGTATGTCACTGCATGACTGTGTCTTCATGTCACTGTATGACTGTATCTTCATGTCTATGTATGACTGTCTGCGTGTCCCTGTATAACCGTCTGTGTATGACTGTCTGTGTGTCTGTGCATGACTGGTTGCTTGTATGACTGTGTTTGTGTTCCTTTTATGACTATGTGCCTGTATGGTTGTGCCTTTGTGCATGTATGTATTTGTACCTGTATATCTATGTCTGTATGGTTTGGGAGAAAAAAAGCCAGAAAAAGCCAGGGGCTCGTGGTGAGAAAGAGACACAGAAATGGGCTAAGGGGAGAAAGAGACACATAAAGTGGCTGGGGGAAAGAAAGAGACACACAAAAGGGCTGGGGGGGAAGAAAGAGACACAAAAGGGCTGTTAGGAGAAAAGAGACACACAAAAGGGGCTGATGAGGAAGTAAGAGAAACACAAAGGTTGTGGTAGGAAGAAAGAGATATACAAAGGGCCTGGAGAGGGAACACAAAGTGTGCTGGGCCCCCATGTGCAGCGGCTGGCTCTCTCCACCGGACCACCAGGCGATCTCCCCCCTCCCTGGCAAGGTAAGAAGCAGGGAAGGGGGAATAAAAAATATAAACACATAAATTAAAAAAGAAAATGCTTCCCCCCTATCATCCAGCACACACACACACATCATCCAACACACACACATACAGACATCTTTCAGCACGCACACACGCATCATCCCGCACACACACAATGCATTCATTACACACAATCTGCACTTACTACAAACACACTACATTCATTATACACACTCTGCACTCATTACAAACACACTACATTCAATTTACACATTCTGCACTCACTACACACACTGCATTCATTATACACACTCTGCACTCACTACAAACTCACTGCATTCACTATACACACTCTGCACTCACTACATTCACTATACACACTCTGCATTCATTATGCACACTCTGCACTTACTACAAACACACTACATTCACTACACACACTGCATTCATTATACACACTTTGCACTCACTACAAACACACTACATTCACTATACACACTCTGCACTCACATTTATTATACACACTGCACTCACTACAAACACACTACATTCATTATACACACTCTGCACTCACTACACATTAAATGTATTCTACACACTGCACTCACTACAAACACACTACATTCATTATACACAATCTGCACTTACTACAAACACACTACATTTATTATACACACTCTGCATTCACTACAAACACACTACATTTATTATACACACTCTGCATTCACTACAAACACACTACATTTATTATAGACACTGCATTCATTATACACACTCTGCACTCACTACAAACACACTACATTAATTATTCATACTCTGCATTCACTACAAACACACTACATGCATTATACATACCTTGCACTGCACTATATGCATAGGAGTGTAAATTATTTTATGTTTTTAGGGGGGGGGGGGAGAAATCTTGGGTGAGTTCCCACACTTTATTCCCCAGGACTTGACCCCTGATAGTACCCATTCGTTTTACACTGTTCCCTGATACATGTAATGTCCAGGTTCTTTTGAAATGTATTTAACCCGCTACTAATTGTCCTTACATGCCCCCTGTAGTTCGGTTATGTTTGCTATGTTTCTTGTTATTATTTACGATTGTGCACGGATATTGTCACTTTCCAATTACTAGTTCAGCTCTGGTACGCGTTTAATATTCACTACGTATATAGCATTTCCATCATATATTGCAATGTCTTATTCTATCACTTATGGACTTGGTACTGTTCTGAGGCAGTCATCAAGTTCACATTTGTTACCATGTGTTATGGCCAATCTGTACACCATGATAGGTATTTTACTTATTTGGAGCACGACCACATATTCGCTAAACCTTTTTAGTAACACGCCACACTCCTATGTTCAGTAAATGTATTGTCATGTTCCCTGGTACAAACCCTAGTGTACCAGGCTTTACCATAACATCATATGATCCCCTTGACTCTACATCAAATAATCACGTATTATGCACTAAAGGTTATTTTCTTATCGCTGTTATATTCTACTCAATCAAATTCATCATCCTAACCAACCCTTGCTATTTAGGCATGGCTTCACTAAACCTACATCAACTCCACTCTAACTGTTCTATGTTACATCAGCCAATGCTAGCACGCAATTCCTCCACCAGGCCATACACAGGCCCACGCCCGGGGATCCTTAATTCCCCACACATACACCCCCTTCCCATGCCGTCACGACCATATAATTAAATATTCTAAGTCCTACCAGGATAGCTCAAACTACCCTCATAGCTTGGTATTTTATATCACCCTATACGTATTTTAGCTACAGAAGTCACAGGACCAATTAGTGGTCACTCATGACTCTGCCTATTCCCCATTATTGTCGCAGTATCGGTTAAACACTTCCCCACGGGCTCTGGTAGTGGCCTAGGATCCTGACCCTACTCACTTATAGGGATATTTTATTTATGTCCTATGAATCTTGTACCCACCATGGTAGGGTCAGGATTCTAATGACTATGTCCTCAGGTTACCTACTCATAGCCCAGCCTCAAGAACAACCACCCCCATGATACAAGCGTATTTTCATTCATAGTAAGTCAAGCCCAATTCCAGTTCCAACTGACCTCCCACCATAATTTTCCCTTTAGGTTCTCCAGTATCCTACCCTACTACCCATCACCCGTCCAATTCGCGGATCGGGTATGTCAACTGGCGGTCTGGTTCCCAGCTAAGCCAGTAACTAGCCTCATCATTATCATTTCCGTGAGGCCAACACCCATCTTCATCCGCATATTTAGGTATACGCCCCTTGGCCCAATGCATAGCTAACGCCTCACATCAACCTCTCCAGGTTACCAGTAAGGACCTCAACCAGCACGGCCTCATATATTGACTCTTTTTTACAGTCCCCGAGAGGCCAAAGTTTGCGCCACATCTTTCAGTGGCCCCTGCCCACTAGGACAAATCATAGGTAGAGCCTCTCTCAGCTATATGGCATTAAGGGCCTCACCCCCCTGGTAGTTGAGATAAATTCTTCGCCTTTAGCTTTAGCTAGAGCCAGTTGACACAGAATCACGCTATTATTTGTTGTGCTCACCCCACTCCTCTTTAGGTCTCAGCATTTCTCTAATCCCAGAACAAGACAGGGACCTCACTGCCCCACACCCCAACCTGACCCGGCTCGGCCTAGCACCCCTGCAGACTATCTGGAGCCTGCTAACCCAGGTTCCCCACATTCCTGGACCATCCTAAAATTGACAAGCTGTACTACTGCATTTAGTGATTCCATTCCCGGCCACAGCTTGCAAACCAAACTATATAAACTTCTGCTCAAGTTACCGGTACACCTCAGCCAGGCACTAGCTCACAGTCAGGTAAGCTGGATAACTACAATGAAGTCAAGCAGTTGATATCCACTCTACTTGCCTCAATACAAAACATCGATGGACTAGAGAGACTGGAATCTCCACAGCCACAGACGCACGGCCCAGCTACAGGGCTCCTAAATCCCTCTCATGGTTATGTTATCCCTTCAAATTCCGCCCCTAGCACATCTGTCAGTCTTTTTTTTTTCTTTTTTTTTTTTGGATCTGCTATTTTTTTTTTATTTAAAATTCTTTATTTTTCACGTGCAAAGAATAACAACAGGCTGGAAACGCCACGATAGCTGTATCTAGCATAACATAAACATTTTAAAATATGGCAATTACATGGCTATAGCAAGTCAGCACATTTTTATGTTTAAGTGAGAGTGGAAACGTAGACATGTACAAGTTTTAGTCGTGATTTTAGAGGCTAAGTTAGCGTAGCATTCGCGTGTGAGCTTGTTTTGTGATTGTTACCAGGTGAAGCTTAGTGTTACTGCGGCACAAGATCTCTCCTGTGCTTGAAGTGGATGGTTCCCCTGTGGCTTGCATGCGCTGAGTGTGTTTTTAGTGATACCAATATGTGTGTGGTGGCCAGTGGGGTGAGTTATGATCCCCGGTCACCCTGGGGGGGGGGGGAGAGAGCGAAAATCGAGTTCTCTCTGAGGCCCTGTGTCTGTCGGGCTGGTATGTGGTTGAGGGTAGGCCTGCTGTAGCGGGTCACCATTCCCTCTGACTTTAGAAATGTGTAGCATGTGGCAATATGATGTGCCCAAAATGAAAAAATTAACGATTTGAACAGAATATATGGAAACAAGTAACTTTTGCATTGTGCACCAACGTGCGATTAGAGTTCCTCGGTATATGCCCTTCGGGGCGAGTCTGAGGGTCTGGGAACCTGCAAAGAAACGAGAAGTGGCTTCATGTGCCATCAAAGTCCCATCAGGTTGCGGCCGTTGTGTCTTTCCGCGTTTTGAGCCGTCGGGGGACAAATGGTAGGGTCGTCGCTGGGTCCCCGATCCCAGGTGTTGCAGGCATAGGGAGATGTCCCGTGGCTGGAATGGCGTCTTGTCTGAGGCCCAGTGTTGGAAGCAGGTCTCTCGCTCCCTGCATGTCTTGAATGGTGTATTGGGAGTCTCCGTGTGAGATTTGTAAGGTGCGCGGGCCCCTCCACCTGTACGTGATGGTTTTTGCGCGGAGGAGTGCCGTGAAGGACTGAAGAGACCGACACCAGGCCATTGTGGACCGTGAGAGGTCTGAGTAGAATGACAGCGACTGAGTTTCAAACAGGTAGGGAGAGCGATTCCGTGTTGCGTTCAGCACCGCTGTTTTATCTCTACTGTTTGGTAGCCGTACCAGAAGGTCCCTGGGTTGAGTGGCAGGGGCTGTGGTGGGTCTTGGAAGACGAAACATTACTTCTGGGGTCAGCTGTTTAGCTTGTTTGGCAGTAAGTAGGGACGTAAGTAGCCGTCTTATAAAATGAGGTAATTCCTCCGCCGGCATCTCCTCTGCAATCCCTCGGATCTTAATGTTTTGGCTGCGCCTCTGGTCCTCCAGGGCTGCGAATTGGAGCTCGAATTTAAGATTCTGGTGTTGCAGATCAGTAACCTGTTGCTGTATTTGCTTGGTGTGCGCGCTGGTGTGGAGGGATCCCTGTTCCAGGGCGCTAATGCGGCCTGTCAGGCCTTGCAGGTCAGTGCGAATTTTCGCCATGTCTGCCTGAATAGCGTGTTGAACCCCTGCCAGCAGGTCCTTCATGACCGCTATGGTGACTGCGGGGGAGTGGGGAGATGGGTCTTTGGTGCAGGTGGGGGCTCTACCTCCGTTCCGGTGGCAAAATCCTCGGACATGTCGGAGCTGTCGTCGTCGAGGGCGGCCATGTTTGGGCCCTCTGCAATCCGGGCCTGTCTCCAGAGGTCCCCAATGCTAGGGGTTTGCCGTGGTCTGTCCGGTTTGTTTGTTTTTTGTTTTTCACCCCATCTCGACTGCTGCAGATAGCACTGCTGTTTGGTGGCGATTTTGCAGCTTTTGGACGCTGGAAATCAGGTGTAAGTGGCTGTTTCGTCCGGAGCTCAGACACCATGCGGCCATTCAGCTCCGTGGCTTAGCTCCGCCCCCCATCTGTCTGTTTGTGACATAAGTGACTCTACTTCTCCTCACCATAAAGAAGATTTGCATCGACAACCTGGAGCTTTACCTCCAAGCACACCCTTCCCGTCACTTAGTCGACTTCTACATCAAGTTTTTGACACACCATTTCCCCACAGGTCTGGTCACACTCCCGTCTGGTATTCATGAGTGTCAGAACCTTCAGTCTGCATTAATAGACCCCGCAACACAATCACGTTGCTTAAGTGTAGTGGTACTTACCCTTTCCAGGGGCCGGCCGGGGTCCTCTGTTCAAGCCGCGCGCGACCCTGCTGCTGTACGAGCCGCGCGCGGCTCATCCGACGGCTGAAACAGGAAGGCGGGCAGTGACCACGAGAAGCGATCACGTGTCCCGCCTGACTCTAAGAGCGCGCCGCGGGTCTCGGGCGCGCTCTTAAAGGGACAGTAGGAGCCTAAATTGGCAAAGGCCTCCCATTGGTCCCTGTCATGCCACACTCCCCATACACTTACCTTTTGGGGGCGTGGATGTGACAGGGACCAATCAAAATAGATGTTAAGATATATATACTTACCTTTTTCCCTTCGTTCCTTGCCCTATCGTGGTTTCTGTTTCAGTTCCCTTTAGCGCTTGTTGTATTCGGTTGTGTTCCTTCGTACTTGAACTTGGCTTTGTTTTCTGACTACGTTATCTCCTTATCCTTATCTGTTCTGTTTGCCAGCTTGCTGTTTACTGTGTACCAGACCCCGGCTAGTCCTAGTTTACGCTGTCTCTTTGTGCCCTTGACCTCGGATCGCTCCTGACTCTGTACTTCTCCTATATACGTTGAGTCCGGCCACTCTATGGTCCGGTAGACGTATCTCCCCTCTGTGTTGTCGTCTGTTTAGTTGAATCCTGCGTGTTGGGGTATATTTTCATTACATTACCATAGGGCCATGGACCCCGCAGATTTAGCTCAGCAGATGGCGTCTCATGAGGCTTGATTTGCAGAGCAGGATCACCGTATGGATCAGATAGCCCAGGCTCTCCAGACTCTCTTATCTAGAACTATTCCAGCAACCACACCTAACCCTCCTACACCTCTTCTTCCTGAAGTATCTACTTTGCCTAATACTTCAGCCCATTTAACGCCTCCTCCGAGGTATGGAGGGGACTCTAAGACATGCAGAGGTTTCATTAATCAAATAGAATTCCACTTTGAGATGTATCCACGTTCCTTTCCCACAGAAAGGTCTAAAGTGGGGTTCCTTATGCACCAACTTACCGATAATGCACTTGAGTGGGCAAATCCTATTTGGGAGGCTAATGGACCTATGGTGCATGATTTCAATAGTTTTCTTACGGCTTTTCGTAGAACTTTTGACACAACGAAAAGGTCAAAAAATGCCGCAAGAGCATTAATGAGAATTAAACAGGGTTCTAGGTCTGTGGCTGACTATGCTATTCAGTTTCGGACCCTTGCTTCACAGGTAGATTGGACCAACAATGGGTTAACTACTGCATTCATGGAAGGTTTATCTGACACTATATTGGATGAGGTAGCGGCTAAGGAGCTTCCTATTGCATTAGAGGACCTTATTGACTACCTCATTGATATAGATAATAGGATTCGTGACAGGCTCTATACTAAGAACAGGAATAGACGTTTGGTTACACCTATTAACCCCAGAGTTGATAAACCTGAGAGTGTTAAAGTATCTGAGGTGGAACCCATGCAATTAGGGGTTGCCAAACTCTCTGATACTGAAAAATTACATAGGAGAAGGGACGGACTCTGCCTATACTGTGGTAGGAGAGACCATATGGTAAAGGAATGTCCTTTGCTTCCGGAAAACTCTCGCACCTAAGACCTTATAGGGGACTGGCCTTGGGTGTGATATCTAAGTCTCCTAAATTGCCTCCCAACCGTTTGCTTCTTCCTGTTTCTTTATTTATGGGAGAGAGTTGCAAAGCTGAGCACATATACGCTCTGGTTGACTCCGGGGCAGCTGAAAATTTCATAGACTCTGGTTTTGTTAAGAAAAACAACATTCCCATCAGAGAGAAGGAGATACCCTTTGCCGTTGAGGCCATAGATGATAGACCATTAAGTTCTCCATGAAACTGTACAGTTACACATGTATACAGGGGTTTTACACTTTGAAACCATTCGGTTCCAGGTCATTACCTCTCCCTCTTCTTACGTCGTGTTAGGGTACCCATGGTTACATGCTCACAATCCCATTTTCGACTGGGAGTCAGGGCAAATAAAATCATGGAGCGAAGCCTGCCACGAGTCTTGTACTATTGAAATCACCCCTTTGAATTCTATTAATGTTCCAACTACTCCTCCTTTGTCTACCCGAAATCCCCCCTCAGTATTTATTTCTCAAGACTGTCTTCGATAAAAGGGAGGCTGACAAATTACCGCCTCATTGACCCTACGATTGTGCTATCGATTTATTGCCTGGCACTATAGCTCCAAAGGGTAGGGTGTACCCTTTATCTGTTCAAGAAAACCGTGTCATGGAGGAATATATTAAGGAATCACTACAAAAGGGGTTTATTAGGAGATCCTCTTCTCTGGCTGGAGCGGGGTTCTTATTTGTATCGAAGAAAGAAGGTGATTTAAGACCGTGTATCGATTATAGAGGTCTAAATAAAATCACCATCAAGAATGCATACCCTATACCTTTAATCACAGAATTATTTGACAGGCTAAAACATGCTACTGTATTCACTAAATTGGATCTTAGAGGTGCATACAATTTAATACGTATTAAGGAAGACCACGAATGGAAGACGGCATTCAACACTAGATCTGGCCATTACGAGTATAATGTGATGCCATTTGGTCTATGTAATGCCCCAGCAGTATTTCAAGAATGTATTAATGACGTTCTAAGAGACTTTATTCACACATTTGTAATTGTGTACTTGGACGACATATTAATATACTCTACAGATTTACACACTCATCACAGACATGTTACAACAGTTCTGAAGACCCTTCTTGCTAATGGTCTTTATTGTAAACTTGAAAAATGTCTATTCGACCAATACGAAGTCCAGTTTTTGGGATGTTTGTTTGGGATAAAATCAGCCCGGGCCCTTTGTGGATGATGGATATTTGCCAACTCATTCAGAGCTCTGGAAATTGGAAATGAATAGCAGAGACGTGTTCAATAACCAATTCAAATTGCGCATGAGCATTTATTACATAATATGTTTTTTACAAGTTATAAACAGCTGTTTCTAGTTATAATCTTTTGTTATATAATGCATTACACATTTGATTAAAACCAGATATTTACAAATACCGATATCTTGGACAATTAACAAGAACATTTCAAAATCATTACTTTTCCCGTAACTAGGATTTTATTTAAATCCTATTTCCGAGAATAGGAGATAAAATGCCAAATTTATTCTTGGTTCAAATTAACCCTTATATGAACAGCTAGATATGGATATTTGTATCTACAATTCCCCTCTTAGATCATATCATGATCTTACTTACGGTAAATATCCATGGGAGGCCTGCGGCAGAGAAACAAAAGGAGGTATATTCAGACGTGCTAATCACGTCTGCGGGACTTTCATTATTTCTTCACCTCGATTTTCCCCCATTTGCTCTGTGCCGTAGGTTTTCCCTTTAAGAGGAGTTCGAGCTGTTGATTTCAGCTTTTTCAATTATCTGTTGAATACATCTTTTAAGCGTACAAGTTAAATATTTCAAACAGCTGACATGTTAACCATTTTTAAACAGACTGAACATCATGTTATCTGAAGCTTGAGCCTTGGGTCAATACAGGCAAAGTGTATTATTTCCAACAACGGGAATATAATTATTATTATAATTCATAATGTAAGCTCATATAGTCACAACGGGAATAATATCCATCCCCTTCTTTGGACCAGGGTCTTGGATTACCAGTCCACCCAGTGAACTCAGTCCAGATCAAAAAACCCAGTGACAACTCATATTTGAGGAAAAAAGCACATCTGGAAAACCCTGAGTGAGGGCCATGACTGTGTAGACATGTCATCCCCTCACGTTGACAGCATTAGTGACTTATAAAACCCGCACTTGTAAGTAAATAGCTCGGGTATCAGGATTGGGAAACACTTCCTGATTAGCTTCAAAAGGCCCATTTACATATTAAATCATGAGATAACTTATAATCAGTTTGTAATTCTAACAATAATCCCAATCCCTTGCGTCCTATGCCTCCTAATCACATCTCTATTTCGACGGTCCAGTCATATCCATACTTAATAAATGGTAATCCATCCTTGGTACACTCAACATACATCAATGACACACATAGTACATCCATGCCTGAGTAAGCTAACACTTCCTCTCTCTCCGGCTAACTCTACAAAAATAAAAATAACAAAATAGTTCAATAGTCCAGCATAGTCCAGAAAAATAGAATAAGTCTTTCAAGGAGTGTAAAGAATGTTAGACACCATAAACTTTGTTCCATAATCTTAGACACCATAGCATAGCTAAGGGTAGCAATATGGCTGACAACAAGACAATGTCAGCTTCCACATAGTTCTTAATTCTTCTGTTTGCTGGATGTTCACCACAATGCTCTGTGCAACACCCCAATTGTTGGAAGGGTAATACAGAAATAGCGGCATTAGACCGCACTGCACCTTCAGGACTTTCCAAGTTAGTTTATGTCCTCATTAAGTAAGCATCTCAGTTTTTTTCGGCCAGCATGGATTTTGACCAGATTTAATTGCAAAAAAGGTAGGTAATTACTTTGGAATGCTGAATTCTGTCAAAAATGTTGTGGACCCTGTGGACCCACTTAAACAATCTCCTTTTTTTTTTTTCAGAACAACTAGGAATGAAATAGGAGAAACAAAATGAATTACCGTATTTATTCGAGTATAACGCGCAAAATTTTGTACCGATTTTTAATTTAAAATTAGGGGTGCGCGTTATACTCGAATAAATATTCGAGTGGGTGCTCCGATTATACCTCCCAGGACCGCCGGGCTCATTACAAGCCCGGCGGTCCTGGGGGGGCGAGCAGCAAGCGTTTACTCACCTCCGTGCAGCTCCTCCAGCTTCCCAGTGTAAATCTCGCGAGACCCGCGGCCGTCAGAGCTGGCCGCGGGTCTCGCGAGATTTACACTGGGAAGCTGGAGGAGCTGCACGGAGGTGAGTAAACGCTTGCTGCCCGCCCCCCCAGGACCGCCAGGCTTGTAATGAGCCCGGCGGTCGGTATTATCGGAGCATATTTATTCGATTATAACAAGCACCCCTAATTTCGATTAAAAATCGGTATAACATTTTATACCGATTTTTAATAGAAAATTAGGGGTGCGCGTTATACACGTGTGCGCATTATACTCGAATAAATACGGTACTAGTATTCCAAAGTGCTTTGTTTAATACAGAGTTGTCTTGCTGTGTTAAGGTTGCAAGTGGCCTCTGATAAGGAAGGGGCAGCAAACTGTAGACATATGTTCTATTAAGTTGCCCTCACTTGTCAGGTCTTGGAAACCCACTTATTTTATTGCAGATGCCTCTATGATACCACATTAAAAATTGACTAAGCATACTTATTATTATCCTATTTTATTTTAGTTATTTCACATTGCGCAGCCTATGCAATGTCAGGGTATTTATATCGGCAGACATTTGTGCTATGATAGAAATACAAAGTGTATATTCTGAATTCATTGCTAAACAGACCAGACTCCATTTTGTTATTCTCAAGTTAACAAAGACACAACATTTCTTTCCTTTCTCTATTGCTGACCGTTTAGCCAGAGCTGAATGGAATGTGTATATAAACAAACCAAATAGATAAGACATTGAGAATGGGGGTGGACAGACTGTCTAATTGCAAATGGAATATAATAAATTCTATTCCCAGACTTAGGTGACAGAGGATTAAATAATTCAATTTTACTTTCTATACCAACAGATTCTCATTGTATTTTGAGTTCATCTATAGTGTTATAAGCTGTCATATTAGGAATTATAGCAGAATTTGCAGACGCATAGTCTGGACAAGTCTGAAGAAATCCTCTTGATCTGACAGAAGATTTGAGTTAGGGCATGCATAAAGATAACGTAAATGACGTCAAAAATAGCCACCAGGAAAAGTTAACTCTTTCCTGGATAGGTATGTCTAGTGGAACAATACTGCCATCTAGAGTCTGAATATTAAATTGGTTACCTAGAAGGGAACCACACCCCACATTTGTGATTGGCTATCACCTAAGGAATTTTTCCCTTTAAAAAGTTAAGACAAGGGAAGAGGGGGAGATTCGGAGATTCAAAGATTGAAGAGAGACACATTACGACACTCTGGGGATTCAGAGAGATCCAGGCAGAATCGGGTGATCAGAGTAACCAAGAAACTCTCACACTCCATGCAGAGAAACAGATCTATGACATTTAGCTACCTGAGGATATCTGATGAGAAAATATCTACTTAACTGGTAAATATACAGACATTTAATTAATTAATTAAAATTAATTAAAATTAATTAAAATTAATAGCATGATATATGACTGGATAAATCATGTTTGATTTCATATTTAGAAATCTTAATTATTAAAGAATATATATATGGTTATAGCATCCCATCTGCAGCTGGGATCAATATAATCATTAATGTATTTGTGTGATTAATATCACGTTAGCATATCATGACCATTTATCCAGCTGTATTGATTGGCTCTAAAATAAGATAAAATATCTATTTAGATAAATTAATAAAATATCAGCTAATATAACATAGTAGGTTTCTCTCATTGGATAAAATCAAGGAAATGGTTGATGACTGGTTAAATGTTATTTATTTAATATTACATAGGAGTAGATCTTAAATCCCTAGAAGAGGTCTAGCCAGCATTGAAAGGGTTATTTCTAACTGCTAGCTAAGTTCTATTGCCCTACACTGTAGCTCTGTGTGTGAAACATCACATTCCTTCTGTGAAGCCCATCGTAAATCAATCTTGACACCTAATGCTTTAGACTTAAACTACGTCTTAGTCATTAGGAAATGTTGTTTTAAATTACCATATTGTATTACATATTCATGTTATACTGAAAATTCCATTGATTATTATCATGCATGTTACTTATATTATTATCATTTGAATATAAAAATAAATATCTATTTTTTTAACAAATTTGTAATTTTAATTACCGGTATATGGTTTTACATTTTCACTTATAATGATAAACGTTCTTAGGGATCTGAGAATTGAAATCGTGGGCAATTCTCTCTGTTTACAAATATTATCCCATAAATATCCCCACAAATTGGAGGCACTGTCGCTGAGATCGTTTAAGTTGAAATTATATTCCATATACAATAATAATATTTGTGTAATTCATGCAATTAATCTTAATATAGAAAAGAGTTTTGTATTGAGATTAAATCACTGTATAAAATATGGCCAGTGGCAGCGATACATCTGTAACAGATAATTGTGAAATAATTGAAGACCTAAGAAAAAATGCTCTAATCAATATTCATAAACATATGAAAAATGATTTAAGCTATGATGTTTGGTTAAAAAGTATTGAATGGGATGCTAAATGCACGATGTTAACTGATGAACACATACTGAAACAACTTAAAGTAATTGCTGAACAAAAGAACATAGAGAAAAAGATGGGGTACATAATACACTCCTGGCCTTTCTTTATGACAGCACTTCTTAAGGCGTTAGATGAAAACAAGGTATTGAATACCAAACTGGACAAGTACAGTGAACAATTTGGCATTCAAGATGGGAAATACCAAGATTTACTTGCTGAGCATAAAACTCGTCAGGCTGATCATGAAAAAGAAATGACAGCTTTGATATGCACAGGAAATAAATCAGCTCAAAATGCAATTGGATAAGTATGAAGAGGAGAGTCTGAAATCAGGCAGTGAGGTTGATAGCCATCATTCTGTGCCAAAAAGTTGCACAAAAATGAAAGAAAAGACTATCTATAAATCCCCTCCTTGTCATGATTTTCCCACACCAGACCAGGTTTTCATAAAACAGTCTGTAAGGAATGAGGTGAGTAATTCAGGAATATCACCTGTGAAACAGAATTCTCCATCTCCTGGCATTGCCAAACAACCTTGGCAATCTTGGGCAGAACAGTTTGAAAAAGCTGTCTTGGCCAAACTTGAGAGGGAGAGTCCAGTTCAAGATGATAGGAATGAAAACAGACATGGTTCTGTACACTGGCAGGATTCTGATGCTGATCAGAATTGTGACAGTGAACAAGAAGCTCAGAGTGATGGGAGTGAAAGTGATTGCACTGTCCACTCTGAAGGCCATGTAACTGGTATGCCATCTGCACTGTTGTACGGGTCTAATTCCTCTTCGGCAGACAGATCGCATAGACGTTTAAACAGAAACAGAAGTCGTAAATCAACGACGCCTGTTTATGAATCGCCAAAGGTTGTTAAGTTCCTTAGAGAGACTGTCCCACAATTTTCTAGAGGTTCAGGAAACATATCTGAACATCTGGAAAATTATGATAGAGCAATGAATTCATTGGACATGTATGATGACATTCAAAAGAAATGGTTCATTACATGGACCTTTGATTCAATGTGCCGTGTTCATCTTGAAAGTCTTCAAGCTATGCAATTAATGTCCTGGTCCAAGATGAAATATGAAATAATCATGGAATATGGTAAGTATAAAACCGTTGCTTCTGCAAAGAAGGCGCTTTATAACTTAAAGTGCCGTCCAGATCAAAGCCCCAGAGAATTTTTAGTAATTCTTAAAAATGCATACTCTGTGGCCCAAAGAAAACCCAGGTATGAAAGCACAGATTTCAAAGATCTGTATTTTCATTCCATGCCGGTAAGTATACAAATGAATCTAGCAAGAGATTATGATTGTAAGCTACCATTAGAATGGCTAGTCAGTCAGTGCATGAAATTGTATACTATACACCATGCACATGACGAAAATCAGCCAAAGGTTAAGAAACCTGGTGATAAAATGGTGTCGGAGACAAAAATTCAGTTAGGTTTAGAAACCCAACAGAAAAAGAGGACCTATTCTGAGGTTTTGAAAACACCAAAACCTCAGAAACAGGAAAACGCCAGAAGCAATTCTGCAAACTCCTCTGACAATAACTCTGAAAAATCCAATTCCAATGGGAATAAACGCCCCTGGGTTAATAAAAACCAAGGCAATTCCCAATGGAGAAGGAATCCTCAGGGAAATAGGAGATATGGAAACAGAAACAACCAATCTGCTTCCAATAACTCCCAACAGTCTCAGCCATCCCAGCCAAATTCTAATGGGCAAAGACAAAACGGCAATGGGGGAAATAATTTGCGTCGTCAGGTTGGTCAATTGACTGACCAGATGGGCAAATTAATGGAGCAAATAACAAAGATTAACAAAGCCTTTGCTATCAATCCTTTTTTAGGGACAGCTCAAATTGCAGAGACACCTGTGCAATTGCAACAGCAACAACAAGTGCCGCAGCAAATATAGCTACAGTGACTAAACAGGCTTGGTTATCCGTAGATGTAATACCTAACCCTGTTTCCTTTCCAGGTACTAACAGTCAAATAAACAATAGTTGTGTTAGGAAACCTATTGCCAATCCCGTCACTTCACTTCCGGGTGAAGGAGGCGCAACGTGTTCCTCTGTTTTTTCATTTCAGCCAAAGGCTAAAATAGCCCCAGCAACCACTAGTTTCCAGGATCCAGCCCTGAAAGGGTTAACTGATGAGATGCCGACCACTAGTTCCCGCTTGACAGTTCAAGATAATCCTAAAAAGGATGGGCCTGTGGGTAAGACTGAGCATTCCTCAGTACAGGTAGAAACTACTGCTGTGGCCGGTAATGTATGGAAAACAAGTAATATGTTGACACATTCTAAATTCTTATGTGAATTAGAGGAACATGAAGGAAGGTACTACATGTCTGTAGAAATACAGGATTCGCTACCCCAGCCTTTCAAAGGGTTAATAGATACTGGTTCACAAGCCACTATCTTATCCAATACCTACTTCCAGCAGGTAATGGACTTAGCAACGGATAAACCAAAGCTAAAAGATTTCCCCAATGCTCTGTTGAGTGTAGGAGGAAATGCACTTCATGTTATTGGCAATACTTGGTTAAAGTTTAAAATAGGTAACAAAACCTTTAGACACCCGGTGATAGTGGTAGATCTCCCCTATAACCGATTGATTCTGGGTATAGACATACTCAGAAGACTTAACACAATTATTGACTGTGTGAATGGAATTGTATGGTCACAAGCTAAGGTTCCTATAACCTATGAGAAATCACATGTACAATCTGATCGTTACTGCCATGTAATAGAAGAAAGACCTGACTCGATAGAGGTACATTTTAGGAATAGTCAGTCACCTGACGTGACTATCCTGCAGGTGAATGACGCAATCGCACCTGTAGATGAGCATTCCGTAAGAATTGCTCCAGAGAGGATCCAGAATGTCTCTCTGGAAGGTGATGTTTTAACCATTTCTCTCCACAGGGACTATGTTGAATCTGTAGATCTGGCAGGTCATGCTCAATTCCTTGCCAGAATTGAAAGGGTTAATAACATCTTATTCTTTCCTATTCAGATAAATGACTTAGGAAGAAATAGGAATGCAAAGCTGGTCTTACAGAGCGAGAACAGCTATATTAGCAGAAGTCTGTTAAAGCAGATCGCTAATCCTAAAATGATCAGGTACGCCTCCTCACATGACAGGTGGATCCAGAACCTGGATGGCGAATCAGAGAGTCACAATGTGATAGCAAAATGTTTACTATCTATTTCCATCGGAAATAAGACAGTTAAACATTTATTCCTAGTGATAGACGAACCTCGCTATCAGGTTTACGTTGGCAATGATGTCATACATCGCTTTGCCATACACCTTGACCTGATTAATTCCAACTTGTGGACAAGGTTAAAAGGCAATCCTTGTGGATACCTTCACGAGGAAAACGCCTTGAAATCAGGACAAATACTCCCATATGCGGTAAGTATCCGAGTACCTGATGACATAACCATTCCACAAGGGACAAGTAACTTTATTTTACCCCTACAGGTCAAAGAGGGTCAGAGATTAGAAAACTCTGATGCCCTAATCTGTTTATCCAACAGGATACAACGATTAGGGATGGTGGTAACACATACACCAATGGTAAGTATTGGTAAGAATTCCACCTATATAATGGTTAACAATGTTACACCCAATAATGTTACTTTACCAAAAGGAACATTATTAGGTCAGCATTGGATGCTGAGTACTATACATTTGGTTTCCAAAACCAAATTATAGGCCTCATCCCTGAAGAATACTTAACTGAGGACGAAATTGTCGATCAAATATTCCCTTCCTCCCCAGAAGGATTATTCATTATCCTATCTGTGTATCCCTTCAACGTCGAAGACGGCTCATGTAAAATCGAAGAAGCATCAATTACCTTCGATCATCCGCTCAATGAGCAGGAATCACAAGAGTATCACGACCAAAGAGAAAAGGTGAGTCAACACCGAACTGACCTAACTTCTAGGCTTGAAGAAGCTTATGAGATAGGCCAGCCTGAAATCTTTCCAGGATTTCAGGAAAGGCTAGAAGAGCAAATATCTTTAGCTGACGGTTGCTCCACTGATGCTGAGCGGCAGCAGCTAAAGGAAATCCTTTTGGAATTCCAAGATATTTTTGCCAAAGATTCCTACGACTGTGGGTTAACTAACCTCCACGTAGCCAGAATACAAACTGATCCAAATTTACCACCTGTATTTATCAAACAATATAGACTCCCATTAGCGTCATACGATGGTCTACAAGACATCATTCAGAATCTAAAGGAAAGGGGCATTATACGTTCAGTGCACAGTTCGTATAATAATCCGATCTTGGGGATTCTGAAACCTAATGGACAATGGCGTTTATGCGCTGACTTACGACAGCTAAATAAACGCGTCTATATGTCTGGTTGGCCAGTGCCATACATAGACCAATGTTTGGTACAAATGCAGGGATCCAAAATATTCACTGCCATTGACTGTGCGCAGGGATATTGGACTGTACCAGTCCATAATGAAGACCAATACAAATTGGCCTTCACATTTGGAAAGCAGCAGTATACCTGGACCCGTATGCCTTTCGGTTACATAAACTCTGGTCATGAATTTGCTGTGTTCATGCATAAAGCTATGCCTGACGCACTTGAGAGAGGAACGTTATCATATGTCGACGATGTCTTGCTGAAAAGCACTTCCTTTGATAAGCATATCATAGAGATTAGACATGTTCTCACTCAGTTAAGAGAGGCAGGAATTAAACTGTCTTTACAAAAGGCGCAATGGTGTCGCACCCATGTCAATTTCTTCGGACATGAGGTAACCTCTGAAGGATTAAATCCCCAGAGGAAGAAGGTTGAAGCCGTACTAAAGGCTAAAACACCTTCAAATATCAGGGAATTAAGATCATTCCTTGGTATGACTAACTACTCCCGTAAGTTTATAGATAACTATGCAGAAATAACGAAACCACTCTTACACCTGCTTAAAAAGGAAACTACTTGGAACTGGGGGGAGCCTCAGGACCTAGCGGTAAGTGAACTGAGGAGGAAGCTCACTCAGGCACCCTGTTTAGCATACCCAGAGGGGGGTAAACCCTTCTATCTGGAGACAGGATATCCGATTTAAGCATCAGTGCTGTTCTGTATCAGAAGCAGGACAGTTTAAACAAAGTTATTGCATATGCTAGCAAGACTTTGTCACCTGTTGAAGTTAAATTCAACACGTGTGAGAAGGCGTTATTGTCGACTGTCTGGGCACTACAAAATTTTCGTAGCTATATCCAAGGTGAGAAAATAATTGTAGAAACGGCTCACCAACCTCTACAGTATCTGCAGAGTGAAAGAATTAGAGACGGTAATCTCTCTAACAGTCGGATTACTGCATGGACTCTATCCTTACAGGGATGGCCGTTAGAAGTCCGTTATAAACATAATAAGAGAAGCCCAGTTGCCCAAGGTTTAGCAGAATTACATGACTGTACTGCTCCATCTCTGGATGATAATGACACCGGAGATGACTTCCTAGAAGAGCAATTGCTATCCCCTTATAAAGTTTATGACGAGGAATACTGTCGACCACTACCGTGGGTATACATTGATGGTTGTTCATATCACCACGTCGCTGGTGCTGAACGGAAGTTAGTTGCAGGTATCGGAATTGCCTGGATAGGTGATTATCCCAATGTATCTATAGGATACAATAGTGGTCCCAAAAGCAGTCAGATAGCCGAACTCTGTGCAGTATATAAGACCATTCAAATGGCAATAGAATATAGTATCACAGAATTTGTTATCATAACTGATTCCAACTATGTTCGCAACAGTTTCGTTGAATATCTGCCTAGCTGGAAACGTAACCAAATGCTGAAAAGCAATAACAAACCTGTTAAACATGGGAAATTGTTTTGCAAAATCGATGAGTTGGTTAAAGAACATGGTTTAACCATATATTGGAAGAAAACCAAAGGCCATTCTAAGATAGAAGGTATTGACAAGGATGGTAATGATTTAGCCGATTCACTGGCAAAACAAGCAGCCATCAATGGTGAAACCCTAAACATTGATGATCTCATGGGTTCAATTCACATTGAAGCCATAACTAGACGACAGGCTAGAGATAATGCCGACTTAAATGTCGTGCAATGGAGTGAAGAAGCTCCTAGTGAGGACCTGATTACCAGTCAGAAGAATGATCCTGTCATAGGTATATTCTATAAACATATAGAAGACCCTACTGTCAATCCCATCACAGATGAGGATTGCAAAGATAATGAAGATTTACGAATCTTAATGAGATATAAAGTCCAATTTAGTATCATGGATGGGTTGCTGGTCAGAACTTCTAAACATGGTATTCAACAATGGGTAGTCCCAACTGTATACCGAGGGTTAATGCTCCAACACGCACATGATGCACCTACATCTGGGCATCGTGGTGATAAGATCACATATGAGATATTGCGTGATTATGCATATTGGCCACACATGTTAAGAGATGTTAAGACATACTGTCAGGGATGCTTGATTTGTCCGCAATATCAACCCCATGGTCCAACCCATCGTGCACCACTTCAGAAGAGGGGGGTGTCATTACCCTGGTCTGATATCCAAATTGACTTTATAGGTCCTGTAACAAGATCTTCAAAAGGTAACAAATACATGTTAACAGTTACATGTATGTACACAAAGTGGATAGAATGTTTGCCTTGTAGAGAGAACACGAGTACCGTGTGCGCCACTTTGTTGATTAACCATGTCTTTTCCAGGTTCGGTCTGCCTCAAAGAATTGAGTCAGACAGAGGTAGTCATTTTACCAGTGAAGTAATGGCTAAGATGTGGAATATTCTAGGTGTTAAACGAAAGCTACATATTGCATACCGCGCTGCGTCTAGCGGGGGGGTAGAGCGATATAACCAGTCTATCGTTAATATTCTGAAGAAGTACGTTAAGGAGTCTGGTAAAGACTGGGACATTAAATTGCCCCTAGTTTTAATGGCGATTAGAGCTACACCTAGCACTGCTACCAAATTGTCACCTTTTGAATTGATGACAGGAAGAAAGATGGTTTTACCACAGCATTTACTATATCGTACTTCGGATCATAATTTGATCAATGCTGCCACTACGCATCAGTATATCGAAGATTTGCGCAAGCATTTACAGCATGCGTTTGCTTTTGCCCAACAGGGGTTAAGACCTATTACGCTTTAAAACCACGAAAAAGGAATATGAAATAACAAATCAAGTCTATCTGTATAATTTTGCGCGAAATCAAGTCAAGGAAAATAAATTTTTACCTTCTTGGAAAGGGCCATATGTCATCATTGATAAAATTTCCCCAGTAGCGTACAAAATAAAAATTCCTAAGGATGGTGATTTTATTGAAAAGTGGGTTCACATTAACCAGTTGCGTGCTTGTCATCCTAAATCTCAATTAAGGATTATAGGTGTGGATTCAGATGCAGAAGGGTGAACGACTAACCTGGATGAATGCTTGATTCACGTGGTATCGTATGATGTGAAATGTTGTGATGTGTCATGATATCATGTACGTTCATGTCATTAACCATTTCCTTGCCATCCAATAACTACATTTTCTAAGCAGGTTACTAGCTTGTTTAACTGCTATAGACATATTGCTGAGGAGTCAGTAATAAATGTAGTGAGGGATGAAGTTATAAAAATAGAATTAGAGAAAATACATATGTTGATGAATCATAATAATGTGTTGTCCTAGGCCAAGTGATGTCACACTCTTATAAGTTTGTATACTTAACAAACCTTGAATCATTAGTAGATAAGTCTGAAACGAGTTCCTGATCCGTGAGTGTCGAAAGATGTCCAAAAAGGATGTGGCGTGTTTCTGGATCGTACTGCTCCTGTGCCAAGAGCTACGGACCGACCCGATCGCAGAGATGGGACCATCCTCCGGCATCCTGATTCAAGAGACACCAGGGTTCATCTTAACAGAGAAGAGGATCCTTACCCGACGTGTGTTCGTCAGCTTGGACCCCAAGATTTCCATCGAGAAGGCGTACAACATTTCATCGATGCAGCTTCCTGAGTTACAGACTTGGTACCAGATGCACCTCCAAAGAGCACAGGACCGTGTGCGAAACATCTTGGAGCAAGCCCGGAAACCATTTGTATCCAGTTCTATTTCGATGAGCAACCGACCCAAAAGGTTCCTCACCGCTATAATTGTTGCATTAGTTTGTGCCACTGTCGGTGCAGTTGTCGCAACTGGAATGTCTGCAGCCAACTCTATTACTGTCCAAAAGCTGGATATGGAAATCTATGCGCTAAAGCAACACATTAACGATATTCATCAGGTGATAAAAGAGCAAAGAACACTTCTCCAAGACGTGTTGACTATTGTGGAAGACACAGTTGTTACAACAAATTTGCATTCAGAGTTAATTGCCAAATCCACTGAGTTGCACCAAAGTCATGACTTATTTAAGCGTGAACTTCTATTTCTGCATGACCCAATATTGTTCCACACACTTGCTTTTCTCGACGAAGTGCAAACTGGAATGATCGAATTGGCAGGGGGACGCATACCTCTGTATTTTGTATCCAAGGATATTGTTCATGCGATGCTTGCCAATGTGGATGGAGAAACAATTGAGCCTATGCAATTAAATCTGGCCTTTGAGATGGGGAGCGCTATACCTCTCTTAATTGATCCAGAACGTATGGAGATTTGCTTTTTATTGGCCATACCATATGTAACCCCCAAAAACATTTTTCAAATGAAAACAGTTTACAACGTTGGTACATGGAAGGAAAATATCCATGTAAAAGTCCAAACCCCAGACGTTTTGGCTTTTCAACCGTGGATACCAGATTGGTATTCAATACCCATTTTGAATGACTGTGAGAAATTCAAAGACAATAATTTCCAGTGTGATGGAAAACCTTTTGAGTACGATTCTACCAATGCTTTGTGTGGGATCGAGTACCTTAAACATGGCTCTGAAACATGTCAAGTGACTATGTCAAAAACCGACAGTAATGCGTTAGTACATGCTATCTTAGTAAAAGATAAATGGTTGGTAAGCACGTGTCTTAAAAACATGAGTGTTTTTCGCAGGGACCAGGTGACTAATAAAGTAATTGCCTTACCAGCACCTGTATCATTGATCAAGGTACCCCACGACTCTCGTATCACCATCGGTGACGTTACGCTATACCCAGTGTACACTGACGTCCTCGAAAGTGCTATTGAGATGGTGGATCCCTTCCAGAATCTAGATATCCCTCTAGATCCTAATCTTAAGTTCTTGCTGGACCATAAGCCAAACCACACTATCCAAATGTCAATCAAGAAAGATAACATTTCTGTGGACACATTTAAATACTCTGAGTTAGATACTGACCTTATTGATCGTGTTGACTGGTTCATCCATGTTAAGATTGTTATTGGGTGTGTTATGATAATAATGATATTATGGTTGATTGTACTAAGCATAAAGTTCAAAACACTTACAGGTACAAAAATATACAAAGATGTTCATTCCACGCATGAGCCTATGTTAGAAATGATGTGATTGCACAATATGTCTTGTGACTTCCATAGTGCCTACTCATAAGCTAAATTACTTGGCTATGATATCCACTAAAGGGGGGTTATGTCAGGGTATTTATATCGGCAGACATTTGTGCTATGATAGAAATACAAAGTGTATATTCTGAAGTCATTGCTAAACAGACCAGACTCCATTTTGTTATTCTCAAGTTAACAAAGACACAACATTTCTTTCCTTTCTCTATTGCTGACCGTTTAGCCAGAGCTGAATGGAATGTGTATATAAACAAACCAAATAGATAAGACATTGAGAATGGGGGTGGACAGACTGTCTAATTGCAAATGGAATATAATAAATTCTATTCCCAGACTTAGGTGACAGAGGATTAAATAATTCAATTTTACTTTCTATACCAACAGATTCTCATTGTATTTTGAGTTCATCTATAGTGTTATAAGCTGTCATATTAGGAATTATAGCAGAATTTGCAGACGCATAGTCTGGACAAGTCTGAAGAAATCCTCTTGATCTGACAGAAGATTTGAGTTAGGGCATGCATAAAGATAACGTAAATGACGTCAAAAATAGCCACCAGGAAAAGTTAACTCTTTCCTGGATAGGTATGTCTAGTGGAACAATACTGCCATCTAGAGTCTGAATATTAAATTGGTTACCTAGAAGGGAACCACACCCCACATTTGTGATTGGCTATCACCTAAGGAATGTTTCCCTTTAAAAAGTTAAGACAAGGGAAGAGGGGGAGATTCGGAGATTCAAAGATTGAAGAGAGACACATTACGACACTCTGGGGATTCAGAGAGATCCAGGCAGAATCGGGTGATCAGAGTAACCAAGAAACTCTCACACTCCATGCAGAGAAACAGATCTATGACATTTAGCTACCTGAGGATATCTGATGAGAAAATATCTACTTAACTGGTAAATATACAGACATTTAATTAATTAATTAAAATTAATTAAAATTAATAGCATGATATATGACTGGATAAATCATGTTTGATTTCATATTTAGAAATCTTAATTATTAAAGAATATATATATGGTTATAGCATCCCATCTGCAGCTGGGATCAATATAATCATTAATGTATTTGTGTGATTAATATCACGTTAGCATATCATGACCATTTATCCAGCTGTATTGATTGGCTCTAAAATAAGATAAAATATCTATTTAGACAAATAAATAAAATATCAGCTAATATAACATAGTAGGTTTCTCTCATTGGATAAAATCAAGGAAATGGTTGATGACTGGTTAAATGTTATTTATTTAATATTACATAGGAGTAGATCTTAAATCCCTAGAAGAGGTCTAGCCAGCATTGAAAGGGTTATTTCTAACTGCTAGCTAAGTTCTATTGCCCTACACTGTAGCTCTGTGTGTGAAACATCACATTCCTTCTGTGAAGCCCATCGTAAATCAATCTTGACACCTAATGCTTTAGACTTAAACTACGTCTTAGTCATTAGGAAATGTTGTTTTAAATTACCATATTGTATTACATATTCATGTTATACTGAAAATTCCATTGATTATTATCATGCATGTTACTTATATTATTATCATTTGAATATAAAAATTTGTAATTTTAACAAATTTGTAATTTTAATTACCGGTATATGGTTTTACATTTTCACTTATAACGATAAACGTTCTTAGGGATCTGAGAATTGAAATCGTGGGCAATTCTCTCTGTTTACAAATATTATCCCATAAATATCCCCACAGCAAACAATGTCTTCATCTGTGTATTAGGCTGGGGTTGTTGGGTGTGGGTATAGGTTGGAAGCTGTGGTTGGTATTGAGGAACCTGCCAGGGTGGGTCAGGTTCTCCCTTAGCACCGGGTTCTCCTTTGTTTCCTCGAGCACCAGGTTCACCATTGTTACCCTTAGGTCCAGGGGAACCTCTGGGGCCTTGAGGTCCAGGAGCACCACAGGCACCAGGGAAGCCAGGGGCACCAGCAATACCCGGAGTACCAGTGGGGCCAGCTTGATCGGGAGAACCGGGTTCACCACGAGCACCTTGGGGTGAACCCCTGCTATCCACAACTAAAACAGTGCAAAGTTAGACCCTTTGATCAAATCCTCTACCTCTGCCTCTAAAACCTTTCTGTTTTAATCTCCTATCACCGCACAAATGTCCTTGTCTCGCCTGCTTAAGATCACAATCCTTTCTGACCTATACAACATACTTTTCCCTCTTTCTTTATATCAAAACAACCTGCTGTATCTTTCTCATGAAACATATTCCATATGCAGGTCGAGATTACCTAACTCACACCCCCTCTTTGTGTACACTTCTTTGTGTACCACACAGATATAATATTAATAAGCTTTTGAAGATTTATTGTATATTTAAATTGTGTATGTATAGCACGGTTGTCTAGGGGTGTATACATAAACAATGAAAGCAGTGTCTTCATATAGGGTTTGCAATACTGACAGTCTGTGTCAGAGGATTAATGCAGACATGCGGTTAGGTACTTTTCCATTGTCAGAATACGTTGAAAACACTAATATATTGCAAATATTAAAATCATATTGCAGCGGTTTCCTATACCTACAAGGATATGGTTGTAATACTTCAATTGAGTTCAAATTGAGTATCACAAGTCTAACCACAAAAACTAAATTTTATATGCTTATCAAAAATTAGTTTAACCCCTTAGCGAGTTAATAGGGTGACCTTTTCCCATAGTATGGTTCCTTTTATCATTATTATATTATTTATTATCATTTGGGTCTGCAAAATGCTTTCAATTTACCAATACAAATATAATACAGTAGTTTAGAATTGCCTCAAAATAAATTGTCTGATCTCTATTAAAAATACCATTTCATCATTTTGCTATAATCAATGAGGCATACTAGATGAATCTGAACCTGCATTTGCCAGAACTCTTAAAGACTCAAAATATTTAAACTAGTCCATGTTAAAGGCATGGCAAAATTTTGACCGGTCAATTTGAGTTCCCAAAAGTCATAACAACACAGGTAAAAAACCTTTGTCCATGGTTTTCTGATCCTACATTCCATGAACAAAATTGCAAACCCACTACTGCACAGTTTGGGTCACAATCAATAAAATCTCAGCATCCCCATACAACAATTTACAGATTTTCACAATGCTACAGAATACATACAATGTAAAGCACATACAACATGTGATGTACTGGATTACTACAAGTTAGCTTACAGTACAAAATGAAGCATGTGTTGGACCACTTAAAATATACATTTTGCTCTCTAAGTTATAATCATCTATATTTACAACATGAATTCTCTGCAACAAACACACAGGGCAGTAAGAATGTGGTGTTTGACGTTTTGAATGAAGTGACTTTTTGTCCCAATATGAAAATAAAAAACAATACATACATCCCACTCTCATGAAAAAGTGTAGTGGGCTTATAGTACTTTTGTCCAAGTAAAAAAATAAAGGGCTCATTATGCAAACAAACATACATGCAGAGAAATCATGTTAGTTCTAGAATTTGTAGCCCCCCCCCTAATTAACCTCTATTTTTTCTTATTCATCATCACCTTTACATGTACTTTTGACATTCCCTCAATTATTTTATTCCCTTAATTCTTATACCTGGTTTGGACACCCTCAGAGCTTCAGGGGGGGGGGGGGGGGTAAAAGGGAGCTTTATGGAGCAGTGGGAACCCCTTGCTTTGGGAGGTCTAACTATCACAGCAAGGATAGCACCCAAATCATTATTATCTTTAGGGGACAGGCTGGGTATAATGAGTATGGGGTGTAATCAGGAGGGAGTAATGATTTGGAGTTGTTAAAAACAGTCTCCCTCGTTCCCATTTTATTTATCTTAACCCCCTTATCACAGACTTTATGCTTAAAATCAGAGTTGCACAATCTTTTCGAAAGTGGTCAGGCTGACCACAGTTAAAACAAGCTCTGGTTTGAAATCTAGGAGCTTGGGACATAGATTGTCTCTGTGGTAGGACCACAGGAAACCCAGTGGGGGCTGGGGCAGGCCTGATAGCAGGATTATGGAAGGAAAACATCAGGGGAGTACTTTTCTTTGTCTAGGGTAAACAAGCTGACTCCAGACCTTTGGCAACTAGGAGGAGGGTATCCAAGGGTATAATCCTGTATTCTAGATGGGATAGGGTCAGACCTTTCCTAATGGGTTCTTTTAAGCCGGCGACAAAGACAGCTGACAGCATCTGAGTATGTGCCTTATTGTAGATGCTGAAGCCCAAATCATAGAAAGTCTGTGTTAACCTTGAATGGTATATTTCCACTGACTCAATTTTATCCTGCACTATGTCATTAATGCAGGTTGCTTGGTCAGCCAACTTATCCTGTGCCCAAGCATGAAGTTGTTCACAGAATGTTATGCCTTTTCGGAAATCTGTGTCAGTAAGGAGACGGGCATCATCAAAGCTCCGTTCCATGATAGACCAATATGCATCCCTGGCTTTGATTTCACAGAGACTAGACAAATCATGCCAGGTAGCTGAATACATTTTACGAATCTGAGCAATCCTTCGGAAGAAGGGCTGTTTCTCTGGGTCTGGGAGGGAAGTTACCAGAGTTGCCGCTTGGGATGGATTGAAGGTAACATACATCATAGGGGCTCCATCCACAGCTGGTAGGATACTGTGATTGCTTGCTGGGGCAGGTAGCGGTTGTGGAAACTGGGTACAACTGGGGGGTATTATTGGGGGCTCGTAGTTGGCCCAACCCCTGGCCATTATCAAAGGGAGCGGGGAGCGGCAGGCAATGATAACTGGGTACGGCTGGAGTGCAGGAATCAGGAGAACCGGCATTGGCGATTCGGAGTGTAGAGAGTTGGAATGTAGGAGGATGATAGCCTGATTCTGCTGGGGAAGCAGTCTGGTGACGGTCTGATGCGATAGACTCGTTCGAACCAACCGTCATTATGGGATAGCTGGGGGCCACCATGACAGTGGCGGGGATGGAGATAGGTGTGGGGACGGAAGAGGAAGCAGTAGGAAAAATGCTAGGAGGAGAGGTGACGACCATGACGGGAGTTGGAACAGAAGGGGGAACATAGGTGGAAGGGGCGGGAACAAGAGATGACACATCAGAGGTAGGGGAGGGGGATGGATTTACGGTGAGAACGGACGGGTTGACTGAGAGGGGAGGAGGAGGAGCAGGGGTAGGGACAGGAGGAATGATGTAGGAAGGTGGGTCAGGGGAGGGTGTGGGGACGGAAGAGGAAGCAGTAGGAAAAATGCTGGGAGGAGAGGTGACGACCATGACGGGAGTTGGAACAGAAGGGGGAACATAGGTGGAAGGGGCGGGAACAAGAGATGACACATCAGAGGTAGGGGAGGGGGATGGATTTACGGTGAGAACGGACGGGTTGACTGAGAGGGGAGGAGGAGGAGCAGGGGTAGGGACAGGAGGAATGATGTAGGAAGGTGGGTCAGGGGAGGGCGTGGAGAGAGTGACGGTGGGAGGTGGGGCAGGGGTGGGTACGGGAGGAGAAACAGGTGCGGGAATGGGAGGAGGGGTGGGGACTGGATAATAATACAACCCATCAACTCCAAGGACGGGATACAAAGGGGTGGGTGCTAAGGGGGCGGTGCCAGTTAGAGCTTGTGACTGAGCGAGTTGGGCAGTAGAGGAGGTGGGGTTAGCCTCTTCCTCTTTATACCGGACGCCATCATAGGGCGGTGGCCGGGAAACATCAAGAGTTGAATCAACAGTGCAAGCATTTTCATGATACACATAAACTTTCTGTCCTTCAAATTCCAATTCCTCTTCTAACCAACCTTCCCATTTAAGTCCTCTTGCCACACGATACCAAGCCTCTGCAGCCTTAGTTAACCCATTATCGAGTAACAATCCCTCCTTATCTTTCAACAACTTTCTCCAGCACTCTGGTTATAACCGGCCGCTGGGAGACATTGAAACACCACAGATTTTAGAGATCTTTTCAATTTTAAGCATAGCTTCCTCACCAGCCCTTTCTTTCACTAAATCACAAGCCAAGTACCCTTTCGAAGGTTTAGCATGTTCCTGTCCCATTCTCAATATACAAGGCGTCCCTTGAAAGAGAGATAGAGAGATAGAGAGATGGAAACAGGAAAAAGAGTGTTAATTAATCTACGTGCGTCTTCCCAAAATGTAGACAAGTCACGGGATCCGCCCACCCGAGATGGGTGTAGTGGGTGACTAACACTGCTCTGGGTCAAAGGTACAGTAGAGGAAGAGGGTGAGAGAGAAAGTAAAAGTGGAAAAGCTAATAAGAAGACATTTACAAGAATCACAGATTTAGAAATGTGCACAAAGTCTCGAGTCAAGAATAAACCACACAACACACACAGATACAACAAAACCACACACACTGCAACCCCAGCTGAGTAATAACCACAATGTAATAAGAAATAACAATACAGCAACCATAACAGCAATAAATAGGCAAAACCCTGTTCCTCTCTGAACAGTATAACAAAACCCCCGGCCCCTCTCTGGGAGTTAGCAGTCCCGCAAATAATATATAAAAAAAACAGCCTTTCTCTAGGCGGAGCGGTCCCTGCCTATAGGTGGTCAAGCTAACAATAATAATCACAAGAAAAATCCCCAGCCCCTCTCTAGGTGGTTGCGGTCCCTGCCCTCTAGGCAGTCAAGCTAACAATATATGCTAATAATACAATGCAATTCCCTGTCTCTCTCTAAACAGGCAAACAAATAACCAGAAACAATGCAATTCCCTGTCTCTCTCTAGACAGTCAAGCAAATAAAAATACAATGCAATAAAACTTCAAAATTCCCAAGCAAACTCTCTCACACCCAGGACTCACACTCAGGAGGCAGATAGACAAGCAACAGGTTCTTATAAAGAGGCACCGGGCAAGAATTTTACCTGTCTTTGATGTCTTCTGGAGGCCGGAATGGACCCGGAGGTAGACCAACACAATAAAGGAAAATATAGTCAATTACCGTATATCTTAGAAGGTGATCAGTCTCCGGTCCCATTTCGGGGGGGTCCGCTCCGGTCCGGTTTTCCGGACGTCTGGTCCGGCGTAACCGCGGTGCCCCAGCATGCACGCTTCCTAAAGTAATTCACACCAGACACCAAACCAGACAGTTTCAGGTTGATGAAAAACTCAGGAATCTTTATTCCGGGGGGCTGGTATGCCCCTTATAAAGCAGAAATACATCATATGCATAATTATAGATAACAGAGGAAAATACATCAATAATTGGTTTAGTGTTAAGTGGTTGATCAATTGCTCATCCTATCGGGTGTGATGTCACTGGCATCATGGAGCTCTCCTCCAGATTCCAGCGCCATCTTGTTAATTCGAGGGTGTTAGTTGATTACAGGGGAAACTCCCTAGCGGCCATTTTAAGTAACTTAAATAATATTGATCATAGTTATGCAGAGTAAATAGGCATTTTACAAAAAATAATAAAGTTAATATTCTGTCCACAACAGTAGAATGCAATCAAGTTAGTTTGACATGACCTGTGCTTCATAAAACCATGCTGATTTTTGCTGATAACCATGTTCTTCTCAAGGAATTCTTGAATAGTATCCCTTAATAGCCTTTCAAATATTTTCCCAGCCACAGAAGTTACGCTCACAGGTCTATAATTTCCAGGCAAGGATTTTGAACCCTTTTTGAATATAGGAACCACATTTGCCTTCCTCCAATACTCCGGAACAGTTCCTGAAAGAAAAGAATCTTGAAAGATTAAAAACAGAGGTTCACTCATTTCTACACTTAGTTCCTTAAGTATTTGTGGATGGATACCATCAGGCCCAGGAGCTTTGTTTATATTAACTTTCTTTAGTTGCTGTAGCACCTTGTCTTGAGTTAACCGATTATTATTGGTATACTCGAGTATAAGTCGACACGAATATAAGTCGAGACCCCTAATTTTACCGCCCAAAAACTGGGAAAACTTATTGACTCCAGTATAAGACTAGGGTGGGAAATGCAGCATCTACTGGTAAATTCCCCAAAAAACTATATTAATTGAATATTTATTTACAGTGTTTGTATATAATGAATGCAGTGTGTGTGTGTGTGTGTGTGTGTGTGTGTGTATGAATGCAGTATGTGTGTGTATGAATGCAGTGTGTAGCGGATGGCATTGGGCTGTCCTCAAAGGTTGTGTTAAAAATGCAATTCGTGTGTTTATTCTCATGTATGGCTAAAATTATATGTAGCATTCGTATGATTGTTCGGTAGTTTTCATCCGTGTTCCATACGAATGAAAACTACCGAACCATTAGACCACCCCAGAGAGAAGTGTGCACCTGATTAGGCTTTCACACTTCTCTAACCACAAGTTAATTGGTGCAATTGGTACTTTGTATATGTATCTGGGTGGCCGCCGTTCGGCATACGAACACGTGGCGGCGGCCATCTCAAACTCAGTGGTGTTTGGTCGTCAAGTGTCTGGAACTCAAATCGGACACTCAATTACCAGAACACCGCTGTCACCCACACCGCTGAGACCTCCAGAGCTCCATAACTCCCGAACGGAGGGGCCAAGCAGACCCTCGTTCGGTGAATTCGGGGCTCTGATTCCCTGGTGGTCCAGTGGTGTGCACTGTGTAGAAGGGGGCTGGCAGGAAGCGTTTACTTACCTTTCCTGCAGCTCCTGTCAGGTCCCTTCTCTCTCCTCCGGTCTGGTCAGCTCCCCTGTCAGCTCACAGTGTAAGTCTCGCGATGTGACTGCCGTGCGGAGCAGTAACCCGTGGCAACGCTCTGACCACGCGACTCTCGCGAGACCGGAGGAGAGAGAAGGGAGCTGACAGCAGCTGCAGGAAAGGTAAGTTACAGCTCGCTGCCAGCCCCCAACAGGACCCCCAGGGCTTGTAATGAGCCAGGCGGTCCTTGTCTGTATTATGGTACAGACACATCAAGAGATGACACATCAGAGGTAGGGGAGGGGGATGGATTTACGGTGAGAACGGACGGGTTGACTGAGAGGGGAGGAGGAGGAGCAGGGGTAGGGACAGGAGGAATGATGTAGGAAGGTGGGTCAGGGGAGGGTGTGGGGACGGAAGAGGAAGCAGTAGGAAAAATGCTGGGAGGAGAGGTGACGACCATGACGGGAGTTGGAACAGAAGGGGGAACATAGGTGGAAGGGGCGGGAACAAGAGATGACACATCAGAGGTAGGGGAGGGGGATGGATTTACGGTGAGAACGGACGGGTTGACTGAGAGGGGAGGAGGAGGAGCAGGGGTAGGGACAGGAGGAATGATGTAGGAAGGTGGGTCAGGGGAGGGCGTGGAGAGAGTGACGGTGGGAGGTGGGGCAGGGGTGGGTACGGGAGGAGAAACAGGTGCGGGAATGGGAGGAGGGGTGGGGACTGGATAATAATACAACCCATCAACTCCAAGGACGGGATACAAAGGGGTGGGTGCTAAGGGGGCGGTGCCAGTTAGAGCTTGTGACTGAGCGAGTTGGGCAGTAGAGGAGGTGGGGTTAGCCTCTTCCTCTTTATACCGGACGCCATCATAGGGCGGTGGCCGGGAAACATCAAGAGTTGAATCAACAGTGCAAGCATTTTCATGATACACATAAACTTTCTGTCCTTCAAATTCCAATTCCTCTTCTAACCAACCTTCCCATTTAAGTCCTCTTGCCACACGATACCAAGCCTCTGCAGCCTTAGTTAACCCATTATCGAGTAACAATCCCTCCTTATCTTTCAACAACTTTCTCCAGCACTCTGGTTATAACCGGCCGCTGGGAGACATTGAAACACCACAGATTTTAGAGATCTTTTCAATTTTAAGCATAGCTTCCTCACCAGCCCTTTCTTTCACTAAATCACAAGCCAAGTACCCTTTCGAAGGTTTAGCATGTTCCTGTCCCATTCTCAATATACAAGGCGTCCCTTGAAAGAGAGATAGAGAGATAGAGAGATGGAAACAGGAAAAAGAGTGTTAATTAATCTACGTGCGTCTTCCCAAAATGTAGACAAGTCACGGGATCCGCCCACCCGAGATAGGTGTAGTGGGTGACTAACACTGCTCTGGGTCAAAGGTACAGTAGAGGAAGAGGGTGAGAGAGAAAGTAAAAGTGGAAAAGCTAATAAGAAGACATTTACAAGAATCACAGATTTAGAAATGTGCACAAAGTCTCGAGTCAAGAATAAACCACACAACACACACAGATACAACAAAACCACACACACTGCAACCCCAGCTGAGTAATAACCACAATGTAATAAGAAATAACAATACAGCAACCATAACAGCAATAAATAGGCAAAACCCTGTTCCTCTCTGAACAGTATAACAAAACCCCCGGCCCCTCTCTGGGAGTTAGCAGTCCCGCAAATAATATATAAAAAAAACAGCCTTTCTCTAGGCGGAGCGGTCCCTGCCTATAGGTGGTCAAGCTAACAATAATAATCACAAGAAAAATCCCCAGCCCCTCTCTAGGTGGTTGCGGTCCCTGCCCTCTAGGCAGTCAAGCTAACAATATATGCTAATAATACAATGCAATTCCCTGTCTCTCTCTAAACAGGCAAACAAATAACCAGAAACAATGCAATTCCCTGTCTCTCTCTAGACAGTCAAGCAAATAAAAATACAATGCAATAAAACTTCAAAATTCCCAAGCAAACTCTCTCACACCCAGGACTCACACTCAGGAGGCAGATAGACAAGCAACAGGTTCTTATAAAGAGGCACCGGGCAAGAATTTTACCTGTCTTTGATGTCTTCTGGAGGCCGGAATGGACCCGGAGGTAGACCAACACAATAAAGGAAAATATAGTCAATTACCGTATATCTTAGAAGGTGATCAGTCTCCGGTCCCATTTCGGGGGGGTCCGCTCCGGTCCGGTTTTCCGGACGTCTGGTCCGGCGTAACCGCGGTGCCCCAGCATGCACGCTTCCTAAAGTAATTCACACCAGACACCAAACCAGACAGTTTCAGGTTGATGAAAAACTCAGGAATCTTTATTCCGGGGGGCTGGTATGCCCCTTATAAAGCAGAAATACATCATATGCATAATTATAGATAACAGAGGAAAATACATCAATAATTGGTTTAGTGTTAAGTGGTTGATCAATTGCTCATCCTATCGGGTGTGATGTCACTGGCATCATGGAGCTCTCCTCCAGATTCCAGCGCCATCTTGTTAATTCGAGGGTGTTAGTTGATTACAGGGGAAACTCCCTAGCGGCCATTTTAAGTAACTTAAATAATATTGATCATAGTTATGCAGAGTAAATAGGCATTTTACAAAAAATAATAAAGTTAATATTCTGTCCACAACAGTAGAATGCAATCAAGTTAGTTTGACATGACCTGTGCTTCATAAAACCATGCTGATTTTTGCTGATAACCATGTTCTTCTCAAGGAATTCTTGAATAGTATCCCTTAATAGCCTTTCAAATATTTTCCCAGCCACAGAAGTTACGCTCACAGGTCTATAATTTCCAGGCAAGGATTTTGAACCCTTTTTGAATATAGGAACCACATTTGCCTTCCTCCAATACTCCGGAACAGTTCCTGAAAGAAAAGAATCTTGAAAGATTAAAAACAGAGGTTCACTCATTTCTACACTTAGTTCCTTAAGTATTTGTGGATGGATACCATCAGGCCCAGGAGCTTTGTTTATATTAACTTTCTTTAGTTGCTGTAGCACCTTGTCTTGAGTTAACCGATTATTATTGGTATACTCGAGTATAAGTCGACACGAATATAAGTCGAGACCCCTAATTTTACCGCCCAAAAACTGGGAAAACTTATTGACTCCAGTATAAGACTAGGGTGGGAAATGCAGCATCTACTGGTAAATTCCCCAAAAAACTATATTAATTGAATATTTATTTACAGTGTTTGTATATAATGAATGCAGTGTGTGTGTGTGTGTGTGTGTGTGTGTGTGTATGAATGCAGTATGTGTGTGTATGAATGCAGTGTGTAGCGGATGGCATTGGGCTGTCCTCAAAGGTTGTGTTAAAAATGCAATTCGTGTGTTTATTCTCATGTATGGCTAAAATTATATGTAGCATTCGTATGATTGTTCGGTAGTTTTCATCCGTGTTCCATACGAATGAAAACTACCGAACCATTAGACCACCCCAGAGAGAAGTGTGCACCTGATTAGGCTTTCACACTTCTCTAACCACAAGTTAATTGGTGCAATTGGTACTTTGTATATGTATCTGGGTGGCCGCCGTTCGGCATACGAACACGTGGCGGCGGCCATCTCAAACTCAGTGGTGTTTGGTCGTCAAGTGTCTGGAACTCAAATCGGACACTCAATTACCAGAACACCGCTGTCACCCACACCGCTGAGACCTCCAGAGCTCCATAACTCCCGAACGGAGGGGCCAAGCAGACCCTCGTTCGGTGAATTCGGGGCTCTGATTCCCTGGTGGTCCAGTGGTGTGCACTGTGTAGAAGGGGGCTGGCAGGAAGCGTTTACTTACCTTTCCTGCAGCTCCTGTCAGGTCCCTTCTCTCTCCTCCGGTCTGGTCAGCTCCCCTGTCAGCTCACAGTGTAAGTCTCGCGATGTGACTGCCATGCGGAGCAGTAACCCGTGGCAACGCTCTGACCACGCGACTCTCGCGAGACCGGAGGAGAGAGAAGGGAGCTGACAGCAGCTGCAGGAAAGGTAAGTTACAGCTCGCTGCCAGCCCCCAACAGGACCCCCAGGGCTTGTAATGAGCCAGGCGGTCCTTGTCTGTATTATGGTAAGTTGCCATAATACAGACACTCACTCAAGTATAAGATGAGTGGGGGGTTTTCAGCACAAAAAATGTGCCGAAAAACTCGTCTTATACTCGAGTATATACGGTACTTGAATGTTGGTCAAAAGATCAACGTTGTTTGTTAAAACCAGGTCCAGACAAGCGTCCTTTCTAGTTGGTGCTTGTACAAGTTGTGACATGAAGGTGTCATTTAACAAGTTTAAAAACCTAATTCCCTTAGCTGAGCTACTAGTCCATCTGTCCCAATTTATGTCTGGGTAATTAAAATCCCCAATAATTAAAGTGTTACCCAGATTTACAACTTTCTCAATTTGCTCAAACAGCTGTTGTTCCTCGTCAATATTAACATTAGGTGGTTTATAACATATCCCAACCAATAGTTGATTTCCCTTCTTTTTCCCCAAGCAGATATTTACTCATAAAGCTTCCACATTTTCCTCATCACATTCCACTTGCTTAAGATTTGGCTTTAACTTGTGGTGGAATCTCGGTAAAAATAAATTTAGTAGGCCGAGATTACCACGTGGCATGTGTACGTGCATATGCTGATGTATCGATCAGTTGGTTGCACGAGGCAAGATACGATCAGTAGTGTACGGAGCATGTGCAAGAATACAGGATGTAGTATTCCCCTCCTCCATTTTGCTGGACAGGCCATGCGGTCAAGCAGGAAGTTAATTCTTATTTGTATTGATTGGTCAAGAGAATGTGCGGGTGGAGCTTAATATGGGAGGAGTTATGTGCCTATATAGGGAGCCTGCACTATTGTCCGGGGCTCAGAACTTGTTGTATTTTGGTGACATTAGTCCCTCTGAGTCCCGATCGGTGAACCGAATAAAGAATCTCTTCCTTCCTGAAGAAACCTGTGTCCATCTCTCTGTGCTTGGCTTCCGTCAGTTTCTCCGGTATCATTTGGTGCATTGGCCGGGAAGCTCATCGTTCAACGGTAGCTGAGAGGCAGAGGCGTGAGACGGTCTATCTTTGCCCACGTTCTCTACGGCTGCACCCCTGAACTTCTGCGTGGACCTCCCTTCGTCTCGGCGCCACTGGTCTGTTGTCCAGGAGATCATCGGCCTCTACGTAAGAAGTGCTGGGGTGTCCCCGTCGATGAGTGTGAACTCAGGTTCAGGAACGAGGAGGTAAGACGACTGCTGTTTTAGACGGCGGACCCACTAGGGGTATACCGATTGTGCGGTAGGCCCATAAGGGGTTAAATTTGTGTATGGAATCTGCCCCCTCTGTCGGAGGGAAGGAGCGAAGGCGCACCGCTCAATCGAACGCTCTTTAGTAAGACCGTTTGATTTGGTTTGGAGTCCGGCGGGGTTCTGTGTAAATAGCCCTAGCCGGACACCGGTGTCTTGTCTAGACTAGCGTTCTAGGGTGTATATTTTGTTCGCTAGGTCGGAGGGACCGGGAGACTAAGCGGCGCCTTTGTAAATTCGGTCCGCTAGATCTCAACCTATCTTGGCTAAGTGGGAAGGCGTGTAAATTTGGAACCCACTAGACTATTGATAGAGTAGAAAGACTAAAAGGGTTCTGTTGTAAATTCCGCCCTCTAGTTCGATATATGTGGTGCTTGGGCAGTGTGGCTAACCAAAACGGATGTAGATAGTTTTAGGTAGTCCTCTCAAGGTACTGGCCAATAGTTTAGTTGGGATTGTATATGTGTTAAAGATTGTTAGATAGCGCGAGCTCAGCCGTCTAGCGAGAGTGTTAATAGTGTGTTGCTGTATCATAGTGCACGGTACCATAACCCTGTATATTTACTGACACTGTATATAAGTACTAATCATTGTCGTCTATTGCATGTTTAACACCATAACCACTAATAATTGTATTGTGACCTTAAATTGTGCTTTGACCTATGCTAACCGTACTGTAACCGCTATTTGTAAAAGACGATGTTACTGGGGTGTGTTATAGACGGGTAATTCATATATAGAGAATTATAGCGTGGGTGACTGTATAGTTTCGCCAAAGGGCATAATATTGATTATTTAGTGACTGGTGTAACAGCTGTGTGTGTACGGGATTTCCTTGAGTGTTTATTGTGTTATTGTGTACGTTTCACTTGGTAACCGTACCACGTGGTGCTGTTGCCGGAAGAAACGGGTGTGACTGTTGAATAGAACGCGTGCATAGTATTCGTTGTCAACGACGCTTCATTGATAAGTATGGGCGCGTCGGAGTCAACGATTTTGGATCCCTTAGGTTGTATGGTAAAGAATTTCAAAAAGGGATTTAAAACGTGATTTTGGGGTTAAAATGTCCCCTGTACGTTTGGTCACTTTGTGCACTAGGGAGTGGCCTACTTTGGTTGCGGCATGGCCGCCACGTGGCAGTTTGGATCCAACTCTGGTACAGCGTGTACACGTGGCTGTATCAGGTAGGCCTGAACTTTACGGACAGTTTCCATATATTGATTGTTGGAGACAGGCCGTAAACGACTCGCCAAGATGGATTCGGATATGCCACGAGGAGCAATGTCGCCTCATGGTGGCCAGGACTTGTTTGTCCACTAGGACTATGGTTAGGCCCATTTTGGACACGCCCCCTGAGTCCGAGATCCCTTTGCCGCCCCCTTACTTCCCTTTAGGAGGAAGTGATACGAGTACAGGAAGTTCTACACCCCTTCCCCCATTGCCCCCATCCACTTCTGCTTCCTCCTCCAGTGCAGAATCCACCCCCCCTCGTATTAAACCTTCCCTTCCGGAACCAACCCCCGTTAGATCTGAATATCCTGATTTGGCGCCACTTCAAACTTCCGGTCAAGCTTCTTCTAGCTCGGCTCGGAATATTCTATTCACCGACCTTTCCCAAAATCAAGCTCCCACATCCTCATGCCTTACCACCCCCCGACTGGAACCTCTAACCGACGCCCCTTCACGTAGCCCTATACTAACCCGACAACTGACCGGTACCCAACGACCCAAACATTACCAGATGCCTCTTCGTCTGAATCCTGGGTCAGCCTATCTCGATGCCGCAGGTCAAATGGTATATGCTGACCCAGTCTTCGTATATGTCCCGTTCACGACTACCGATCTCTTGAATTGGAAGACCCACAATTCCTCGTACACTGAGAAACCACAAGCTATGACCGATCTGTTCACCTCGATAGTTCAGACATATAATCCAACATGGGCTGTTTGCCAGCAGTTATTAATGACATTGTTCAATAATGAGGAAAGGACTAGGATTAACCAAGCAGCCATTAAAGCGCTAGAGGATGAAGCCCGTGCTTTAAATCAAGCCAATCCAGCAGCATGGGCCGCAACACATTATCCTAACACCGATCCCGACTGGAATGTTAATGGCGCAGATATGGTTCAACTAAAAGCCTATAGAGACGCTATAATTGCTGGCATGAAAGCCGGAGGGAAGAAAGCCATTAATATGTCGAAGACAGTTGAGGTGATTCAGAAAAGTGATGAAGCACCCAGTGTCTTTTATGACCGATTATTGGAGGCATACCGCTTGTATACCCCCTTTAATCCGGAAGACGCTGATAATTCCCGAATGGTAAACTCCGCCTTTGTCAGCCAAGCTTACGGAGATATTAAGCGCAAGCTAGAAAAGCTAGAAGGCTTTGCAGGTATGTCTATCACCCAACTAATGGAGGTAGCAAATAAGGTGTACATGAACAGGGAAACAGAGACAAAGAAAGAGGAAGAGCGCAAGATGCGTAGAAAGGCAGATATGCTAGCGGTAGCAATCGCAGGCGTAGATAGACGGGGAACAGATAGAGGCGATAGTAGGTGGAATAGGGAGCCTTTGAGTAGGAATCAGTGCGCGTATTGCAAGGAAGAAGGGCATTGGAGAAGCGAGTGTCCGCAAAGAGAGCAGTATGAGAGAGACCTATCCAGGGCAGGTTATGGAAACTTTAGAGGCAGAGCGAGAGGTAGAGGAGGCCCCGGAGGGAGCAATGGTAATAGAGGAAGTAATGGGAACAGAGGAAGTGTAAGGGAAGATAGGTACTATCCAGCAGTGCAAAGGTCCCGCGATAGAGAAGGTAGGGACTTTGTAGGATTGGCTGACACGGTCATGGAGGACTATTGATACCGACCGGGCTCCATCCCGCTTGGTCGAGCGGAGCCTATGGTCGATGTATCAATAGGGGGAAAAAGGAGTGCGTTCATGATCGACACTGGTGCTGAACATTCGGTGGTGACTAATCTAGTTGCTCCTCCATCTGGAAGAACTATTACTGTAATAGGAGCAACTGGAAGAAGTGCTGCAAAACCGGTTCTTAAAAGTCGACTCTGTACATTGGGAGGCCACGTAGTAAAACATAAATTCCTTTACATGCCTGAATGTCCAGTCCAATTGCTGGGACGTGATATGCTATCCAAATTACAAGCGCAGATTACGTTCCTACCAAATGGAACAACATCCTTAAAGTTTAATGGACCTTCAGGTATTATGACATTATCCGTACCAAAGGAAGAAGAGTGGCGACTTTATACAGCGTTGACTAGCCAAAACCCTAGGAGTGATGAATCCTTATTCAACATACCAGGAGTTTGGACAGAGAACAACCCACCAGGACTGGCCCGCAATATTCCACCTATTAAAATCGAACTAAAACTTGGGGTTTATCCAGTGAGCCTACGGCAATATCACATCCCGCAGAAGGCTAAGAAGAACATTCAATCTTATCTGGATAAGTTCATACGGTATGGTATCCTAAAATTCTGTACTTCCCCCTGGAACACCCCATTGCTGCCTGTTCAAAAGCCCGGTACAGATGAGTATCGACCTGTGCAGGACTTGAGAGCAGTCAATGATGCGGTTGTTAGTATACATCCAGTTGTGCCCAATCCATATAACCTGCTTGCTTTAATTCCAGGCGGGGCTACTTATTTTACAGTCTTAGACCTCAAAGATGCTTTCTTTTGCCTCCGAATTGCCGCAGAAAGCCAATGTATTTTCGCTTTCCAATGGGAAAACGCTGTGACGGGCTCAAAACGCCAAATGACCTGGACAAGACTGCCCCAAGGGTTTAAAAATTCACCTACCCTATTTGGTTCAGCTCTAAGTCAAGATCTACTGGATTTCGAGTCCATCCCAGGAGAGTGTGTATTGTTACAATATGTAGATGACTTGTTGATAGCAGCAGTTACAAAGGAAATATGTCAGCAAGCAACGCACGATCTACTACACATTCTCTGGAAGGCAGGATACAAGGTGTCTAGAAAGAAGGCTCAGTTGTGTTTGCCAACTGTCAAATATCTGGGATTCTATATCTCTGAAGGTCAAAGAATTATGGGGCCAGAGAGAAAAGAAGCTGTGTGCCAAATACCGATACCCAAGAATAGAAGACAAGTGCGAGAATTCTTGGGGGCAGCAGGCTTCTGTAGGATATGGATTCCCAGCTACGCGATACTGGCAAAACCTCTGTATGCAGCTATCAAAGGTACAGAGCACGACCCCTTCTTATGGACTCAAGAACAGCAAACGGCATTTGAAGATGTGAAGAAGGCTTTGATGAGTGCCCCAGCATTAGGTCTACCTGATCACACACGACCATTCTACCTGTATGTATATGAGCAAAGAAGAATGGCTGTGGGAGTATTGACACAGTACTTGGGATCATGGCAAAGACCTGTTGCCTACATGTCTAAGCAACTGGATGCAGTGGCCAGCGGACTTCCACCTTGTCTAAGAGCAGTAGCTGCAGCCGCCCTGCTAGTAGCTGAAGCCGATAAACTCACTCTGGGTCAAGAACTTTATGTACGAGTCCCACATACAGTACAGACGTTGTTGGATTACAAAGGAAATCATTGGTTTAGTAATAGCCGTATGACCAAGTATCAAGCAATGTTGTGTGAAAACCCAAGAGTGCATTTAGAGACTGTAAATACCTTAAATCCAGCTACCCTTTTGCCACAACCTACTGAAAGTCAACATGATTGTTTGGAAGTGATGGATGAAGTATTTTCAAGTAGACCAGATCTTCGTGATTTTCCCATCCAGAACCCCGATGTTCAATATTACACCGACGGCAGTAGTTATGTGAAAGAAGGGATCCGCTATGCAGGATATGCAGTAACAACGATAGATAAGGTGATAGAAGCTCGGCCACTGGCAAAAGGAACATCAGCACAAAAGGCAGAATTGATAGCACTGACACGAGCGTTACAATTGGCTGAAGGTTTAAGAGTGAACATCTACACGAACTCCAAGTATGCGTTTTTAACCACTCATGCCCACGGAGCTTTGTATAAAGAAAGAGGACTATTGAATTCAGAAGGCAAAGAAATCAAGTACGCAGCTGAAATCCTACAACTATTGGAAGCAGTGTGGGAGCCGAAAGAAGTCGGTATTATACATTGTCGAGCGCATCTGAGAGGAGATGGTGATGTAACCAAATTAAATCGGATGGCAGATAGTGCAGCTAAGCGTGCCGCTGAATCAGAAAGACAGGAATATGTGGAGCATATAGCTGCTCTTATACCAACTCCACTGTCTCAATGGACTCCAGTTTATACAGCTCAAGAAGAGGAGTGGTTAAAGACTGAACCTGGAAAGTATTTGGAGAACAAATGGTATCAGTTAGAAGATGGAAGAATAGTCATTCCAGCATCACTAGCGGTAGAAATTGTCCAAAACTATCACAACGAGACACATTCTGGGAGAGATAGTACAGAAGAATCTCTCAGAAAACATTTCTACATACCAAGATTGTCCAACTTGACTCAGGCCATTGTACGAAGATGTGTAACGTGTGCTAAAAATAATGCAAGGCAAGGACCAGTAAAGCCACCAGGAGTTCAGTTTATGGGGGGACTCCCCATGTCCGATCTACAAATTGACTATACAGTAATGCCTAAATCTGGTGGACATCGCTACCTACTGGTAGTTGTGTGCACCTATTCAGGCTGGGTAGAAGCATGTCCTACTCGTACAGAGAAAGCAGGAGAATTTGTGAGATTCCTGCTACGGGAAATAATACCCCGATATGGACTACCCTGCTCTATAGGATCGGACAATGGTCCATCTTTTGTTCATCAGTGCCTACAACAACTGACTCATATGCTTGGTATAAAGTGGAGGCTTCATACGGCATATAGACCCCAGAGTTCTGGTAAGGTAGAGAGAATGAATAGAACTATTAAGAATCAGTTGGCTAAAATGTGTCAGGAAACCCAACTTAAGTGGAACGTTCTCTTGCCCATAGCTCAATTGCGAATCCGCAGTACACCTACCAGAAGGATGGGCCTCTCTCCTTTTGAGATCATGTATGGGCGACCACCTCCCGTACTTGGTAACTTAAGGGGGGATTTGAGTCAGTTGGGAGAAGGAATTACCCGGCAGCAGGTTGTAGAGTTGGGTAAGACTATGGAGGAGGTACAGAAATGGGTACAAGATAGATTACCTGTGAATATTTATCCCCCAGTTCATAGTTACCACCCAGGAGACCAAGTGTGGATTAAAGAGTGGAATAATGTACCGTTAGGGCCCAAGTGGAGAGGTCCTTATGTTGTTCTTTTGTCTACCCCTACAGCGATAAAAGTAGCCGAAGTGACTCCGTGGATACATAACTCCAGGGTTAAACCAGCAGCAGTCGATTCTTGGCAAGCTACAGCAGATCCAGAGAATCCCTGCAAGATCCGGTTAAAGCGCACGACTCACGTCGGAGTGACGAGGAACCTTGTGGATTACAAATTTTATTGTTTCAGAGATTGGTAAGTGAGTGAGAACGCCATAATAAAGCCTGTCCGCTCACCGACGTGTAGTGTATAAGTCAGGAAAAGTCTCGAAGAGACCCCTGTGAAGACGAGCAAAACTCCATTCCCTGCAGCCCTTACATCCTGGAAGCTGAGGTGCCATCGAACGGACGAAGACTGAGGATGACGACGAAAGATGTGTTTTCTAATAATGTTTTTATATGTGTATTTTTATATTCAGGAAGGTAGAGGTACCGACACTCCTAGCTGTGAGGTATGCATTAAGACTACAAGAACAGGTAACCATATTTCCCAGACCCTAATTTGGCATTCGCAATACGAGTGTAAAGGAGATGTATCAAGATGTAGATACTTAAATATAGAATATAGTGTGTGCCAATTAGGGGTAGGAGAACCTAAGTGCTTCAGTCCAGAGTATCAACCCCGTACAATTTGGTTGACTCTCAGGAATGGAGATCCTCAGGGGACCCTAATTAACAAAACGGTATTAGAATCCGTATATTCTTCAGGTGTTCTGCTATTTGATGCGTGTAAAGCGATATCAAGTGGTAGAAAGCCGTGGAATGTATGTGGGGATCTTAGATGGGAGAGAACGTATGGGTCTAACGATAAATATATTTGTCCCAGTAGTAAAAATAAGTATGTGAGTCCTAGATGCCCAAATAGAGATTATAACTTTTGCCCATATTGGTCTTGTGTGGGGTGGGCAACTTGGGGACAGACAGCAGACAAGGACATGATTGTGACTAAGTTGCCTACCAATCCATATTGTAAGTCTATGGAATGCAATCCAATCCATATACTTATAAATAACCCCGACAAGTTCTTAGATAAATATGGTAATTTATTTGGGTTCCAAATATATGGGACGGGTTTAGACCCTGGGACAGTATTGTTTATAGGGATAGAGACTGATACGGTAACCTCCCAGACTCATCAGGTATATCATTCCTTCTATGAAGAAATGAGTATAGATAATAAGATCCCCCATAACGCTAAAAACCTGTTCATTGATTTAGCTGAAAGTATTGCCGGTAGTCTTAATGTTACCAACTGCTATGTGTGTGGAGGTACTAACATGGGAGACCAATGGCCTTGGGAAGCAAAGGAGGTAATGTCCGGTTCTGAGGCAGTTGACCAATTAATATCTTCACAAGCCGATTATCATATGAGTGTTAGAGGTAAATCCGAGTGGAGATTAAAGACCTCCATCATAGGTTATGTTTGCATAGCGAGGAAAGGAATGATGTATAATACTTCTGTAGGAGAATTAACTTGTCTAGGGCAAAAAGCTTATGATGATGATACAAAGAATACAACTTGGTGGTCGGCTTCAAATGTCTCAGAACCATCTAACCCGTTTGCAAGAAACGCCAATTTAAAGGATGTGTGGTTTGATCTATCCATCACATCTAATTGGAGAGCCCCAGCAAATTTGTACTGGATCTGTGGTAAGAAAGCCTATTCGGAGTTGCCACAGGACTGGGAAGGGGCATGTGATAGAGTCCTAACCTCAACATCTGAGGAATGGGATTTAGGGGTGATTATTTCTGATGACTTAAAGGTAGGCAGACAATGTAATAGAGCAGCAGGAAATGCTAGCAGAATGCTTGGTTGTATAGGGAGAGGTATTAGCAGTAGAAAGAGGGAAGTGCTCATGCCATTGTACAGAACACTGGTGAGACCTCACTTGGAGTACTGTACACAGTACTGGAGACCATATCTTCAGAAGGATATTGATACCTTAGAGAGAGTTCAAAGAAGGGCTACTAAACTGGTTCATGGATTGCAGGATAAAACTTACCAGGAAAGGTTAAAGGATCTTAACATATATAACTTGGAGGAAAGACGAGACAGGGGGGATATGATAGAAACATTTAAATACATAAAGGGAATCAACATAGTAAAGGAGGAGACTATATTTAAAAGAAGAAAAACTACCACAACAAGAGGACATAGTCTTAAATTAGAGGGACAAAGGTTTAAAAATAATATCCGGAAGTATTACTTTACTGAGAGGGTAGTGGATGCATGGAATAGCCTTCCAGCTGAAGTGGTAGAGGTTAACACAGTAAAGGAGTTTAAGCATGCGTGGGATAGGCATAAGGCTATCCTAACTATAAGATAAGGCCAGGGACTAATGAAAGTATTTAGAAAACTGGGCAGACTAGATGGGCCGAATGGTTCTTATCTGCCGTCACATTCTATGTTTCTATGTTTCTATGTGTGTTGGGTATGCTCAAATCATCCTTCTTCTTGTTACCTATCGAAACAGGTGAGACTTTAGGTGTTAAAGTGTATGATGTGAATGATAGGAAGAAAAGGGGACCCATAGAGATAGGCGCCTGGGAAGATGATGAATGGCCTCCCCAGCGTATTATAGATTACTATGGGCCAGCCACGTGGGCAGAGGATGGTACTTTTGGTTATAGAACCCCAATTTATATGCTCAACCGTATTATAAGATTACAGGCAGTGGTTGAGATTATTACTAATGAGACCTCACAAGCGCTCAATCTTCTAGCGAAGCATAATACCAGGATGAGGACAGCAGTATACCAAAATAGATTAGCCTTAGATTACCTATTGGCAGTAGAGGGAGGTGTATGTGGGAAGTTTAACCTGAGCAATTGCTGTCTTCAAATAGATGACGAAGGGCAAGCAATAGCTGAGCTTACTAGCCATATGGTTAAACTAGCGCATGTGCCTACTCAGGTATGGAAAGGGTACAATCCAAGTAGTTGGTTTGGTAGCTGGTATGAGCAGTTTGGAGGGCTTAAGGCATTGGTAGGTGGAGTCCTACTGATTTTAATGTTGTGTCTACTCCTGCCATGTCTTATACCCTTAGTAGTTAGGTCTGTGCAAAGCCTGATAGAAAATATAGCAGAGAGGAAGGCTGCTGCACAGATAATGGCAATTTATAAATATAAGGCTCTAGATCAGGGAGAACCAATGCAGGAAGATGAGTGTTGAAGATTCACATCATAGATAAGTCTGGTCTGGTTCATGGTAACTTGCGGTGTATGCAAACCAAGGTTAAGTGATGCCTCAAGTAATTGTGAAATATCAAGAGGCATCAAAGGGGGGAATGTGGTGGAATCTCGGTAAAAATAAATTTAGTAGGCCGAGATTACCACGTGGCATGTGTACGTGCATATGCTGACGTATCGATCAGTTGGTTGCACGAGGCAAGATACGATCAGTAGTGTACGGAGCATGTGCAAGAATACAGGATGTAGTATTCCCCTCCTCCATTGTGCTGGACAGGCCATGCGGTCAAGCAGGAAGTTAATTTTATTTGTAATGATTGGTCAAGAGAATGTGCGGGTGGAGCTTAATATGGGAGGAGTTATGTGCCTATATAGGGAGCCTGCACTATTGTCCGGGGCTCAGAACTTGTTGTATTTTGGTGACATTAGTCCCTCTGAGTCCCGATCGGTAAACCGAATAAAGAATATCTTCCTTCCTGAAGAAACCTGTGTCCATCTCTCTGTGCTTGGCTTCCGTCAGTTTCTCCGGTATCAAACTCATGGTTGACATGTAGACATACCCCACCACCCTTATTGTTTTTCCTATCCTTCCTAAATAACATGTACCCATTTAATTTAACTGCCCAGTCATGTGTCTCATCCCACCATGTTTCAGTTATGCCTATTATATCATATTGTTTAGTGTATGCTACTGCCTCTAGTTCCCCCATTTTGTTATTTAGGCTCCTTGCATTAGTAAGCATACATTTAATATAATGAGTCACTTTTTGTGAATTATCAACATTACATACCTTCTCTGTTCTAAGCTTGCCCCTCCCCCATCTCCACCCCCCTTATACTGAGCTACAGCCCATCTCCTTTCCTTCCTATCTCTATATTGTAGATTAGTTTAAAATCTAATCCAACCTTATAGCCATCCTATCCCCCAGCACGGCAGACCTTCTCCCATTTAGTTGCAACCCATCACTACTATAAAGGTTGTACCCAAGCGCAAAGTTGGTCCTGCAGCAAGACTTCAGCCACGCATTGACCTTTTTAATCTCCCGCTGCCTTTCCACTGAAGCACGTGGCCCAGGTAATATCTCAGAGAATACCACCTTGGAGCAGTGGCGTCTCTAGGATTCATTTTTAGGGGGGGCACATGGTGGGCCAGGGACAAAAGTAGGTGGGCACATTTAACCCCGCTCTCACCGCAGGTTGACCCCGCCCCTGCTGCATGTTAAGCCCCCGACACAATGTGTTTTTTTTTTTTTTTATAATCCCTGGTGGAGAATTCATTATTTTCCACCAAGGATTATTTAAAAACAAGCACATTTCCCTTGATACAGTCTATACACACACACACAGACTGTTGAGTCCTTACACACACAGAGAGACAGACTGCTGACCATACACACACACACACACAGACTGCTGAGTCCATACACACATACAGACTGCTGAGTTCATACACACACACAGACTGCTGAGTCCATACACACACACACACACACACTGCTGAGTCCACATACACACAGACTGCTGAGTCCATACACACACGCACACACAGCTGAGTCCATACACACACACACACACACAGACTGCTGAGTCCATACACACACACACACAGACTGCCGAGCAGTGGCGGATCCAGAACCAAATCTCGGGAGGGGCACTGGTGGTGAGCTAGAGCGGGGTGAAAAGGGCTGCAGCGGAGGAATAGGGGACTCTTGTTTAGGGGATAGGAGGCTGTATACATATGCGGCCACACACGGTGATATGAAAACACAATAACACACTGGCACATACACACAGAGAAAAACATATACCTTCACACACATACACTGGCACACCCACAGATACAAACCTATACCTACACATTCACACACAGATACCTACATACACAGATACACATACCTACACATATACACACACATCCCTACACATGCACACACACACACACATCCCTAAATATACACAAAATGACACACATACCTTCACATACACACACACAGATACAAGGCAATATAATATACAGACAAAACTCCAGGTACTGAAGATATATTTATTGGAGTATAGAACACCTTAAAAGTGCAAACGTGCAATGTTTCGGCCCTAGAGGGCCTTAATCATGTTTAAGTCCGTCTAGGGCTGAAAAGTTGCACTTTTATGTAGTGTTCTACCCTTCAATAAATACACCTTCAGTACTCGGAGTGTTGCCTGTATATTCTATTACCTTGTATTGTTGGACGGATTAGCAGTGTCTTTCTAATGCAGAACACCTCTGAGGCTGTGGGCCAGAGTGAAAAGCGGAACCTGAGTGCAGTGGTACACACAGATACACACTAACACACAAACATACTCACAGATACACACTGACACTCACAGATACACACTGACACACCCAGATGCACACATACGCACAGATACACACCGACACTCACAGATGCACACTGACACTCACAGATGCACACTGACACTCACAGATGCACACTGACACTCACAGATACACACTGACACTCACAGATACACACACATACACACTGACACTCACATACACACTGACACTCGCAGATACAGATACACACTGACACTCGCAGATACAGATACACACTGACACTCACAGATACACACACATACACACTGACACTCACAAATACACACTGACACTCACAGATATAGATACAGATACACACTGACACTCACACATACACACTGACACTCACAGATACAGATACACACTGACACTCACACATACACACTGACACTCACAGATACACACACATACACACTGACACTCACACATACACACTGACACTCACAGATACAGATACACACTGACACTCACACATACACATACACACTGACACTCACACATACACACTGACACTCACAGATACAGATACAGATACAGATACACACTGACACTCACACATACACACTGACACTCACAGTTACAGATACACACATACACACTGACACTCACAGATACACACACATACACACTGACACTGACACTCACAGATACACTGACACACTGACACTCACAGATACAGATACACACTGACACTCACAGATACACACACATACACACTGACACTCACAGATATACACACTGACACTGACACTCACAGACACACACACATACACACAGACACTCACAGATACACACAGATGCACACATACCTAAACATACACACTGGCACACACACAATTTGCAGCTTCCATAATGTTAACCACCCACCCTGCCCCGTCCATACCTTTTGGTTGCAGGGAGGTGACTTTCTGGGGCTGGCTGATCCTGGTGGGAGTCTGAAGCTGCAGAGCTCTCTCAGCTGCCCCCTCCTTCTCTCTCAGCTGCCTGCAGCCCGTGTCTTTTCAGCCCGCGAGGTTTGTAAGCTGAGAGGAAGTAACAGTCACTTCCTCCCAGCACTCCCTGCAACTTTAAAGGGGCCCGGTCTGCCAAAGGGCTGCAGCACCCGACCGAGCCCCTAATTAGGTAGGTCCACAGATGGCAGCTGCACTATTTTCAGGGGGGAGGGGCAAGTTGCCTGCATTTAGGGGGCACAAGGGGGGGCACAGCATGATGTAGGGGGGGGCATGGCCCCCTCTGCCCCCCTCTGCCCCCCCAGCGACGCCACTGCCTTGAAGGTCCTTTTCTTAAGTTTGCTACCGAATTCCCTGAAATCATTCTTTAGGACCTTCCATCTTCCTCTTACTTTGTCATTGGTAGCAACATGGCCCATGACCGCTGGGTCATCCCCAGCCCCTCCCAATAATCCATCCACTCTGTCAGCAACATCCCGGACCCGAGCACCCGGGAGACAACAAACTGTCCGGCTGAGCCGATCAAAGCAGCAGATTGCCCTATCTACTCTCCTAATGATAGAGTCCCCTACCACCACAACCTGTCTTGCCTTCCTTACTCTACGTTGGTACGCATGGACGGAACAATCCCCGTCTTAGGATATAAATGAAGCAGTATGTGTCTTGACCGTCTCAGATGGAATGAAATGTGGAAAAACAGAAAATTCCAAATAGAGCAGTATATACTGGTAAAATGAGTGAATAAAAATTCGGTACTCACATTTACTAGAGCAGAACTTGCTCTTGTTTCTATAGCGTAGGTGGTATTGTCCCCACCAAGGAGTCGGGTATATGTGAAGAAACAGAAAATAGCATATGGTGCAGTATGTTCTGGTAAAATCAATGAAGTAAAATAATAAAAATTCGGTACTCACATGTACTAGAGCAGAATTGCTAATGTAAACTAAATATCTATGTGGATGATATACCACTGATCCTTGAAGAGCCAGAGACCTCTATTCCGAAAGTGTTGAAAGATATAAATAGGTACTCTAGAGTATCGAGTTATAAAATTAATTGAGACAAATCATTAATTATAGCCAAGAACATGAGTAAGAGATCAGTTAATCTCCTTAGAAAAAAAATTGGACTTCCAAAGGACCAACATTTTTTAAATATTTGGGTATAACCATTACATCAGAAGTAAAAGAGTAAATAGAAGCTAATTTCTTACCCTTGTTAAAACAAACCAATAAAAACTTGCAGGATTGGAGGGTGTTGGGATTCTTGTGGTCGGGCAAAATCAATATACTAAGGGCTTATATCTTACCAAAATGGCTTTATTTATGGAGAATGATCCCTATTAACTGTGCCGAAAACTGGTTACTAATGTTACATGCCTCTTTTTTTAAATTTGTCTGGGGTGGAAAAAAAACAAGAGTAAAAATGAATAATTTAACCAGGATAAGACAAGATGGAGGTTTGAGTTGCCCAGAAATCCATCAATGTTATCAGGCCAGTAGACTGTTTCATATAATGTTATCAGAGAATACATCCGCAGAAAAGAAAAATAGTATTCAATAGAGAAAGACAGCACAGGGGTAGAGAATTTATCCTCTCTATTCTGGATTTTAGATCTCAATAAAAACTTTATAGCTTTATAGCTGAGGCAAGATTCAAATCACATACAATCAGAGATAATCAGAGATCTAGCAGGTTGGTGGGATATATTTGGGAAAAAAAAGTCAGACTAAAGAATAGAATAAAAGATTAACTACCAATCTTAGAGATTACCGTATAAGCCGAGTTTTTCAGCACATTTTTTGTGCTGAAAAAACCCAACTCGACTTATACTCGAGTCAATTGTCTGTATTATGGCAACTTACATTGCCATAATACAGACAATGGGGCTGTGTGCGTTTACGTACCTCTCCTGCAGCTCCTGTCAGCTCCCTCCTCCTCCGCGCCGGTCTGGTCAGCACCTCTGTCAGCTCCCAGTGTAAGTCTTGCGAGAGCCGCGGGGTCATAGTGCGGCTCTCGTAAGACTTACACTGTGAGCTGACAGGGGAGCTGACCGGACCGGCGCGGAGGAGCTGACAGGAGCTGCAGGAGAGGTAAGTGCTTCCTGCCAGCCCCCCTCCACTGAACTGCCAATGCCACTGGACCACCAGGGAGTGAGTGCCCCCCTCCCTGCCATGTATCAAGTAGGGAGGGGGGACGAAAAAATTAATAAAAATATAAATAATAATAATAATAAAAAAATAAATAATAAAAAAATAAAAAAAAATGTAACAAATTTTTTTTTTCAAATACCATATATACTCGAGTATAAGCCGAGTTTTTCAGCACATTTTTTGTGCTGAAAAACCCCAACTCGGCTTATACTCGAGTCAATTGTCTGTATTATGGCAATTTGCATTGCCATAATACAGACAGGGGCTGTGGGGGCTGCAGAGAGATGTTACTTACCTTGGCTGCAGAGAGATGTTACTTACCTTTCCTGCAGCTCCTGTCAGCTCTCTCCTCCTCCGCCGGTCCGTTCAGCTCTTCTGTCAGCTCACAGTGTAAATGCGGCTCTCGCGAGATTTACACTGGGAGCTGACCGAGGTGCTGAACGGACCGGCGGAGGAGGAGAGAGCTGACAGGAGCTGCAGGAAAGGTAAGTAACATCTCTCTGCAGCCCCCACAGCCCCCTCCTACACAGTGCCCATCCACTGGACCACCAGGGAAGGAGAGCCCCCCTCCCTGGCCAGCTAGCAAGCAGGGAGGGGGGACGAAAAAATTTATATATAGCAATAATAATAATAAAAAAATAATAATAATAATAAAATAAAAAATAATAATAAAATAAAAAAATTATAATAATACAAAAATGTAATGAAACAAAAAAAATATTAAAATAATAATTAAAAAATAAAAATGCCCACCCCCTACCAAGGCTCTGCATCACACTCTGCATTACACACACACACATACACACACTGCATTCATACACACACACTGCACTCATACACACACACTGCACTCATACACACACACTGCATTCATACGCACACACACTGCATTCATACACACACACTGCACTCATACACACACACTGCACTCATACACACACACTGCACTCATACACAGCATTCTCATACACACACTGCACTCATACACACAGCATTCTCATACACACACACTGCATTCATATACACACTGCATTCATATACACACTGCATTCATATACACACTGCATTCATATACACACTGCACTCATATACACACTGCACTCATATACACACTGCACTCATATACACACTGCATTCTCATATACACACTGCATTCTCATATACACACTGCATTCTCATATACACACTGCATTCTCATATACACACTGCATTCTCATACACACACTGCATTCATTAATTATATACACACACTGCATTCATTATATACACACACTGTAAATAAATATTCAATTAATATAATTTTTTTAGGATCTAATTTTATTTAGAAATTTACCAGCAGCTGCTGCATTTCCCACCCTAGTCTTATACTCGAGTCAATAAGTTTTCCCAGTTTTTTTTGGTAAAATTAGGGGCCTCGGCTTATATTCGGGTCGGCTTATACTCGAGTATATACGGTAATAATAAAAAAATATATAAAAATGCCCACCCCCCACCAAGGCTCTGCAACACACACACACACTGCATCACACACACTGCACTCATACACACACACTGCATTCATACACACACACACTGCACCCATACACACACGCTGCACTCATATACACACGCTGCACTCATACACACACACTGCACTCATACACACTGTAAATAAATATTCAATTAATATAATTTTTTTAGGATCTAATTTTATTTAGAAATTTACCAGTAGCTGCTGCATTTCCCACCGTAGTCTTATACTCGAGTCAATAAGTTTTCCCAGTTTTTTGGGGTAAAATTAGGGGCCTCGACTTGTATTCGGGTCGGCTTATACTCGAGTATATACGGTAATGATATGCTAGATAATATTAAGATCAAAGCTTGGAAGAGCAAGGGAATAAATAATATCATAGACATAATAGAGGATTATAAAATCAAGCCCTTTCAACAAATGAGTGAGGAATTCTGTATCCCCCCATATGATATCTTTAATTACCTTAGAATTAAAGGGTTTGTCTCAGTGTATATGATTAAGAATAGAGAATGTATATAGGATTGAATTCCATCTTATATTGGAACCTTATCTGTTCCATTATGTCTTGCCAAAGTGGTGGATTAGATGATTTCCATGCTCTAGCAATATTGATTTGTATTGCAAGGAATATGTGTGTCATAATATATTTTTGTTGTTTATCAATTGATTTATAATCCATATTAAACAAAAACATTTCAGGGATAATTACATCAACCTCCTTAAAAATACTTTTCATTAGACCTAGCATTTGCATCTTGATATTATTCAGACCCGTACAAGCCCACCATATATGAAACATGGTCCTATATACAATTCCTCATCTAGAAACTTAAGAGAACTCTGGTTACCCTGGACTTCCAAGTTTCCTATTATTATTTATAGAGCGCCGTCAAATTCCGCTGCGCTTTACAATGGGTGGACGAACAGACATGTAGTTGTAACCAGACAAGTTGGACACACAGGAACAGAGGGGTTGCTCAATGAGCTTACATGCTAGAGGGAGTGGGGTAAAATGGCACAAAAGGTAAGGATAGTATTAGACTAGTGACAGTTGCAGAAGAGGAATCAGTTGGGAGCTATTAACAGTTTAATTGATACGCTTTTATGAAGAAGTGGGTTTTTAATGATTTTTTGAAGGAGTGGAGACTGGGTGAGCATCTAACAGGGGAGGGAAGCGAGTTCCACAGGAACGGTGCAGCCCTCGAGAAGTCTTGAAGGCGAGCATCAGAGGTGGGAGTACGGACAGAAGATAGACGTAAGTCTTCAGCAGAACGTAAGGGCCTAGACGGGACATACTTGTGTATAAGGGAGGATAGATAGGTGGGAGCAGCATTATGTAGACATTTGAAAGCAAGAACCAGAATTTTAAATTGAGCTCTATATTTTATAGGAAGCCAATGTAGGGACTGACAGAAGGGTGAGGCATGGGAGGTGCGGGCGGACAGGAAGATGAGCCTCGCCGCCGCATTCATTATGGACTGTAATGGCGCAAGTTGGGAGCACGTAAGACCACTGAGAAGCAGATTACAGTAGTCAAGGCGAGAAAGTACAGTGGAATGGACCAACACCTTAGTCGCATCTGGCGTTAAGTAGAGGCGGATGTGCGCAATGTTTTTGAGATGGAAATGACAGGATTTGGCGATAAAGTGAACATGAGGCTTGAAGGAGAGGTCGGAGTCAAAGAGAACACCTAGGTAACGAGCCTGCATGGTGGAGCTGATGGTAGCACCATTGACTTGGAGGGAGACAGACACAGGAGTAACAACACTTGAGGGAAGATAGACCGAATTTCAGTTTTGGTCAAGTTTAGTTTAAGGAAGTGGGCAGCCATCCAGTTAGAAACAGCAGAGAGGCAGTCAGAGACACTAGTCAAGAGGGACGGGGAGAGATCAGGAGAGGACAGGTAGATTTGCGTGTCATCTGCATAGAAATGATATTGGAAGCTCAAGGAGCTAATGAGTTTACCAAGGGAGGCAGTATAGATGGAGAACAGTAGGGGACCAAGGACTGAACCTTGAGGGACACCAACAGAGAGGAGTTGGGGAGAAAAAGCAGAGCCAGAGAAAGAAACACTGAAAGAGCGCTGGGAGAGGTAGGAGGAGCACCAGGAGAGAGCAATATATTGTAGACCGATATTGCTAAGGATGAGAAGAAGCTGTTGATGATCAACAGTGTCAAAAGCCGCAGACAGGTCAAGGAGAATTAGGATAGACTAGTGACCACGAGATTTTGCAGCGAGTAGATCATTGGATACTTTGGTCAGTGCCGTTTCCACAGAGTGCTTAGCGCGGAAACCAGACTGAAGCGGGTCTAGCAAAGAGTTTGATTTGAGGAAGTGTGTCAATCTCGCATACACAATTCTTTCAAGGATCTTGGAACAAAAGACAGTAGCGAGATTGGACGATAGTTGGATAGGGAGTTAGGGTCAAGATTGGGCTTCTTTAGAATTGGGGTTACAGTTGCATGTTTGAAGGGCGATGGAAATATACCAGAGGAGAGAGAGAGATTGAGAATTTTAGTGAGAGGTGGAGAAAGAGAAGAAGACAGAGTACGGATGAGATGCGAGGGAATTGGATCTAGGGAGCAGGTGGTGGGAGCAGAGCAGAAACCTCTTCCAATGTAGCGCGTGCGAATGAACATAGAACAGCAGAGGGAGTGAAGTTAGGGGAAGTATTGCAAGGGGGAGGAGACAGATGAGAGATCTCTTCTCTGATTGTAGAGATCTTGTCAGTGAAGTGAGTTGCAAAGTCTGAGGCAGTCAAGTTAGTAGGTGGAGGAGGTACAGCAGGGCGAAGAAGAGAGTTAAATGTGTTAAATAGTCATTTGGGTTCGCGGGAGAGTGTGGTTATGAGGGTATTGAAGTAATTAACTTTTGCAGAGGAAAGAGCCAAGCTGTATGAGCTCAGCATACATTTATATTGGAGAAAGTCAGATGCACAGTGAAACTTTCTCCAACACCGTTCAGCAGTTCTGGAGCATTTTTGGAGGTATCGAGTGAGCTTGCTGTGCCAGGGTTGTTGTTGGGGGGGCCTGCGGCATTTAAATGTACAAGGTGCCATGATGTCTAGTTGAGAGGAGAGGGTGGAATTGTAGAAGGAGGTTGCAGAACTAGGACAGGTGATGTTGATAGGTAAAATTATTATAATTATTAATTAATTATAATTATTCCTATATAATAATGAACTGTTAGCTTAAGCTCCGACCCACACCGAGTCTCATATATGTGCTAATTTTTTTAATTACATATATAAATATATATTTTTTCTTTTCTTGTTTCTGTGAAATTTATGTAAGGCCATAGATGATAATTATGGCTAATATGATATAAATCTATAGTGATGTCGCGAACACGAAATTTTCGGTTCGCGAACGGCGTACGGGAACTTCCGCAAATGTTCGCAAACGGGCGAACCAGGCGAACCGCCATAGACTTCAATGGGCAGGCGAATTTTAAAACACACAGGGACTCTTTCTGGCCACAAAAGTCATGGAAACGTTGTTTCAAGGGGACTAACACCTGGACTGTGGCATGCAGGAGGGGGATCCATGGCAAAACTCCCATGGAAAATTACACAGTTGATGCAGAGTCTGGTTTTAATCCATAAAGGGCATAAATCACCTAACATTCCTAAATTGTTTGGAATAACGTGCTTTAAAACATCAGTTATGATGTTGTATCGATCAGGTAGTGTAAGGGTTACGCCCGCTTCACAGTGACAGACCAAACTCCCCGTTTAACGCACCGCAAACAACCGCATTTGCACAACCGCAAACTCACCATTTGCACAAGGTTGGATACCAAGCTAGCCATGTCCCGTTCCTTGTCCTCACTGATGTCATTGAAGGTTTCTTCCTCCACCCAGCCACGTACAACACCAAGGGTCCCCGAAAGGTGACATCAAGCCCCCTGTATTTTTTTTTAAATGTACACTACTGTTACACCAGATATGAGTTGCACTGGTGTGACACTGTGCCCTGGCAGGCCCTGAAATGAACACGTGTGAAGGAAACTGACTGCTATTATTTCACAGTCAAATTTCTAGTTTTTTTTGTAATGTACACTACTATAACACCAGTGATTGACCCACGTCATGCCTATGCCCCCAAAACGTTCGTGTGTGGGGGTGCTGGACAGGGCCGGCCTTAGGGGTGTGCGAGCTGTGCGGCCGCACAGGGCGCCATGGAGCAGGGGGCGCCGTGGATTAAAAAAAATATATATATATATTTTTTTAATTTGCAGCGGGGGCGGAGCTTACCGTGCGGCGGGGGCGGAGCTAAAAGCGCCGGAAAACTGCTGCAGGGGAAGCAGGAAGGAGTCACTGCTTCCCCACCAAACAGTCACCAGGAGCTGCACTGCCTCCACAATGAACTCCACAGGTAACTGTGGGATTGTCAGGTGAGTGTGACTCTCTGCCTGTGTTTATTACTGTCTGTGTGTGTATGACTGTCTGCCTGTGTGTGTCTGTGTGTATGACTGTCTGCCTGTGTGTGTGTGTCTGTGTATGACTGTCTGCCTGTGTGTGTCTGTGTGTGTGTATGACTGTCTGCCTCTGTGTGTGTCTGTGTGTATGACTGTCTGCCTCTGTGTGTGTGTGTGTGTATTACTGTCTGCCTCTGTGTGTGTCTGTGTGTATTACTGTCTGTGTCTGTGTGTATGACTGACTGTCTGCCTGTGTGTGTCTGTGTGTGTGAGACTGTCTGCCTGTGTGTGTGTGTATATGACTGTCTGCCACTGTGTGTCTGTGTGTATTACTGTCTGTCTCCGTGTGTGTGTCTGTGTGTATGACTGTCTGTATGACTGTCTGCCTCTGTGTGTATGTCTGTGTGTATGACTGTCTGCCTCTGTGTGTGTGTGATTGTGTGTATGACTGCCTCTGTGTGTATGGCTGTCTGCCTCTGTGTGTATGGCTGTCTGCCTCTGTGTGTCTGTGTGTATGGCTGTCTGCCTGTGTGTGTCTGTGTGTATGGCTGTCTGCCTCTGTGTGTGTCTGTGTGTATTACTGTCTGTGTCTGTGTGTATGACTGACTGTCTGCCTGTGTGTGTCTGTGTGTGTGTGTGTGAGACTGTCTGCCTTTGTGTGTCTGTGTGTGTGTGTATGACTGTCTGCCTGTGTGTGTGTGTGGATGTCTTCCTGTGTGTGTGTATGGCCGTATGACTCTGTGTGTGTGTGTGTCACATACAACCAATACACGCATATCACACACTGTTAATACACCCATTACAAATATCACACATACATATCACACACAGTCATCACACCTACTATCACATACACAGACAACACAAACATTACAGCATACATGGATGACAGGGGGGGCGGGGGGGCGCTGTGAAGATTTTTCGCACAGGGCGTCAAAATGCCTAAGGCCGGTCCTGGTGCTGGAATGACGTGGGCCAATGGGAGCCTGATTCAACTTTTGGCTCCCACTGCCCTTTTAGAGTGAGCTCGTGACTCGAGCCGTGCTCCTACTGCCAGGCGGGCCACGTGACCGATCACTGCGGTCAGTGCACGCGGCTAAGTCAGAAGAGGAGATCAAGCCGCATGCTTAAAGGACCACTCTAGGCACCCAGACGACTTCAGCTTAATGAAGTGGTCTGGGTGCCAGGTACCTCTAGGATTAACCCTTTTTTTTTTATAAACATAGCAGTTTCAGAGAAACTGCTATGTTTAGAATGAGGGTTAATCCAGCCTCCAAATCCTCTAGTGGCTGTCTCATTGACAGCCGCTAGAGGCGCTTGCGTGCTTCTCACTGTGAAAATCACAGTGAGAGCACGCAAGCGTCCATAGGAAAGCATTGTAAATGCTTTCCTATGCGACCGGCTGAATGCGAGCGTGGCTCCTGCCGCGCATGCGCATTCAGCCGATGACGTCGCGATCAAGATGGAGAGGAGGAGGAAAGCTCCCCGCCCGGCGCTGGAAAAAGAGGTAAGTTTAACCCCTTCCTCTCTCCAGAGCCCGGCGGGAGGGGGTCCCTGAGGGTGGGGGCACCCTCAGGGTACTCTAGTGCCAGGAAAACGAGTATGTTTTCCTGGCACTAGAGTGGTCCTTTAAGAAGAACTGAAGCTTTTAATGAGACACTGCTTTTATGCACATTTTGCACACATAGTACTGCCCACAGGGTTTTGTAAAACAACCAATCAATATGTACAATACACTTAGACACTCCCAGCAATTACAGACAAAATACTCCCCTCTGCCTGTGATTTAATTACCTTACACAATGGGTTAATGTAATTATCACTGGCAGAGAAATAACGTTTTTACACATGTACTATAACTTTAAAACTATACATTCAATATTCAAAAAAACATATTTTTATTCAGCACACTTTAATTATAAAGTTCAGCCAATTACATCCAGGGGTTTAAAAGTTAGTTGGAGGTCCCTTTATGACAGACCGCAAGCACATTTTCCTGCCCAAAACAGTTCCATAGATTTGGGCTGTGCGGTCGGTCAATTTCACACTGAAAAAATGTGAATGGGACTTAGTCTCTGCTGCTGCAAAATCATTGTGGGAGAAGGTAATGCTCAGCGATGTTCGCGGAACTGTATAGCCGATTTCAGTTCCATGGATTTGGCTACACACACCGCTGACCACATTGAATGAACAAAGATGGCCGCCGCCACGTGTTCGTTTGCACGAACGGCGGCCCCCCAGTCTTCTGCAATTTACCTACAGCAGGCTCCCAGCCTGGGAGGTAAATTGATGGCACACTTCCACTTCTGGGTGGTCCGCCTGTGGTGTACCTGGTTCAGTAAGCCCCATTTACTGAACCAAGTGGAAAATAGCAATGAACAAAGGATTTTAACAGTCTGGGGACAAAGTCTTAAAGGGGCATTGTTCCCAAAAGTCACAATATGTCCCCAGATGGTTCTTAAAGGGGCATACACAGTCCAATAAAAGTCCATTCACTGTGCTTAAAGGGCCAGTAGCCGCACAATAAAAATCTATTATGCCCAAATATGTTCTTAAAGGGCAATACATTACAGGGGCCGTAGTCAGGAGGCGGGCAAGCAGGCCCCTCCAAAAGCTCATGGCAAACTCCCTACAATGGTGTTTTCAAAAGTTACTGAGTCAAATATAAGGCTTGTGTTTCAGTTTTTTCACATTGAAATTAGCCAGATTGGTTACGTTGCCTTTGAGACCGTATGGTAGCCCAGGAATGATAATTACCCCCATGATGGCATACCATTTGCAATAGTAGACAACCCAAGGTATTTCAAAAGGGGCATGTCCAGTCTTTCTTAGTAGCCACTTAGTCACAAGCACTGGCCAAAATTGGCATTCAAATTAGTTTTTTGCATTTTTCACACACAATCAAATATTAACAATAACTTTGGCCAGTGTTTGTGACCAAGTGGCTACTAAAAAAGACCGGACATACCCCATTTGCAATACCTTGGTTTGTCTACTATTGCAAATGTTATGCCATAATTTTCCTTCCTGGGCTACCATACCGTCACAAAGGCAACATAACCAATCTTGCGAATTTCAGTGTGAAAAATGTAACATGCTATATTTGACTCTGTAACTTACCAAAACACCATAAAACCTGTTCATAGGGGGTACTGTTATACATGTGAGACATCGCTGAATACATATATGTGTTTTATTGCAGTAAAAGCAAAACTTATTATGACATTCCCAGTTAAAATGTCATGCAGAAATAAAAAAATTAATCTTATTTTCTACCATTCTTTCATATATTATTAATATTCAATTATGTTTTATACCTGTGAATTATAGCTCCCAATCCCCCAAACATGAGCCCAGACTTCATGATGGGGTAAAAACGGTCTGTTTAATGGTGGCCCCAGCTCAGCCTTTTATGCAGGTCCTCCAGCAAGGTATACTCCCACATGGACCTTTTTTCACACTGTTAATCACTCCCACAGAAACAGTAAAATATCTCCCCTCTATCATGGAGATAATTGGGTTAAGTAGCCATAGAAAACGTAAAGGATCACTAAAGTGTCAGGAAAACAAAGCGGTTTTCCTGACTCTATAGTGCCCTGATGGGGGCCCACATAGACATAGAATACATAGATGCCGCATTGACCGCTACTGCCTGCTGGCGCTGACACAAGTGGTGCAAGTGGCATGCCGCAGCTGTGATTTCAGAGCTGGAGCATAGACCCCTCGACCTTCTAATGCAGCCATTCTTCTAGTATAACAATCCACAGTGGATCGGCAGACTGTAAACTCTAAACCCCAGTCCCAGTTGGGGAATTATGGGATCTGGTCTCAGGCTGTAGGCAGCAACTACTATCACTTTCAGCCAGGCACTGTATTGGCATCTTGAACATTTTCCTAGGAAGAGGCAGAGGAATGACATTTAGGGGTAACACTGTTGAAGAACTCGGCCTTGGGTGATGGGAGTGGCCATCTGTAGCCTATTCACCGTATTCAACCTTGGGGTTTGGAATTTTTCTGATTTATTTTGATGAGCCACCACTGGCGGGAGTATCTGCAGTAACACAGGGTGTCTGGAGGGAGTATCTGCAGTAACACAGGGTGTCTAGAGGGAGTATCTGCAGTAATACAGAGTGTCTGGGGGGAGTATCTGCAGTAACACAGAGTGTCTGGGGGGAGTATCTGCAGTAACACAGGGTGTCTGGAGGGAGTATCTGCAGTAACACAGGGTGTCTGGAGGGAGTATCTGCAGTAACACAGGGTGTCTGGAGGGAGTATCTGCAGTAATACAAAGTGTCTGGGGGGAGTATCTGCAGTAACACAGGGTGTCTGGGGGGAGTATCTGCAGTAACACAGGGTGTCTGGAGGGAGTATCTGCAGTAACACAGCGTGTCTGGAGGGAGTATCTGCAGTAACACAGCATGTCTGGAGGGAGTATCTGCAGTAACACAGGGTGTCTGGAGGGAGTATCTGCAGTAACACAGGGTGTCTGGAGGGAGTATCTGCAGTAATACAGAGTGTCTGGGGGGAGTATCTGCAGTAACACAGGGTGTCTGGAGTGAGTATCTGCAGTAACACAGAGTGTCTGGAGGGAGTATATATATATATCCCAGGGATCCTTAGGATAGGTGTCAATCCATATCTGCCAAGTGACCCTATGTAGGGGGAACAGTCTCTATTCACTTGGCAGATATGGATTGACACCTGTCCTCAGGGACCCTGATACACACTGGGGGGGACCTACTGTCCTCCCCCCGCCCCCACCCCTGCGTGGTGGGTGGGGGCCATAAAAATAATGAGGGGGGGACCTACTGTCCTCCCCCTGGCCCCCACCCCTGCGCGGTGGGTGGGGGCCAAATATCACAATGGGGGAGGACCTACTGTCCTCCCCCCATGGCCACCACCCCTAAGCGGTGGGTGGGGGCCCTAAAAAAACAATAAGGGGGGACCTACTGTCCCCCCCAGCCCCCACCCCTTAGTGGGGGCCCTAAATAAAAATCCCCCCCCCCCAATCAAAGGTGACTAGGGGTCCCCAAGCCCCTAGTCACCCACCCCAAAAAAGTTACCCCCTACCTACCCCCCTCACCCTAAAAAATAGTGAAGGGGGAATAAAATAACTAACCTGTAAAGAAAAATTCAACTTACCATTTGACGTCTTCTTTTTTCTAAAACCTTCTTTTTTCAGCCCCAAAAAAGGCCAAATAAAAAGCCATAAGAACCAACGCAATAAAAAAAAAAGAGTGCAAAAAATAATAATCCATCTTCACCCATGGAGGGCTCCGTGTCAGTGTGTATCAAGGATCCTTAGGATAGGTGTCAATCCATATCTGCCAAGTGACCCTATGTAGGGGGAACAGTCCCTATTCTGCTCTGTGTCAGTGTCTGGGGGGAGTATCTGCAGTAATACAGGGTGTCTGGAGGGAGTATCTGCAGTAACACAGGGTGTCTGGAGGGAGTATCTGCAGTAACACAGGGTGTCTGGGGGGAGTATCTGCAGTAACACAGGGTGTCTGGAGGGAGTATCTGCAGTAACACAGAGTGTCTGGGGGGAATATCTGCAGTAATACAGAGTGTCTGGGGGGAGTATCTGCTTGTAACATTTATATGCACTAAAAAAATAATTAAAAAAAAAAAATTTGAAAAAAATAAATAAAATGGTTGCAGCTTCCGAATGAATCTAAAATGGATGCTGTCCAGTAGGTGGGAGGGTCTGCTAGGGAGGGTGTGCTGCTGATTGGCTGGAATGTGTCTGCTGACTGTGAGGTACAGGGTCAAAGTTTAATCAATGATAAAGAATAGGGGGCGGACCGAACATCGCATGTGTTCGCCTGCGGTGGCGAACGCGAACATGCTATGTTTGCCAGGAACTATTCGCCAGCGAACCGTTCGGGACATCACTATTAATCTAATGTAAAATAGATAAGGTTCTAATATAAGATCCAATCCGATATATAATTTCCTATTTGAGATATTTGTGGTCTACTGGACTTTCAGATGTCTTATATAATAGTGAATTGTTAGACTGGGAATTGGACCTGCACCGATTCTCATAATTGCAACTTAATGTTTTATGGTTTTTTTTTTTTCTTCTCTTCTTCTTGCTTTTTGGATTGTGATATATAGTTAATGCTATAGATAATTAATATGAATGTATATTAATGCTGTATTAATGGAAATGTTGTATAACTATTGTGATTACGATATACATGTATTGAGAAAATTTATAAATAAAATAAATATAAAAAAAAAGAATTGAGAATGTAAAATAGATGGGATTATTCAACTTGTTGATCTAAAAAAATGTAAAAAATATGCTGTCTAAATCTGTTAAAGTCTTGTATACGTTAAGACATGATGAACTTTCCGGAGCAATTGCAAAGTGCGAAAAAGATCTTCATATACAAATAGATGAGGAAGTTTGGAAAAGTTTTTTAATAAATTATGTAAGGAATAATTGACGACAGGCCATTGAATTATTAGAAAAATAATGCACACCCGAGGTGGTAATGTGGTCACGACGCGAAGCGGAGTGGCTGTTACACCTCGGGTGTGCATTATTTTTTCTAATAATTCAACGTCCTGGAGTCAATTATTCCGCTTATACTACAGTTACCACACCTCAAAACATTGTTCAGATGATGTATTTCAAGACGTTTGTCAAGTTTTTGTCATTGAAACGCTCTTGTATGTAGGACTAATTTTACGTTATTACAGTTGACTACGCGAAGTAATTTGGAACTGTAATGCGGTCAAGACCTGTCTGGAACTACTTTAGCCGTGCGTCTCCCTGAAAATAATGCATTTCCCTGAAAATAACATTTGTCAACCAATCAGATTCAAGCATTCAACGGCCCTGTAGTATAAATAAACGCGTCCACTGTTTAAATTTGACAGATTTACAGTTTAACCCCTTAAGAACCGGACTGTTTTTTGCGATGTTGTACATTTGCGACCAGGCATCTTTTTACACTTTTGTGGTGTTTGTGTTTAGCTGTAATTTTCTGCTCTCATTTACTGTTCCCATACAAAATTATATATTGTTTTTTCAGGACAAAAGGGGCTTTCTTTACATACCATTATTTATATAATCTCATGTAATTTAATTTTTAAAAAAATGAAAAAGTATGATGAAAAATTGAAAAAAATACATGTTTTTTTTACTTTTATGTGAAAATATTTTACTCATCTACAAAAGCAAATGGAAAAAAAACTTCTAAATAGATTCAAAATTTTGCCCAGTGTTTACATGCTTTTTGCTATTTTTTTGCATGTTATAGGGCTATAAGTACAAGTTGGATATTGCGGTTTCAAAACATACATTTTTAAAATGTATCAATAGTGACATTGTAACTCTATTATCTGTCATAAATCGCTGAATAACACCCCACATGTACATATTTTTTTAACCCCTTAAGGACCAAACTTCTGGAATAAAAGGGAATCATGACATGTCACACACGTCATGGGTCCTTAAGGGGTTAAAGTAGACAACCCAGGGTATTCAATATGGGGTATGTCCAGACTTCTTTAGTAGCCACTTAGTTGCAAACATTGTCCAAAGTTAGCGTTCATATTTGTTTGTGTGTGAAAAAAGTAAAAAACTAAATTGAACGCTAATTTTGGCCAGTGTTTGTGACTAAGTGGTTACTAAAAAAGACTGGACATACCCCATTTGCAATACCTTGGGTTGTCTTCTTTTGCAAATGGTATGCCATCATGGGGGTAATTCTCATTCCTAGGCTACCATACGCTCTCAAAGGCCATTTTCAATGTAAAAATATTTGACCCATATATTTGACCCTGTAACTTTCAAAAACGCTATAAAACCTGTACATGGGGGGTACTGTTATACTCAGGAGTCTTTGCTGAACACAAATATTAGTGTTTCAAAACTGGAAAATGTATCACAACAATTATATCATCAGTAAAAGTGCTGTTTGTATGTGAAAAATGCAAAAAAAAGTCACTTTCACCGACAATATCATCGCTGTGATATGTTTTACTGTTTTGAATCACTAATATTTGTGTTCAGCGAAGTCTCCCGAGTGAAACAGTACCCCCCCATGTACAGGTTTTAGGGTGTTGTAGAACGTTACAGGGTAAAATACAGTGATAGCAAATTAAATTCTCTGGACTTTCGGCCTGGGTTGGCAGGCAGGTCCCTTAAATTGCAATCAATAAAATAACTTAATTATGTAAAAATAATACATAAATACGCACGTAGAATTTAAATATATATGCATATTTATATATTTGAAGTCTACGTGTATATTTATATAATTATTTATGTAATTTTGTATATGGACATATGAATAGTTTGTATTCTTTTTATTTATTTATATATACATAGATATATATACAATTTCATTCTAAGTGTATTTTGATATAAATATATATATATATATATATATTAATATCAAAATACAGTTAGAATAATATTTCGTATAGATATATAATTTTTTTACATTTTTATTATTATTTTTACATGTTTAATTTAATTTAAATTACTTATTATTTGTATTTTATAATAATATATATATACAAAATATATAATTATTATATATATACGTGTGTAATTTAATTATAAGTGTATTTTTATATTAATATATGTACATATTAATATAAAAATACACTTAGTATGACATTATATATACCGTATATACTCGAGTATAAGCCGAGTTTTTCAGCCCATTTTTTGGGCTGAAAAACCCCAACTCGGCTTATACTCGAGTCAAGGTCTGTATTATGGCAATTTGCATTGCCATAATACAGACTGGGGGGAGAGGGGGGCTGGCAGAGCTGTAACTTACCTGTTCTGCAGCTCCTGTCAGCTCTCTCCTCCTCTGCGCCGTCCGGTCAGCACCTCGGTCAGCTCCCAGTGTAAATCTCGCGAGAGCCGCGGCTCTCGCGAGACTTACAGTGTAAGCTGACAGAAGAGCAGAACGGACGGCGCAGAGGAGGAGAGAGCTGACAGGAGCTGCAGGACAGGTAAGTTACAGCTCTGCCAGCCCCCCTCTCCCCCCCACTGAACTGCCACTGGACCACCAGGGAAGGAGAGCCCCCCTCCCTGCCATATATCAAGCAGGGAGGGGGGACGAAAAAATATATATATAAATAAAAAGAAATAATAATAAAAAAATAATAATAAAAAAAAATTAATAATAAAAAAAGGGGTATAAGGACCACTATGGGAGGGGGGGGGTATAAGGACCACTATGGGAGGGGGGGGGTGGGTTAAGGACCACTATGGGAGGGAGGGGGGTATAAGGACCACTATGGGAGGGAGGGGGGGATAAGGACCACTATGGGAGGGAGGGGGGTATAAGGACCACTATGGGAGGGAGGGGGTGGGTTAAGGACCACTATGGGAGGGAGGGGGGTATAAGGACCGCTATGGGAGGGAGGGGGGGTATAAGGACCACTATGGGAGGGAGGGGGGTATAAGGACCACTATGGGAGGGAGGGGGGGATAAGGACCACTATGGGAGGGAGGGGGGGGATAAGGACCACTATTGGAGGGAGGGGGGGATAAGGACCACTATTGGAGGGAGGGGGGGATAAGGACCACTATGGGAGGGAGGGGAGGTATAAGGACCACTATGGGAGGGAGGGGGTGGGATAAGGACCACTATGGGAGGGAGGGGGGGTATAAGGACCACTATGGGAGGGATGGGGGGGGATAAGGAACACTATTGGAGGGAGGGGGGGATAAGGACCACTATGGGAGGGAGGGGGGGTATAAGGACCACTATGAGAGGGAGGGGGTGGGATAAGGACCACTATGGGAGGGGAGGGGGAAGTAAGGACCACTAGGGGAGGGGAGGGTAAGGACCACTAGGGGAGGGGTGAGTCAGGACCACTGGGGGGGGGGGGTGAAGGAACACGGGGGTGGGGAGGTAAGGACCACTAAGGGAGGAGGAGGGGAAGTCAGGACATATGGAGGGGGGAGGGGGCGGCAAATTTTTTTTTTGCCTACGGCGGCAAATATCCTTGCACCGGCCCTGCACACACTGCATTCACACACTGCATTCATACACACACACACTGCATTCATGCACACACACACTGCATTCATGCACACACACACTGCATTCATGCACACACACACTGCATTCATGCACACACACACTGCATTCATGCACACACACGCTGCACTCATACACACACACGCTGCACTCATACACACACACATACGCATACACTGCATTCATTATACACACACTGTAAATAAATATTCAATTAATATATTTTTTTTAGGATCTAATTTTATTTAGAAATTTACCAGTAGCTGCTGCATTTCCCACCCTAGTCTTATACTCGAGTCAATAAGTTTTCCCAGTTTTTTGGGATAAAATTAGGGGCCTCGGCTTATATTCGGGTCGGCTTATACTCGAGTATATACGGTATATATATATATATATATATATATATATATATATGATATATAGACATATATTATTGTCAGGGACCAGGAACCAGACAGAGACAGAAGTAGATGCAAACACACCTTTATTAATAAATAACAAATAATAAACAAAAGCAAAGTCCAGGAATCAAGCAGGGGTCAGTCACCAGAGCGGGTAGTCAGACAAGCCAGGATCAGGAGCACGGAGAACAGCGGAGTCAGGAACAAGGCCTGAGTCAGGAACCAGGATCAAACAGGAAACACAGGAACAAGGAGACTTCTGGGAAACAGGAAACCACGCAAGGGCAAGGAGGTTCTGGGCTTCGCTGCTTAAATAGGCAGAACTGATTAGCAGCAGGGTTGATTACTACTCACAGGTGAGTAACCGTGGCAACAAGCAGAAGCAGCTCATAGTAATTGCAGCTGCAAACTCAATCACTGAAACAGAAAGGTTTGCTGTTTAAAACAGCAAAGAAACCCTGACAGTACCTCCCCCTCAACGATTCCCCCCATCTCTGTTGGTGGGTCCGGGCTTCATGGGGAAGCGGGCGTGATAGGAACGAAGGAGGGATGGTGCATGGACATCAGAGGCTGGAACCCAGGAGCGTTCCTCTGGACCGTATCCTTTCCAGTGCACCAAGTATTGGATCTGTCCTCTGAAGACCCGTGAGTCAATGATGCTGCGTATTTCATATTCCTCATGATTGTCAATCAGGACAGGATGTGGACGTGGCACTGAGGTGGTGTAGCGATTACAAACCAACGGTTTCAAGAGGGAAACATGGAAAACATTTGAGATGCGCATGTTAGCAGGAAGGTCAAGTGCGTAAGCTACAGGGTTAACCCTTCGAAGTATACGAAATGGCCCAACGTATCGGGGTGCCAGTTTTTGTGCGGGAACACGGAGGCGTAGGTTACGGGAAGACAGCCAGACCCTCTCTCCGACCTGATAGGTAGGTGCAGGAAGGCGTCTGCGGTCGGCCTGGAGTTTGTAGTTCTGCATTGCGCGTTGCAAAGAACTCTGAACCTGCACCCAAGTGGAACGGAGTTCCCTGAGATGTTCCTCCAATGCCGGTATCTCCTGTGGCAAGAACGTATCAGGCAACATGGACGGTTGAAACCCATAGTTTGCCAGGAACGGGGATAGCCGGGAGGAGGCATTAATCGCACTATTGTGGTCAAACTCCGCCCAGGGTAGCAGATCAGACCAGTTGTTCTGGTGGTCAGAAATGTAGCAACGCAGAAACTGTTCCAGTGTTTGGTTAGCTCGTTCCGCTGCACCATTGGATTGCGGGTGGTAGGCCGAGGAGAAGGAAAGCTGAATTCCCATTTGCGTACAAAAAGCTCTCCAAAATCTGGACACGAACTGGCTACCCCTATCTGAGACTATCACTTTGGGTAACCCATGCAAACGAAAGATCTCCCGACCAAAAATTGTTGCAAGTTCCTGGGAAGTTGGTAGTTTTTTCAAGGGAATGCAATGCGACATCTTCGAGAATCGGTCAACAACCATGAGAACGACTGTATTGCCACGGGAGACCGGAAGATCTACGATAAAATCCATGGACAAGTGGGTCCAGGGTCGTTCACCATTAGGTATGGTTTGCAGGAGACCCACTGGAGGGCGTCGTGGGGTTTTGTTTTGAGCGCACACAGGACAGGCAGCTACAAAAGCGGTGACATCCGAACGGAGACTAGGCCACCAAAATTGCCGGGATACGGACCAGATTAACTGGTTTTTGCCTGGATGTCCAGCTGCTTTGGGGTCGTGGTATGTACTCAATAGTTTCGTACGGAGGTTAATAGGTACAAAACAACGCCCATTAGGTTTCTCTGGAGGAGCATTACTTTGTGCAGCCAGAATCTCCTCGCCTAGGGGTGAGGTGAGGTTAGTACGGATGGTTGCCAGTATATGGTCCGGAGGAATCACAGGAGTAGGGGTTATCTCCTCTCTAGATGGAGGGGAGAACTGTCGAGACAAGGCATCAGCCCGAATGTTTTTTGTACCGGGCAAGTAAGAAACCACATAATTGAATCTTGATAGGAAGAGGGCCCATCTAGCTTGCCGGGGGGAAAGTCGCTTAGCTTCAGAAAGATATGTTAGATTCTTGTGGTCTGTGAGTATGAGGATTGGCACTGAAGTACCCTCAAGAAGGTGCCTCCATTCTTTGAGAGCTAAAATTATGGCTAGAAGTTCTCTATCACCAATCTGGTAGTTGCATTCCGCCGGGTTCAATTTCCTCGAGAAATACCCGCACGGATGCCTGGAGCACTCTGGGTTAGGACGTTGAGACAGGAGGGCGCCCACTCCTGTCTCAGACGCATCGACCTCAAGAATGAATGGTAAGGCAGGGTTGGGGTGTGCCAGTATAGGAGCAGCAGCAAAGGCGACTTTGAGAGACTCAAAGGCAGTAATGGCTTCCTGTGACCAATGCTGTGGATCAGCATCTCTCCTGGTCATGTCCGTGAGAGGTTTAACCAAGGAAGAAAAGTTGCGTATGAACTTCCGATAATAATTGGCGAAGCCCAGAAACCGTTGTATAGAGCGAAGACCCGTAGGTCGAGGCCATTTTAGTACAGCCGAAAGTTTCTCCGGATCCATAGAGAATCCAGTATCTGAGATAACATATCCCAAGAATGTAACCTGTTTGCAGTGAAACTCACATTTCTCCAATTTGCAGAACAGACTATTTTCTCTAAGTCTCTGTAGAACACGAGAAACGTCTGCGTGATGGTTCTCGAGAGATGTGGAATGGATCAGAATATCATCAAGATAAACCACCACACATTGCTGCAGCATATCTCGCAGGACGTCATTTATAAATTCTTGGAAAACCGCCGGAGCATTGCAAAGACCAAAGGGCATTACTAGGTATTCGTAATGTCCGCTCCTGGTGTTAAATGCGGTTTTCCATTCGTGGTCCTCTTTTATCCGGACGAGATTATATGCCCCTCTCAGATCGAGTTTGGTGAAGACCGTTGCTCCCTTGAGGCGGTCAAATAATTCCGTGATTAATGGAATGGGGTAGGCATTCTTAATAGTAATGCGATTGAGACCCCTATAGTCGATACAGGGTCTCAACTCGCCATCTTTTTTCTTTACAAAGAAAAAAACGGCCCCGGCAGGAGAAGATGACTTCCGAATAAAACCCTTAGACAGTGCATCGGTAACATACTCCTCCATGGCTCGATTCTCTGCTACAGACAGTGGGTAAATCCGGCCCCGGGGAGGATTGGTACCCGGTTGGAGTTCGATACCACAGTCATACGGACGGTGTGGTGGCAGAACGCTGGCTTGACCCTTGTCAAATACATCTTGGAATTCTTGGTACTCAGCGGGTAAGGAAGAGGCAGAACATGCGCCCAAAACTTTGACCGGTTTCTGGAGACAGGACAATGTGCATTGCTGGGACCATGATAATATCTCAGCTTTGCGCCAATCAATTGTGGGGTTATGCTTCTGTAACCAAGGGTATCCCAAAACAACCTGGTAATATGGAGAGGAAATGACCTGGAATTGGGTCGTCTCATGATGTAGAGCCCCTACAGCCAGAGATATGGGCACGGTTTCTTGGGTCACGTGGGTTGGCTGTATTGGTCTGCCATCGATGGCTTCGAAGGCTAGTGGGGAGTTGCGAGACTGTAAGGGTATAGAGTGCTTTGCTGCAAATGCACAATCTATAAACAAGCCTGCGGCCCCAGAATCAAGTAACGCCCGGGTTTCAATGGATGAATCAGACCAGGAGAGGATAACAGGCACCAAGGGTTTGCGCACACATATCTCTGGGTCTGCAGAAAGACCACCCAAGATCTGCCCCTGACAGTATTTTGGGTGCGGGCCCTTTGCCGGCCGAATCGGGCAAAATTTTAACAAGTGACCATGGTGTCCGCAGTATAGGCACAGACCCTCCCTCCTCCTAAAGGCTCTCTCCTCGACCGAGAGGCGTGAGAAGCCTAACTGCTTTGGCTCCACACAGACAGAGGACTCAGGACCAGGAGGCATGGGAGGTTCGGGTGGGCAAGAAAAGCTCGGTGCCAAGTTTACAAGAGGCCTCCGCAGGCGCTCCTTGGATGAGGATCTCTCTCGGAGTCTGATGTCAATGAGGGTGACAAATGATATCAGTTCCTCGAGATCTTTAGGTAATTCTCTGGCTGCAATCTCATTTTTAAACACATCGGAGAGACCTTGTGCAAAGGCAGCCACGAGAGTCTCGTTGTTCCAGCCACCCTCTGCTGCCATGGTACGGAATTCACTGGCATACTCGACAATAGTTTTTGTGCCCTGAGAATTAGACATGAGTAGTTCGGCAGTAGGGGTGGAGCGAGCTGGAATATCAAAAACCCTATTGAAGGATGCAACAAATTCAGGGTAATTGTAAATAATAGGCCTCTCTGCCTCCCAGAGAGGTTTTGCCCAAGCTAGGGCCTTTTCAGACAGCAAAGAAATCATGAAGTGAACTTTGTCACTGTCTGTAGGAAATGCCTGGGGCAGGGTTTCAAGGTATCCTTTAACTTGATTTATAAATTCTCTGCACTGAGCTGGGTTGCCCCCAAAATACTGAGGGAGCGGGACAGACCCAGTCATTTCTCTAGCCGCTACAGGTTTGGAGGCTACAACCGGTGCTAGAACAGGAAGTGAGGCAGAGGCGGCCGCAATCGCAGGCTGGCCGGGTACTGGATCCAAATGGGCATACTGGTCCAAATGGTGGTTCTGCTGGTCCCACTGGGTAAGCAGGTTAGGTATAGGTGTCTTGCCTGTACCATCTGTATTCATGGCCCTTGCGTAATGTCAGGGACCAGGAACCAGACAGAGACAGAAGTAGATGCAAACACACCTTTATTAATAAATAACAAATAATAAACAAAAGCAAAGTCCAGGAATCAAGCAGGGGTCAGTCACCAGAGCGGGTAGTCAGACAAGCCAGGATCAGGAGCACGGAGAGCAGCGGAGTCAGGAACAAGGCCGGAGTCAGGAACCAGGATCAAACAGGAAACACAGGAACAAGGAGACTTCTGGGAAACAGGAAACCACGCAAGGGCAAGGAGGTTCTGGGCTTAGCTGCTTAAATAGGCAGAACTGATTAGCAGCAGGGTTGATTACTACTCACAGGTGAGTAACCGTGGCAACAAGCAGAAGCAGCTCATAGTAATTGCAGCTGCAAACTCAATCACTGAAACAGAAAGGTTTGCTGTTTAAAACAGCAAAGAAACCCTGACAATTATATAAATATAATATATGTCTATATATCATATATATACACACATATATAATTATAATTTTTTTTTATTAACTTTAACTTTATTTTTTCTTTGATTTTACAGTTGCAGGGAGACTGCCTGTCAGCACAGGCAGTCCCCCTGCAGGCAGACACATGGACACCTATTGTGACCATGTGGTCGCTCTGTTGAGCGATCACATGGCCCCAGGGGTCCTAATCCGCCATGGGGAAACTGTCTGGGCTGCAGGCAGTCTCCCCACAACGGGAGCACCGCCGATCGCCGCCGGGGGAACGACGGCGATCGGGTAAGTACATCTTAAAGTTAGGACGGTTCAGGACCGTCATCGGTCGGCAATGGAAAAATGACGATGACGGTCCTGAACCGTCCTCCGTCCTTAAGGGGTTAAACTTTCGATTGGATGGTACTTGACACCGAATCTTCTAAATAAAATATATCCAAATACACCCAATAGATGTTGGCGGTGCAACATTGATAAGGGCACCCTATTACACATATGGTGGTGCTGCCAACCGATATATACTTATTGGAAAGATATAATTACATTAATTGATTATATGTAGAGTTGAGCGGACACCTGGATGTTCGGGTCCGGTGGGTTCGGCCGAACTTTGAAAAAAAAGTCCAGGTTCAGGATCGAACTTGACTCCGAACTTGACCCCGAACCCGAGCCCCATTGAAGTCAATGGGGACCCGAACTTTTGGGCACTAAAATGCCTCTAAAAAAGTCCTGGAAAGGGCTAGAGGGCTGCAAAAGGAAGTTAAATGTGGGTAAGAGTAGGACAAGTGACCTGCAAACAAATGTGGATAGGGAAATCACTTAAAATAACATAAAATACATTAAAAAAAAAATACAGCTGAGTCATAAAATAGCACTAGATGGAATCTTTGATTTTAGCTTTGGAAGAACATAAATCAAAATCTAAAGCATGGCTGTCAGGAGGATCACCATAATTATCCATTTGAGAGAGGGTTGGAGTGTAGGGTATTCTCTTTTATTGTTCAAACTGAGCTCAACTCCTGATGCATGGAGAAAAGGCCTTCACAAGCCTCTGCTATTGTGTACATAGTTTATACTAAGTGACCCATAGGTTGAGGAGGTGGTGACCGTGGCGGTGTATGTGGAAGCAGCAGTGGAGGAGGAGGAGGTAGCCAACACTGTTTTATATATATATTGGGACATATAAAAAAAGACAACTCTGTTCCGCAAAGTGACTGACCCTTGCGTGCTGCAGCTGAAACTCCACTTTCGCCTGCTGCTGCTCGCACAGTCTCATGAGGCGGTGAGCAGGAAGACCGAAGTTACGCTGCAGCGCAGACAGGCGAGCAGGAGGAGGAAGTGCGCAAGGAGGTGTAACGGCGCCTGGCATATTACTGAGAGCCACCCTCAGAGGAGATTGTCAGCAGGACCTTTTTTGAGGTGCAAGCCTATGTCCTTGCCAATAGACAGAGGGCGACCTCTATGAACCCAGATGAAGGAAGAAGAGAGCAGAGGGCGCCGGTAAGCACAACCACTCTGGCCCACAAGCTACCATACAATTCCTTCAAAGAGTTCAAGGAAGCAGAATAAGGCATCAATGACTTTTTACAAGACTTTGAGCGCCAGTGCCTACTCCAAGACGTGGACCCCAGTGACTGGGTCACCATCCTTGCCAGCAAGCTAGTGGGGAAGGCAGCGGATATTTACCGGGCTGTACCAGAAGAGCAGATCAGAGACTATCCCTTTATTACCCAAATCCTCCTGGCCCGGTATGCGGTCACCCCCGAGCAATACCGCAGAAAGTTTAGGGACACCTGGAAAGTGGAGAAGGAATCCCATGCAGAGTGGGCATGCAACATCACAAGGGCCACCCAGAACTGGCTCAACTCCCATCAAGCCAAGTTCCCAGAGGAGCACAGCCGCTACAGTGAATGTAACATCCTGTTCCAAGTTGCGGATCAGTCTGGTGATGGCTTCTGGTATCCAGTACTCTTTTTCCTGAAGCTGCATCAGGGTCCTGGCATGTGGCCGCACAAACGCTGGTGCTCAACACAAGGGGGTGTGCGGATACCCTGCACCAGACCCTGCTAATCCATTCCACACTGTGACTCCTAACTTCAACATCAGGCATACTGGGTCCCGCCGCCCAGACTGTGCGAATGGCTCGTTAAATCTGTTATGGTTCCTTTTATCGCTCCATCTGTTACTTGGATAACTGTGGGAATTCTAAAGATAATACATGCCGACGAGTGCTAGGGGACGACCGCTCCGCTTTCTCACCCTGCTCCCTCTTATGCTGTGCTGGTGCCTCTGTGCGACCAGCGCCTCTTCCTCCAAACTGCACACGTCACTCGCATGACCTTGATTCCAGGTGGGGTCTAGCGCTTCATCATCCTCCATATCATCTTCCACCCACTCCTCAACCCTGCCCTCCTTGCCGGTCTGCACATTGCAGAAAGCAACAGCAGTTGGCACCTGTGTTTTTCCAGCATGTAAATTCTGCAAAGGACATATGGAAATTGTTTTAGAATTGTATCCAGGCAACAGTTTTCCCTATAAACTGACCTCAGTTGACGGTTCTATTTGAATTAATCAAACTGCGCTGAAAGCACAGTATTTGACGGTTCTATTTGACTCTCAGATTTGAAGAGCACGCCCAAAATGTACTATTTAGCAGTTTAGCACCCAGAAAATAAGAATGTTTACAACTGCGCTGTAACCGCAGTATTTGACGCTTCTATTTGACTCTCAGATATGAAGATCACTCCCAAAATGTACTATTTAGCAGTTTAGCAGCAACACAATTAGAATGTTTACGACTGTGCTGTAAGCGCACTATTTGACACTTCTATTTGACTCTCAGATATGAAGAGCACGCCCAAAATTTACTATTTAGCAGTTTAGCAGCAAAACAATTAGAATGTTTACAACTGCGCTGTAACCACAGTATTTGACGCTTCTATTTGACTCTCAGATATGAAGTGCACCCCACTAATGTACTAGTTTGCAGAATTCTTTCCTAATCTGTCCCTGAAGGCGGCAGCATCCTCTCCCTACACTATTAAGAGCTCATGTGACATGCGGCACAACGTGACTCCAGCTTATATATAGAGGCTGGATCACATGCTGCACTGGCCAATCACAGCAATGCCATTAGTAGGCATGGCTGTGATGGCTTATCAGGGCACACAAGTCAAACGCTTGTTGATTGGCTGCCCTGCAGCCTTTCAAAACGCACCATTAAATCGCCGAACACCGAACTCCAACCCGAACATACACTGATATGTCCGGGTCCGGGGTCCAAAAAACGTAATGTTCGGTACGAACCCGAACTTTACAGTCCGGGTTCGCTCAACTCTAATTATATGACGGGAAATAAATTAACAATGGATCTGGGAATAATTTTATTAAATTGAATTGAGTCAAAAGTTAAGATAAAGGATTCAATGTTAATTTTACACATCATTACAGCAGCCAAATTACTGATAGCACGGAATCGGAAAAATTTACAAATCCCATCCACCCAAGAAGTGATAGCACAAGTAATGTGGCAAGCAAAAATGGAAAGAGGCATCTTAATGAGCTTAGAAAATCACTACACGCAAATAGAATATAGGGATACTTGGATAGATAAATTAGAATTTGTAAAAATAAAATTATCATAGAGGGTCTCTCATCCAGATACATGGGATGAAAAAGGGAGGGGGACAGAGAGATTAATAGTATGTTATGTAATGAGGTGGCAAAGGGTTTTCCCATACATCGGCCTTCCTTGTCAGACAAAAAAAAAAAGCAATTAAATAAAGAGAGAATGGATGGGTCAAACGGGTGAAAAAAAAATGATGACGATAGTAGTTCAATCAAAGAGACTGAAAGTGCTCTCTCTCTCCAAATAAATATAGGGAAAAGTCAGATAAGAAAGTGAGATTAAAAGGGTTATTATAGGGATAATTTGGATAGGGATGGGATAGGAGGCGGAGGGAAGAAACAGGGGAACACACGATGATTAAAGGTTAAACCCATGAAGTTTTACTAAAGTTAATAAAAGAAGAAGTATTGTATTAATGATGATAGAGAGACCTCAAGCAGCCCTGGTCCCAAACGGTAAGAAAATTGAAAAGCGGTCTGGTCACTAAGGGGTTAATCAATTGTTGAAGAATTTATGTTTTTTATGAGGTTTAATAGTGCAGACAATGTCTTCATGTTTTTTTATATTTGGATGTTTTTATTTTTTTTAACATTTGATATATGAGTGTTTTTGAATAGCTATAATTTAGAAGTTAATCCAAGATTATTAAATTAATTAATTGTGATTTATAAGTTAAGGTTTAAGTTTAGGAACCAATATTTTTTGTGAATTATCCCCAAAAGTGTAAAAATGATGTAACAAATTAGTCTGTCAGTCACTTGCTAGAGAAAGGATTTTAGTACTCATACTGTCTAATCAAGCGTTTATGTAAAGTGAATGTTTCTCTAATCAATACAAAAGTGTTTTGCAAATCTGAGAGAGGTACATCATGCATCATGCACCTGTTAAGGGTTTAACTTTACGTTTTAATAATTGATTAATTGATTATGATAAATGTATCTGTTAGGAATTGTTCATGTCGTATTGATCCTTGTGTCTGTATGATTGTAGAGACTGTCCTGGAGTGCTTGTGCTGCCAGATTGCTGGGACCTGCTCAACTATCTCTCTCTTCTGACTGACCCTATACTATAACTATTTTTCAATTGTGTCTGTTTGGCCAAAACCCATGCAGGCCGAAGAAACGGAGATGCTTACTTATGAGAACATAAACTTTGTAAGCAAGTATCAGGGAAGTGCTGTCCAATGCTGCAAGTTCTGTAATAACACTTTCAACAATTGGGGTATTGCACAGAGCATTGTGGTGAAAATCCAGCAACTAAAAATACTATGTGGAAGCTGACGTTGCCTTGTTGTCAGCCATCTTGCTACTATAAGCCATTCTTATGAAACAAGTTATGGTGTCCAAAATGATTTCCTTATATCCCTTGAAATACTTATTTTTTCCTTTTTCTCAACTATGCAATCTGAACTATTGAACTATTGTGCTATTATTTTAATTTTAATTTTTACTTTTTATTTTTGTAGAGTTAGCCGGAGAGAGAGGAAGTGTTAGCTGGCCAAGAGACAAGTAGAATATGTGTTTTTGATGTATGTTGAGTGTGTTAAAGATAGATTCCACAATTATGAATTATATTTTTACCTCCCCTCGTAGACAGACAACATTTAATATGCAGCCTCGATATTGCTTTACCTCCCATTGACTTGCATCATTGTGATCATTTGAGTGGATCAGTAGGTTATTTGGAAGGAATAGCAAAGAAGGTACTATGGGGAATTCTTCCTGTAATTCTACTTTTTGTTGCTATTTTTGCCTTTGTACAATTAATGAAATAATTATTTTTCTATTAATGAGATCCTGCAAATAATCATATGGAGGACTGATTAGGCAATATTGAAAGAATTGTTGCACATTTGGTAATTATTTTTATCTCCAATGTGATTTTCTCCAATTGAGTTTTTCTCCACTGTGAGTTTTTCCTGGCCCAGATCACCAGGCAGGCAGGGTAATTTTATACTTGGTTGACAGAGGAGGGATAGATATTATTCCCAATGTGTATTGTGTGTTCACAATTTGTTACATGGGTATTGTGAACAACAGGAGGGGTTGATGGGAAATTCATTGTTTTACCTATGCAATGCTTAGTGAATATTCCCCTAGACATACTGAGCTATATAAATATATATATATATATATATATATATATATATATATATATATATATATTAACCTATGGATGTATTGCATAATGAGACGTGGATTTAATAACATATATTACCCTGTAGCTACACATTTCTGGACAGGCCCTCTTTGATGGTTGTTGGTGGAAGAGGGCAAAGGGATAGAGGTAAATAATTAATTAAAGTACCACAGGTGTAATTAGTACACCTGGAAATACCTTGGCTCACACTATCTCCTCTAGTGCCAGAAAAGGGGACTTGTCATAGAAAGGGTTAAGAAAGGCCTTTGTCTTAGTTAAATCTTTCCATGTCTGTAGTGGTTAAAAGCAAGAGTTTTCTCCCCAGTCTGTTGCAAGCACAGACTCCCTTTTTATTCTCACAGGTCAAACTGACACAGAGAACTCAGACTGCATATTTCAGATAAGACATGCTATACATGCACAGTAGACTAACTGCAATACGTAATGTTATATGAATAATTCACTGAAACCTTAATGATTGGTTGATTCTGCCTTCTGTTGTATACAACCCTAAGAAAACTGTGTTTCATATATAGGATGTACACGCATTAAAAAAAGCAACTACTTTCTTATATTTCTTTATATGACTGGCATGCTCGTTGAGTGTTCATTGCAGTGAACATATAAAGAGATAATGGAAAGCAGAATGTGTTAAGTGCATAAGTCCATGGCAGCGTAAGGGTTTCAGACCCTGTAAAATTTTGCAGCCCAACAGTAGGGGACTGATTAAACCACAGACGACTGTGCACTGGCCCTAAAGTGATGCCGGTCAACAGGGCAGCCAGGCACCCTGGAGTGATGGACCCAGACCCAACTGTGACCCATGCCACTGATTATACCCCCGTATCCTAGATGAGTCAGAATAAAGAGACAAAGATGACTAGATGAGTCAGAATAAAGAGACAAATTCAAGAATAACTATGTGGTTTCTGATCATGTAACCTTTTATATTTTCTGTTGAACACAGGGATGGGCCTAAGCATGGCAATGCTAACAGCACAGAGCTGTGTAACCAAAAGATACCAGACCACCATATACCAGCAGAGTAAGGTTGTCACAGGCAGTGAAGAATACAATGCAATGATGAAGCCTGGACAAATATACCACTGCCAGAAGCCATGACCACTCAGTAACATGTTGCAGCCACACAGGAACTGGGACTTGCCAAAAATGCAAAATGATGCAAAAGTTAAGTGTCCAAAGAATTTAGCCCAGTCCACCATAAACAAATATACAGGTTTATTCACTAAAGTCAAAATTCTAAATGAGTTTCAAATTTAAATCCAAACTAGCCAAACTGTAAGCATAGCTGATTTAGAGAATATTTATAGTTCAGCTAGGTTCACCTTGAATTTGAAATTCACTTTGAATTCTCACTTTAGTAAATAACCCTGAAAAATGTATGTAGTCAAAAGGTGCACATATTGTCAATTGTCAACAGGTTTCTCAAGGTTGATTTGCACTTTCCAAGTTTACTATAGATTGAGGGGAAACTGCTACTTAATATAAATGACTGCTTTATTACTGTTGGACATAATTGAAGATGTTATTACTGTTGTACATGTTCTAATTAGTGTGTTAATAGCTGCTTGAGCCAAGGAGATATCTGACTGTCATTTTTGGGTCAAGAAGGATTTTTTTCCCAGTTTGTTGCAAAATTGGAAGCGCTTCAGACTGGGGGGGCGGAGTCTGACCGCCAAGCGAAGCAGAGGCGGGCGCCATGAGCTCCTGCTCGACGGGCATTAAACGGGGACAAAAAGACAGCAACTACAATGGCAGACACAACTGGATGCACTACCCATGCTGGGGAGGCACCACTGAAGCGGCAGACACAACCCCGAGGCCCGTCAGCCAATGGGGCGCTGGACACCATATGCGGCCTACTAGTGCCGAAGCTAGGGCGGGAAAGCCGCTCGCCCTTGCCCAGACGAAACCAGGCACACACACCAGCACCCTACCCCCCCCCCCCTTTTGACCGGCGGGGGTTATCCCGGTCCACATGGGAAAGCCACACCACAGCAGACGGCAATCTCACAGGCCTCACTGCCCACGAGGAAAACGCGCCGCCAGGCCCTACCAAGATGGCGGCTCGGCGGCAACCCGACCCAAGACCCTCACACAAGCCCAGACCAACGACAAGGCCCCGGAGGTTTTGACGAACACTGCAGGAGCTTCTGGACTCTGCTCTGTCGCGGGGGGCTCACCCTCAGGCAAGCGGTGAGAACGGTGGCCCCCTGGATCCGCCCTGCGACCTGGCGCCGACACTATGGGGCCCTGTCACGTGCTCCAAGAGCATCCGGCGATGTAACCGCCAGCATCTGCTTGGGCGGACGGGTAAGCTGACTCAAAGCACCCGACATGCTTACACCCCGACGGCCCCTGAGAACCTCGACCAGCAAGACGCCGACCCGCATATGGGACCATACAAAGCCTCCGATGACGCTGACCTAGACACGGAGAGACTGCACACCGGCGGGCGGGACCAGCGGAGAACCCAGCCACGACCCGCCGGGGAGGGAATCCCGAGGAGGCACCTACCATGCCGCGCAGGCAAATCCAGCACGCACCAGCAACTGCATGAACTGTCCTCACATGGAGGCTTACTGCCCAGCAGGGGGATAGGCTGACGGATCGCTTAACGGGGCTGGCATACCAGGCTACCTGCCACTACAGATAGCTCTTCACTACAAGTGATGCATGGCTGTGTTACCCGTTTATCTCTGCCACCTGTTGAAATTTACATGTTTTTGCTAACTCAAGCTCTGTGTTATATTCATTTAGACCTACTGATAGTATTTACAACGCAGTCCTCTCACCTATGCACAATTAAGGCTAACAGGGCTGTCGTTTTTAGCGTAGTTTAGCGTGTTTAAAATCTCTTATTTCAAAAATCTCTAGCGAAACGAACAGATTGATGCAAGCGCTTATGATTAGACAATGCTGGAAATATTTAGGTTATATGCATTTATGTTATATCGCTAGCAAGTCACACAATTATAACCTCAATCGCCAACAGCATTACTATAAGCGACTTTACTTTTAGTCTATATAAGCAAACTTTTACGCATTTATTGGGCACATATGCACTAGTTAAGAGTTGTATCTAGCGTTTTAAAACCGCAATACTTGTATTATTCATTAGTTATTAACCTAGCTCATGCACAAACTAATCCTGCTTGCAGGCTTTACTTACATTTAAAATCGTAGCTCCAACGTTGCACTACTTAAGCATGATAAAATAATAATAAAAACTGTGCCAGTTAATCATATGCCCCGCATGTTACGCGAGGGAAAAGCCACAGTATTGCTTTCGGGGCACCTCAGGCCTGCCTGTATCATTTACGTACACTGCAAAAATAAAGAATTACAAAAAAAAAGACTATTCTGGGGAGCGTGGCCTGACAAGCAAAGCGGATGGTCGCACTGTGCTGAGCTCCGCACACTGAAAGCACGAAACAGCATGATATAGGCAGTACCGGCTCCTAAACATACCACCCTAAACCCTCCCGACATGACATCGCAAAAGATTAAGAAGCAAGTGGAAAAAAATGAGTGCGCCAGCTTCTTCACGACCCGGGCGTCGACGCCAAAAAATCTGGGCCTAGCAGAACAGGAACAAGATGGCGACGGAGGTAATGACACACTGCCACTGCAAACCTCCCCATGGGTGCAAAACTTACCAGTGACCCAGGACGTCTTGCAGAAGTGCCTAGACAACATGTCCAGTAAGATCCTGGAAACCCTGCAAGGCACACTGAGAGAAATGAAACGAGAGATGCAGGAGCTGGGGGACAGGATGGCACATGTGGGAAAACCGCATGGAGGAACAAGCCACAGCGCACAATGAAATGGCGGAACAGGTGAAAGCTATGCAGCAGCAACTAGACCTCATAAAGAGGAAGGTCATGGACCTAGAAGACCTCTCACGACTTCAAAATCTCTGCATCAGGGGCATCCGAGAGGAGGTGAGGCAGCAGGACCTTCATGAGTACCTAATAGGGTACTTTAAGGCACTAGCACCGGACATACCAGCAGAAATTATGTTACTGGATAGATACCACAGGGTGCAAAAAACGGCGTTCCTACCACAAGACACCCCCAGAGATGTGATTACACATCTACACTACTTCCATGCTAAGGAAGCACTACTCCAAGCAACAAGAGCAGGCGGAAAGCTCCCACAGAAGTACAAGAACATTAAAATGTTCACAGACCTTTCCGCAGCCACATTGCAAAAACGAAAGGAATTCAGGGAAACGACGGAAGCCCTTGTAGCGGAGGGTAGTATTAGAATCCACGATCTCCGCTGGTATAACAGGTAAATGCACCGTCAGCGCTGAAAAGTAAGGCAATATCCCAATCCTCCCAATAACCGGACGAAACACAGTTTGGGAGTCAACTAACTGGCTTTATTCACAAGCTTGCATATTTATACAGTTCCCCATGCAAGGGGTTTCCTTTCAGAGGTTTCAGGGGATTTATCCCATCATGCAATATAATTCTCCCAACAGGCATTGCTGCATGAAAAGGATACTCCCACTAAAATGGACGATTAAGTGGATTATCCCCTCGTGCAGCAAAACTGACAATTTACATTAAAATACAGTTTTTGAGTTTTATTCGGTAAATAGACATAACCGAACGTTCGGTAGATAGCTGGGGTCTGAGCGCATCTTTTGAGAGAATACCGCTCAGCTCCCAGCTGAACTGACCGAACGCCGCAGCAAATAAGGTTATACATTGAAGTTCCCCTCAATCTGCCAATTGTACTTAGGGGAACGATCCTACCGAACACCGGGCTCCCGAACGGTCTGGAAGTACAGCGGTGTTCGTGTCGTCGAGTAGACATTTTCAGTTCCTAGCCGCTCGACGACCAAACACCGCTGAAGAATAGACGATCCAAGATGGCCGACCGCCGCATGGTCGGGAGTCGAATGACGGCCACCTAGGAGAGCCTCTAATTAACAAGCGCCATACGCCTCTAAGTGTGTGGTCTATCAGGTGAGCCCGTATTCGTTTGACGAACAGCCTGGATAGCCGCTGTTCATCGAACGAAGTAACTGCATGCTGGTAGCTTACGGCTGCCAGCATGCGAATTACCATAGCACAGTACACACAGCAAAATATACATAGCACACAGTACAGCTTACAGACAACCTTTCTACATTATAGTCCAGAAGTGGCTATGTTTGCCACAATGCTCCCCCAGAACCAAGCCGGCATACACAGTCTGATCCCAACGGATCGGCTTGGGGATGTCTGGGAGAGTACTCACAGATCACTTTTCAAGTTCAGTCTGTCTAGATAACCCGTCGGCGTTACCGTTTTGTTTCCTTGGGCGGTAGTGGATCGTAAAGTCAAAGGGCTGCAGCGCCAAACTCCAGCGCAACAGCCTGGCATTGTCCTCAGCCACGCGGTTCAGCCACACCAACGGTTTGTGATCTGTGAGTAGGGAAAAAGGTTATCCATACAAATAAGGCTGTAACTTTTTGAGGGCCCACACCACGGCCAGGCATTCTTTTTCAATGGCGGCGTAGCTTACTTCACGGGGCAACAACTTTCGGCTCAAGTAAGCTACGGGATGTTCTCCGCCATCTGCTCCCACTTGGCTCAGCACTGCTCCCAATCCAAACATTGAAGCGTCTGTGTGGACAAGAAATCTTTTAGTTGGATCAGGAGCGGCAAGTACAGGAGCATTAGTTAAAGCAGTTTTGAGCTGTTGGAATGCCTGCTCACACTCTGGGGCCCAGACAACCTGTCGAGGAAGGTTCTTGCGGGTCAAGTCAGTCAGGGCACTGTAATTGGGCACGAATTTTCTATAGTACCCCGCAGTACCTAGAAATGCCAACACTTGGGTTTTGGTCCTGGGGGTGGGCCACTTGGCTACGGCTTCAATTTTAGCTGGCTCGGGTTTCTGTTGCCCACACCCTACCCGGTGGCCCAAGTACTGTACCTCTGCCATCCCTATATGACACTTGCTGGGTTTCAGGGTTAACCCTGCCTCTCTAATACAATCTAGTATGGCCCTTATATGTTGTAGGTGTTCCTCCCAGGTCTGGCTAAATATGGCAATGTCGTCTAAGTACGCACATGCATAACCTTGGAAACCGTCCAGTAGCCGATCTACCATCCGCTGAAAGGTTGCCGGAGCGTTCTTCATCCCGAATGGCATGACCCGAAATTGGTACAGGCCAAACGGGGTGACAAAGGCCGACTTGGGGATGGCATCATCGGCTAGTGGAATTTGCCAGTATCCCTTACACAAATCTGTGGTAGTGAGATACTGGCCACGTGCCATCTTATCTAGCAGCTCGTCTATCCGGGGCATCGAGTAGGCATCAGACACGGTTTTGTCATTTAGCCTCCGGTAGTCGACGCAGAAACGCGTTGTGCCGTCCTTCTTGGGTACCAGCACTACCGGCGATGCCCAGGGGCTATCGGAAGGCTCGATAACCCCTAGCTGCAACATTTCGTCCAGCTCAGTCTTCATATGTGTCCTGACTGATTCAGGGACACGATATGGAGCCTGTCGCATAGGTAGCTGCCCCGGGGTTTCAACCCTTTAGCTACGATCAGCTCTTGTACCTGGGCAAGCTCTTGAGGGCTTAGCCGCTCCCCCAGCTGAACCCCCCGGGACGGCTCTATCTGTTCTTCGGGCTCTAATAGGTCGGGTAGGGGTAGATTCTCCTGATCCTCTGAGGCCGAGGCCCATATCGCCGCCACATCCTCTATCCTCTCTAGGTAGGGTTTGAGCATGTTTACATGGAGCATGCGTCTCTTCCATACCCCTGAGCAGGGGCCAATCACATAGGTGGTGTCACATCTCTGTTCCACCACCTGGTATGGGCCTTGCCAGATGGCCTGCAGCTTGTCTGTGCGGACGGGTTTTAAAATCAAAACCTTCTGCCCCACTTGAAAGCTGCGGTCCCTGGCTCTCCTATCGTACCAGCGGCGCTGGCGTTGCTGGGCCGCCTGGAGGTTGGTGCGCACAGTCTGAGTCAGCGCCTCCAGACGGTCCCGGAACTCCAGTTTGTAAGATACGATAGGGGTTCCCTCTGGGCTACCCTCTCCCTCCCAATGCTCCCTAATTAGGTCTAACGGCCCTCGTACCCTCCTGCCGAACAGTAATTCGAAAGGAGAAAACCGTGTCGATTCTTGGGGTACCTCCCTATATGCAAAGAGCAGGTGGGGTAGAAACCGCTCCCAGTCTTTGTGGGCCTCTCCAAACGTACGGAGCATTTGTTTCAGCGTACCGTTAAACCTTTCGCATAGCCCATTGGACTGGGGGTGGTAGGCCGAATTTATTATGGGCTTAATGCCACATATTTTCCACAGTTTTTGGGTGACCTCGGCGGTGAATTGGGTGCCCCTATCGGATATTATTTCTTGGGGAAACCCCATCCGGGAAAATATCTTCATTAAAGCCTCGGCCACCGTCTCCGCATGGATATTAGTGAGGGCTACGGCCTCAGGGTATCGGGTGGCATAGTCCACTACCGTTAAGATGAACCTTTTCCTGGAGGGACTGGGTTTGGGTAAGGGTCCCACTATGTCAACGGCCACCCTACAGAAAGGTTCTGAAATAATAGGGAGGGGACATAATTTAGCTTTGTGACGGTCACCTCGCTTGCCTACTCGCTGGCATATATCACAGGATGTGCAGTACTGTCTCACATCTTTAGAAATCCCTGGCCAGAAAAATGCATGGGTTAACCTATACCGGGTATGGGTCATTCCTAGATGCCCAGACAAGGGGATATCGTGAGCAATCCTAAGTAGCTCTTGACGATATTTCTGGGGAACCACTAACTGTTTGTTGGTCATTGTGACTGACCCTCCTACTTCACGTTCAGCAATGCGGTAAAGTAGCCCTTTCTCCCAAGTGTACCGCTCCCCCTCTAGCCCCGCCTGGTCAGTGCGTACCCTGTCCCTGTATACCTGTAGTGTGGGATCTGACTTCACCTCGGCCTCAAACTTAGTGGGGGTATCCCAGGACATACGTGTCGGGTGGGGGTCTTGGTCTCTTACCTGAGCCTCAGAGTGTGTTGGTGGAGCCGTGGTCCGAGCCTGTTGCCGTGTGGTGACTGGATGGGCTTCCTGGTAGGGAGCCTGTGGGACAAAAGCAGAGGTCATCTGGCCCAAATCATTCCCAAGCACAACATCTGCTGGTAAATTTTGCATCAGTCCCACTTCTACTGTCCCCTCTCCCACATCCCAATTCAAGTGTACTTTAGCGGTGGGTAGTCGGTATACTGCCAGCCCGCCACTCGTACTGCCACAGATCCGCCAGTGTGTGCCAAATCGGAGACCAAATGGGGTGCTATCAGGGTTAAGGTAGCTCCTGAATCCCGCAGCCCCTGGACCTCTTTCCCCTCTAGGGTTACCAGCTGTCGGTGATGCTGCCGGTTATCTGTGGCTCGGACTGACATCACTTCATGCAAGATGCCCAAGGGTTCCTTTGCGTGAACACTCCACAACTCCTCTGGTTTGCGCAGGTTTCTGAACTTGCACCGGTATGCCTCTGGGGTAATGGCATACCTCTCTAATATCGCTTGCTTCACTTTCTCATAATCCTTGCTGTCCTCACTGGGCACAGCGCGATATGCTTCGGCTGCCCGAACTGCTAGCTTGCCTGCCAGCAGTGGGACCCATACTGCCCGCTCTAAGTCATGCAAATCACATAGTCTCTCAAAATCCTGCAAGTACCCATCAATTTCATCCTTTTCCTCGCAAAATACTTTGAAGGCATGATAAGGAATTTGGGGTTTTACCTGGTTGTAGAGGGACCCAGTCGTGGATTCTGCTCGAGACAATGTACGCTGTGGGCTGTGTGCCATCACGTACTCTTGTACATTCGCCATCACCAGGTTCATCATGGCATCCGATATAGGCTGAGGCAAAAATTCTAGCCTGGTCCTCATTTCTCTCTGGTAGAGAGTTTCTTCCATGACTGCTGGGGGTGTAGCGCTGCGGGCTCGGTCTCCCTCCATCAGCTCGGCAATTAGTATAGCCTTGGGTTTGCTGCTGGCTATCTTACCCCTGGCTTCTAGCAGTTCTTTTAACGTTTGCCTCTTCAGCTTAGAATAATCCGTCTCCAGTCTCTTCGGGGGCGTGGGTTCGAATCCCACTGCTGCCACCAATTGTAGTGGAGGGTAGTATTAGAATCCACGATCTCCGCTGGTATAACAGGTAAATCCACCGTCAGCGCTGAAAAGTAAGGCAATATCCCAATCCTCCCAATAACCGGACGAAACACAGTTTGGGAGTCAACTAACTGGCTTTATTCACAAGCTTGCACATTTATACAGTTCCCCATGCAAGGGGTTTCCTTACAGAGGTTTCAGGGGATTTATCCCATCATGCAATATAATTATCCCAACAGGCATTGCTGCACGAGAAGGATACTCCCACTAAAATGGACGATTAAGTGGATTATCCCCTCGTGCAGCAAAACTGACAATTTACATTAAAATACAGTTTTTGAGTTTTATTCGGTATATAGACATAACCGAACGTTCGGTAGATAGCTGGGGTCTGAGCGCATCTTTTGAGAGAATACCGCTCAGCTCCCAGCTGAACTGACTGAACGCCGCAGCAAATAAGGTTATACATTGAAGTTCCCCTCAATCTGCCGATTGTACTTAGGGGAACGATCCTACCGAACACCGGGCTCCCGAACAGTCTGGAAGTACAGCGGTGTTCGTGTCGTTGAGTAGCCGTTTTCAGTTACAGGCGCTCGACGACCAAACACCGCTGAAGAATAGACGATCCAAGATGGCCGACCGCCGCATGGTCGGTAGTCGAACGACAGCCACCTAGGAGAGCCTCTAATTACCGATTGCAACATTGTTGCAATCGGTTAACAAGTGCCACACGCCTCTAAGTGTGTGGTCTATCAGGGGAGCCCATATTCGTTTGACGAACAGCCTGGATAGCCGCTGTTCGTCGAACGAAGTAACTGCATGCTGGTAGCTTACGGCTGCCAGCATGCGAATTACCATTGCACAGTACACACAGCAAAATACACATAGCACACAGTACAGCTTACAGACAACCTTTCTACATTATAGTCCAGAAGTGGCTATGTTTGCCACAGCCCTCTACCACAACAATATACAGTACAGATGGGGATTTCCAATCCGCCTCCTAATCAGAAGAAACGGCACTGTGACTACAGTGAACACACCGGAGGAAGGCCGCAAACTGCTGCGCAGCTGGAACGTTATGCCAAATCTGGAGAGGAAATACACAACCACAGCGCTCAGAATGCCTCCAGAATGGAAAAAGTCTAAAAAATGAACTGGCACAGAGACACTTTTCCTTCTGCTGATCCCACCATGGCAGCAACCATAGCCTAGCAGACATCAAGGCGCAAGTATACCAAGCACTATATGTCTCATTATGTACACTCTGGACCACAAACACAACACACACAAAAAAGCCATGAAGGCTTGACGAGAGCAACGGCCACAAACACATCCAGACACAAACTTCACACACACAAAAACCAAACAAAAAAAACACAAAGTCGTAGACACGCGCCAGTCAACCTCACACCACAGCACTAGCCGGTAAACACACTGCACATTCAGCATAACACGCATGAGAATATCGATGGAGTGAATCAGGCATTGTGTGTGCAACCAACCGCCTTACACTCTAGAAGTCTACATAGTAACCACGCTCACACCTTGCACTATCACGGTAGTGCAATACCCTTCAGTGGGAAATGTATACTCACATGTTTGTTAATGTATACATTGTTCTGTTCTATTCGACTGTTACGAATCTTGTTTGTATCGCTAACACCTTAGTCCTGATCGCTACCCTCCCAACCCCCACCCCAGGCACAGCAGAGCCCCGCAGTGAGGACCACGGGGGTAGCAAAAACATGGACCCCTTGGGGAGATCACATACCACCATGACGACACACACAATGACGGAAATACCCAGTACCCTTATATACTATCCAATAGAATATGAAAATATATAGCCACAATGTTAAGGGGTTGAACACCCCAGTAAAGAGATACTGCCTAACCAGAGATCTGCGCAAGACATGGCCAGACATAGTATGCCTTCAGGAAACACACTTTAAACATGCGTCCAACCTGGCACAAGCACAGTACCCAGTCCAGTACCATAGCACGGCCACATCTAAAACTAAAGGTGTATCTATACTGATCAGCAAAGACGTGTCCTTTAAGCTCCTGTACAAGGCCATAGACACACAGGGGAGGTACATCATTTTGACCTGTGAGATCAATAACTTAGAACGCACTATTGTCAACATTTACGCACCAAATGTGAATCAGAGAAACTTCCTGCACAAAATCATAACACGCCTCACGCCAGTGCAGAGGGGTGTCACGATCATATGCGGGGACTTGAATCACATACTAGACCCCAAATGGGACTCGACAGTACGACCAAACATGCCTAGAAACACAACCCTCACACGAGAATGCAAACCCTTAGTCCGCCTACTTAGTGAACATGACCTATATAATGCATGGAGGGTACTACATCCAGAGGAAAGGGATTATACATTTTTCTCCCAGGTCTACAACACCTACTCCTATAGACAGGTTCTATATAATGGGTATATTCCTCAACCAACTAACATCTTGCTCGATAGGCACCATTACATGGTCTGACCATGCCCCAATCACTCTTGAACTGCAAGATACAAACACCGCAGTCCGTGGACACTGAACGAGACCCTTTTGAATGACTCACAATTCTGTAAGGACCTAGCCACTGACATGCACCTTTACTTTACTAACAATCAGACACCAGGAATAACGCCGGAAACCTTATGGCAGGCCCACAAGCCGGTTATTAGGAAATTTCTCATAGGAAAAGCAAGCGCACTAAAACGAGAGTCCCAAACAAAAACAAAAAGCTGGGTAAAAACATTGTATACTCTCAACAAGCAAAACCAAATGACCCCAACACCAGAGTTAAAAAGACAAATTCAGGAGAAGTTAGGAGAAATTAAGGAGCATGACCCGGCGAAAACAGGGTTCCACCTTCGAAAACTCAGGGCCACACACTACGTACAGGGGAATAGGGCAAACAAATTATTAGCTAGGAGACTGTCACACAGGAGCGCAAACACTAAGATCCCAATTATCCAAAACTCTGCAGGGGAAAAGAAGGTAACGCCCAAGGACATAGGTGATGTCTTTGCGGATTACTATACAACCCTATACAATCTAGAGAATGCCAACATATGCCAACCAACTCAGGCCAGTATAGAGAGATATCTAGAAGGGGTCCTCCTACCATCACTAACTGGGGAACAAATAGATATACTGCAAGCCCCGATTACAGTGGACAAGGTGCTCCAGGCCATCTCCCGCCTCCCGAGCGGGAAAGCCCCAGGCCCAGACGGGTTCACCATCAATTATTACAAAAAATTTGCAAACACTCTAGCCCCGCACCTGGCGAACTTATTAAATGCAATCACCCTCAAAGCTGACGCACCAAAAGCGATGCTGGGTGTACACATAGTCACGCTGCCCAATCTGGGGAAACCACCCACGTGTAGCCAAAATTTCAGACCAATCTCCCTCCTAAATATGGACATTAAGCTATACGCGAAGGTACAAGCCAACAGAATAACCAACATACTCCCAACACTGATCAACGATGACCAGGTGGGCTTCACAAGGGGTAGACAAGGGTCAGACATCACCCGGGAAGGTACTTGACTTACTGTACAGCCTGCTTCGAAGCGGGGGGGGTTCTTCTATCATTAGACGCCAAAAAGGCCTTTAACAGGCTCAACTGGCCCTTTGGCTAATATAAGTTCCCCCCAGCCTTCATAAATACTGTCTGGGCACTTTAGGACTCTGGCTGTGGGATGCAGGTAAACTCTGGGTTCATATCCAAACACATTCACATCACCAACGGCTCGCGACAGGGGTGCCCCCTGTCACCGTTGCTCTATATCCTAGTGCTGGAACCCCTGGCAGCAGTCATCAGGGCTGATGCAGACATACAAGGCATACACCTAGGCGATAAGGAATACAAGCTTAACTTGTTTGCGGATGATATTCTAGTAACGCTAACACACCCCATAATCTCTCTACCAAAGCTGATGGCACGAATCCATGAGTACGGAGCAGTGTTCTATTACAAACTAAACGTCACGAAAACTAGCTCTGGGAATAAAATTGTGTGAGAATCTAGCAAACAGACTGGAGAGGGCATTCCCCCTAGACTGGAGACACGACTACCTGACATTCCTGGGCATCAAAAAACCCAGCCCACCTGTTTAGACACAATTATGCCCGAATGCAATAAGAATTCTCGGACACTCTGCAAACTTGGAGGGGAAGGTACCTATTGTGGCTGGGTCGAATTGCAGCAGTTAAAATGTCGCTCATACCTAAGATACAATATATTTTCCGTACGCTACAAATACCCATACCAAAACAATTCTTGAAAAACATGCAACATACTATCAACTCCTTCATATGGGAGGGGAAAAAGGCGAGAGTAGCAGCAGGGACATTACAACAGTCAGTAAAAATGGGGGGGTTGGGCCTACCCGACCTAACAGCATACTACAGAGCTGCCTACTTACACAACATCGCCCAAATTAACCGGCTTACGAACATCCCACAGTGGGTGACGATTGAGTCCAGCATAGCCCCACAAAGTGATCTCCAATCACTAATGTGGAAACAGACAGGCAATAACTGAGCCCTAGATGCTCACTGCCCACTACCCAAACCCTACTGTGATTATGGAGTAAAATGAAACACAAGTTGGTGTCAACGCTGAAACTACTCCTGGCCACACCAATGCGAACTATTGGGCTATAGTGTTGTCGCGAACCCGAAATTTTCGGTTCGCGAACGGCGAACGCAAACTTCCGCAAATGTTCGCGAACTGCGCGAACCGCCATTGACTTCAATGGGCAGGCAAATTTTAAAACCAACAGGGACTCTTTCTGGCCACAAAAGTGATGGAAAAGTTGTTTCAAGGGGACCAACACCTGGACTGTGGCATGCCGGAGGGGGATCCATGGCAAAACTCCCATGGAAAATTGCACAGTTGATGCAGAGTCTGCTTTTATTCCATAAAGGGCATAAATCACCTAACATTGACACCTGTCCTCAAAGCCCTGCCCTGATACACACTGACACAGAGCAGAATAGAGACTGTTCCCCGTCCTCAGAGACCATGATACACACTGACACAGAGCAGAATAGAGACTGTTACCCCTACATAGGGTCACTTGGCAGATATGGCGGGGTCGTGGGAGGGGGAGGATGACTTTCACCTCTTCCCCTGTTTCATTCCCGTTGTGCTGTGACATCACCCTTATACGCTGTGTAAAGCATACTATTTCATTTGATCAGCATGGCCACTTGAGTTTTTATAGTTTCCACGCTGCTTGTAGTTTATATATGGTTCACAAAAATCAAACAAACGATAAAGTAAACGTGTAAGGATTCAGAATATTCTTTCAAACCCTTACAAATTGTGTGTACGTATTTTTTGTCTTAAGTTTGTGGCTTTAAAGAGGTTTACGTTGTTTCTATGATGTTTTCATGTTCTTGTAAATGTTTGTTAAATTTTTCCTGGAATTGTAATTTTTCAATCTGAATAAAGATAGTCAAATCCCTGATACACACTGACACAGAGCAGAATAGGGACTGTTCCCCCTACATAGGGTCACTTGGCAGATATGGATTGACACCTGTCCTCAAAACCCCTGATACACACTGACACAGAGCAGAATAGAGACTGTTCCCCCTACATAGGGTCACTTGGCAGATATGGATTGACACCTGTCCTCAAAACCCCTGATACACACTGACACAGAGCAGAATAGAGACTGTTCCCCGTCCACAGAGACCATGATACACACTGACACAGAGCAGAACAGAGACTGTTCCCTGTCCACAGAGACCATGATACACACTGACACAGAGCAGAATAGAGACTGTTCACCGTCCACAGAGACCATGATACACACTAACACAGAGCAGAATAGAGACTGTTCCCCGTCCACAGAGACCATGATACACACTGACACAGAGCAGAATAGAGACTGTTCCCCGTCCACAGAGTCCATGATACACACTGACACAGAGCAGAATAGAGACTGTTCCCCGTCCACAGAGACCATGATACACACTGACACAGAGCAGAATAGAGACTGTTCCCCGTCCACAGAGACTGTAGCGGAGAGCCGATCTTGCACAGCTATTCTCCACTAGAGATTACAGTGAGGCTCAGGAACAAGGTGATGTTAAGTCCATAGGCAAGGTTTCCAGCAGGTAAAGTAATACAGCAGTATCCCCATCGCAATCCCAATAACTGGACGACACACAGTTTCAGGAGTAGACTGACAAGCTTTATTCCACAGTTCCTTATAAAGCCCTCTCCCATGCAAGGGAGGAGGTTCTATCACTTAAGACATTATCCAATCTCTAAGTAGTAACCTCCCACAGATCTCCTCCCCTCCTCTAGCATCATAATCCCCTTATTGTGTACACAGTTTTCCCCGAGTTTTGGATGTACCCTAAATACTTGGGGTACATCCACAAATCCAACATCCCCAGATAGCTCTATTCTGGGGGACCAACATACTTAAAAATTAGCCCATTCGGATGAATGGTTCGTGAGATATGGGGTTCCAAAGATTTGACCGACCGCATGGGTAAAGTATCCGAAAACAGTTCCATGCATTTTGGCCCTGCGGTCGGTCACAAACAAGGGAATGAAAACAGGTGAATTGCCTGTGTTATAGAGCCTGGAGAGGGTTTGAATGAATTCCCTTGTTTATGGGGCTCTTTCTACCGAACGGCGGGTCATTCGGTAGTTTCCATACGAATTTCTAGAAGTATGGAGGTCTCAGCGGTGTTTGCCTAGTCAAGTGTCCGATTTTAGTTCCAGACACTCGACGGCAAAACACCGCTGTTCGGTAGTTTAAGATGGCCGCCGCCACGTGTTTGTTTCCCGAATGGCGGCCACCCAGAGGACAAAGACCACACTGCACTGATTGCCAATTACCTGTTTGCAACATTGTTGCAAACGGTAATTGGAGGCACACTCATTCCTGGGTGGTCTGGTTGTTCGGTAGTTTCATTCCCTTGTTTTATTTGAATGATTCTACCGAACAACTAGAGGAATACAATTCTTTACATACATTTAACTGTCATTATACCCGGATACCATGCTTTCTATACATGTACATACACATTAAACCAGCCATATGACCAAATACACTTATTCTCATACATGTCGTGGGACAGCCCGGTACCAATCCGCTACACTGCTCCCCCTTGCCCACAAGCCGGCATACACAGTCTGATCCAACACGGATCGGCTTGGGGATGTCCGGGGGCTCACGGATCATTTCTCTAAGTCAGTTTGTCTTGACAACCCGTCAGCATTTCCATTCTGCTTACCCGGCCGGTACTGGATATTAAAGTCAAAAGGCTGTAGCGCCAAACTCCAGCGCAGCAGCCTGGCGTTGTCTCCAGCCACCCGGTTCAGCCAGACTAACGGGTTGTGATCCGTGAGCAAGGAAAAGGGCTGTCCATATAAATAGGGTTGTAGCTTCTTTAGGGCCCACACCACAGCCAGGCATTCCTTTTCGATGGCGGCGTAGCTTACTTCTCGAGGTAACAGTTTGCGACTGATGTAAGCCACTGGATGTTCCCCGCCATCGGCCCCGACTTGACTCAGTACTGCCCCCAATCCAAACATAGAAGCGTCTGTGTGAACAAGAAAACGTTTAGTTGGATTGGGAGCTGCCAAGACAGGGGCATTTATCAGTGCATTTTTCAATTGTTGGAATGCCTGCTCACACTCCGGGGTCCAGTTTACTTGGCGGGGAAGGTTCTTACGGGTCAGGTCAGTGAGGGGTTTGGCCAGGGCGCTATAATTGGGAACAAACTTCCGGTAATACCCTGCTGTCCCTAGAAACGCTAAAACCTGGGTCTTAGTCCTAGGGGTGGGCCACTGGGCTACAGCCTCTACTTTGGCGGGTTCGGGTTTTTGTTTACCGCACCCTACTCTATGTCCCAGGTATTGTACCTCAGCCATGCCGATACTACACTTGGCCGGCTTCAAGGTCAGACCTGCTTCCCTTATCCTATCTAGTACAGCTCCGATGTGAGCTAAGTGTTCCTGCCACGTATTGCTAAAAATAGCAATATCGTCCAGGTAGGCACATGTATAGTCCTGGAATCCATCTAGGAGTCGATCCACCATCCTTTGGAAGGTGGCTGGGGCGTTTTTCATCCCAAATGGCATGACCTTAAACTGGTACAAGCCAAATGGGGTGACAAAGGCCGACTTCGGGATGGCGTCTGGGGCCAGGGGGATTTGCCAATACCCTTTACACAAGTCAATAGTGGTGAGGTATTGGCCCCTGGCCATTCTGTCCAGTAACTCGTCTATCCGGGGCATCGGATAGGCGTCAGATACAGTCTTCTCGTTCAATCTCCTATAGTCCACGCAGAAGCGGGTCGTACCGTCTCGCTTTGGTACGAGGACTACAGGAGATGCCCAAGGACTGTCTGAGGGTTCAATCACCCCCAGTTGGAGCATTTCGTCGATCTCCTTACGCATGTTTGCCCGTACCGCTTCTGGAATGCGGTATGGCGTCTGGCGCATGGGTAGTTGCCCTGGGGTCTCGACCCGGTGAGTTGCCAGAGGCGTGTATCCAGGTACATTAGAGAACGTGTCGCGTTTCTCTTCCAATAGTTGCTGTACCTCGATCCGCTCCTGTGGGCTCAGCCGATCTCCCAGCGTAACCTCCCCTAAATCTCCGGACAGCTGCCCATCCCCCAGCAAATCGGGGAGGGGTAAGCTGTCAAACTCTTCCGTGTTAGGGGCACAGATGGCGGTTACCTCCTCAGTACGCTCGTGGTAGGGCTTCAGCATGTTCACATGGAGCATGCGTCGCCCCCCAGTCCCTGTGCAGGGGCCGATAATATAGGTGGTATCGCATCTTTGCTCCACCACCTTATATGGGCCCTGCCAGGCAGCCTGTAACTTATCATGTCGGACAGGTTTTAAAATTAGTACCTTCTGCCCGACCTGAAAGCTACGGTCCCTGGCTCCCCGATCATACCATGTACGCTGGCGGGTCTGGGCCTCCTGAAGGTTTTCCCGTACCGTCTTGGTCAACGCTTCTAGGCGGTCCCGAAAGGCCAACACATATGGTAGGATGGGAGTGCCATCTGTGCTCCGGTCTCCCTCCCAATGCTCTCTAATAAGATCCAATGGGCCTCGGACCCTCCTTCCAAACAATAATTCAAACGGGGAGAACCCTGTGGATTCCTGCGGCACCTCCCGGTATGCAAATAGGAGGTGCGGCAGGAATCGTTCCCAGTCCTTATGGGTCTCTGCGAAGGTTCGGAGCATCTGCTTCAAGGTACCATTGAATCGTTCGCAGAGCCCGTTCGTCTGGGGGTGGTAAGGGGCGCTGATAATAGGCTTAATGCCACAGATCCTCCAGAGGTGTTGGGTGAATTCTGCGGTAAACTGGGTACCCTGATCCGAGATAATCTCCCTGGGTAATCCCATCCGGGAGAATATCCGCATGAGGGCATCCGCGACCGTCTCAGCGTGGATGTTGGTCAGAGCCACTGCTTCTGGATACCTGGTGGCATAATCTACGACCGTTAAAATATACCGTTTTCCTGACGGGCTAACTTTATTGAGGGGGCCTATCAGATCCACCGCTATTCGGCTAAAAGGTTCCTCTATTATGGGTAAGGGGTGAAGTTTAGCCTTCCTGCGATCCCCCCTTTTTCCCACTCTCTGGCAGGTATCGCAAGTCGTGCAATATCTGCGTACTTCCTGGCTAATCCCTGGCCAGAAGAAACTCTGGGTTAGTCTGTACCTGGTGCGACTAACCCCTAGATGTCCGGATAGCGGAATATCATGCGCTATCCGGAGTAATTCAGCCCGGTACCGCTGTGGTACCACTAATTGTCTCCTCGCTATCGGGTCTAACCCCGTAATCTGTTTGGTTGTTTCCCTGTATAAAAGTTGTTTATCCCAGATAAACTTCTCTCCCTCCGCCCCGGGGGAACCCGTGCCAACCTTGTCCCTATACACCTGAAGCGTGGGGTCTGTTGCGACTTCAGCTACAAATTCATTAGGTGGAGCCCAGGGGACACATTCTAGAGGGGGGGTAGGGTTGCTTACCTGGACCTCCGGCAGTGTGTTGTGGTCCTGGGTGCGGGCCTGTTGTCGGGTGACTACAGGGTTGACCTCTCCTGTGGTGGGTGACTGGGGCTCAAAAGCAGAAGTGAGCCTCCCCAGATCGTTCCCCAATAAAACCTCCGCCGGTAAATGTGGCATCAACCCCACCTCCACTTCCCCTGCCCCCGCTCCCCAATGTAAATGTACCCTTGCTGTAGGTAGCCGGTACACTGCTCCCCCAGCTACCCGGACGGCAACAGTTTTGTTCAGTTTTGCCTGATCTGAAATCAGGTGGCTCTGTACCAAAGTGATGGTGGCTCCCGAATCTCGTAATCCCCGGACTGCTGTACCATTCAGATATACCGTCTGTCGATGGTGCCGTAGATTATCCACATTGGCCTGGACCGGATCTGCCTCGTGCAGTACCTCCCATTGTTCCACAGTAGTAATGGGGACTGCAGAACCATATGGGGTGGTGACTAGGTCCTGGTAGTGGTGGGCTGCGGCCGCCCTGGGTGGAGGTGGGCCTGGACGAATCCAGGTGGAACGGTCCCGTAGCTGTGGGCATTCCCTTTTATAATGTCCCCACTTCTGGCAGTGATGACAGGGGCCAGCGGTGGGTTGTCGGAACCGGGGCTGTGCAGCGGGTGGTGGAGGTGGTGGTAGCGGTCTCGGTGGAGCTGGGGTGTAGTTGTTTCCCCCGAATGTTTTAAAGGTTGCTTTTGGAGCTGCAGGTTTTTGTGACCTGCGTGCATCCAGGTAGTCATCCGCTTTCCTAGCCGCCTCGGTAAGGGAAGTAGGGTTTCTGTCCCTTACCCATTCCTGGACCTCATTGGTTACTCCCTCATAGAACTGCTCCATCAGCAACATTTGTATTACATCCTCCATAGAACGTGCCTTGCTAGCTTGCACCCACCCGAGCGCTGCCCCCTGTAATCGGCATGCCCACTCTGCGTGCGAGTCCTTCTCTGTTTTCTTTAGATCCCGGAACCTCCGCCGGTATGCCTCGGGTGTTATAGCATACCTGGCGAGTATAATTTCTTTCACTTTACTGTAATTCCTTATTTCGTCATTAGGTACAGTCCGATATGCCTCTGCTGCCCTCCCGGTTAACCTTCCGGCCAAAATAGGTACCCAGTCCTCTGCGTTAATTTTATGCAGTGCACACAGTCTTTCAAAGTCTTGCAGGAAAGCGTCTATATCTTCCTCTGCCTCCACATATGTTTTAAAAGCCTGGTATGGTATTTTAGGCTTACCTTCCTGTGGCACATTAATTGCAGAGCTTTGTTCTGGTGCCTGTGTCCTTAGGATGAATTCTTGTACCTCGGCCATTGTCCTGGTAACAATTTCTGTTGGGGGGTTTTCCCCATAAAAGGATAGCCTGAACTGAACCTGCCTCTGGAATTCCGATCCTTGTGGTGTTCCTCCCGGCTCCCTCTGTGCCGGAACTGAATCGCCCTCCATTCTGTACTCTGCCATGAGTTCTGTAACAAGTACTGCTTTCTTCTTATTGCTGGCTTGTATACCCCTTGCCTCTAGGAGGTCCTTTAGCGTGGAGCGTTTTAGCGCAGAAAAATCAATCTCCATCCGTACTCCATTTACGCTTGTTCCTCTGTGAGTTTGAATCCCAGCGCTGCCAACCAATGTAGCGGAGAGCCGATCTTGCACAGCTATTCTCCACTAGAGATTACAGTGAGGCTCAGGAACAAGGTGATGTTAAGTCCATAGGCAAGGTTTCCAGCAGGTAAAGTAATACAGCAGTATCCCCATCGCAATCCCAATAACTGGACGACACACAGTTTCAGGAGTAGACTGACAAGCTTTATTCCACAGTTCCTTATAAAGCCCTCTCCCATGCAAGGGAGGAGGTTCTATCACTTAAGACATTATCCAATCTCTAAGTAGTAACCTCCCACAGATCTCCTCCCCTCCTCTAGCATCATAATCCCCTTATTGTGTACACAGTTTTCCCCGAGTTTTGGATGTACCCTAAATACTTGGGGTACATCCACAAATCCAACATCCCCAGATAGCTCTATTCTGGGGGACCAACATACTTAAAAATTAGCCCATTCGGATGAATGGTTCGTGAGATATGGGGTTCCAAAGATTTGACCGACCGCATGGGTAAAGTATCCGAAAACAGTTCCATGCATTTTGGCCCTGCGGTCGGTCACAAACAAGGGAATGAAAACAGGCGAATTGCCTGTGTTATAGAGCCTGGAGAGGGTTTGAATGAATTCCCTTGTTTATGGGGCTCTTTCTACCGAACGGCGGGTCATTCGGTAGTTTCCATACGAATTTCTGGAAGTATGGAGGTCTCAGCGGTGTTTGCCTAGTCAAGTGTCCGATTTTAGTTCCAGACACTCGACGGCAAAACACCGCTGTTCGGTAGTTTAAGATGGCCGCCGCCACGTGTTTGTTTCCCGAATGGCGGCCACCCAGAGGACAAAGACCACACTGCACTGATTGCCAATTACCTGTTTGCAACATTGTTGCAAACGGTAATTGGAGGCACACTCATTCCTGGGTGGTCTGGTTGTTCGGTAGTTTCATTCCCTTGTTTTATTTGAATGATTCTACCGAACAACTAGAGGAATACAATTCTTTACATACATTTAACTGTCATTATACCCGGATACCATGCTTTCTATACATGTACATACACATTAAACCAGCCATATGACCAAATACACATATTCTCATACATGTCGTGGGACAGCCCGGTACCAATCCGCTACAGAGACCATGATACACACTGACACAGAGCAGAATAGGGACTGTTACCCCTACATAGGGTCACTTGGCAGGTATGGATTGACACCTGTCCTCAAAGCCCATGATACACACTGGGGGGAGCTACTGTCCTCCCCAACCCCTGCGCGGTGGGTGGGGGCCATAAATCACAATGGGGGGACCTACTGTCCTCCCCATTGGCCCCCACCCCTGCGCGGTGGGTAAATCACAATGGGGAGGCCTACTTTCCTCCCCCCCGGCCCCCATCCCTGCGCGGTGGGTGGGGGGCATAAATCACAATGGGACGGACCTACTGATAGGAGTGGAGTATTGTTCATATCAGTTTAATACCTTCCGCGTCTCCTATCAGTGGACGTGTATATGGCAGCCATTTTAGGAACCGCACACCTGGGACCCGAGCAAGGTCAACTCGTTCAAGCTGCTCTGGTTCCTTGATGAGCCAGCTGCCCATGAGTTAACATGTCCCGTGGAGAAGCACTCTGTCCTGTAAAGCCTCACCACAAAAAAATTAAATAAATAACAGCACTCGGAGTGGTGAGTTTAGTAAATGTTCATATCAGTTTAATACCTTCCGCGTTTCCTATCAGTGGACGTGTATATGGCAGCCATTTTAGGAACCGCACACCTGGGACCCGAGCAAGGTCACCTCTTTCAACAGGCAACATGATTTGGCCCTGTAAAACTATCCTGGATATTCTCTACAATTTCTATGGATATGGCATTGATTTATGTAACAGGGAGATGGAAGAAGATGCTTGGTCGGTCCTCTTACTTGAAATTTGGGGCACTGCGCGGGCAAGCTAATGTGCCATCACATAGGAGTGGTGAGTTTAGTATTGTTCAGATCAGTTTAATACCTTCCGCGTCTCCTATCAGAGGACATGTATATGGCAGCCATTTTAGGAATCGCACACCTGGGACCCGAGCAAGGTCACCTCTTTCAACAGGCGACATGATTTGGCCCTGTAAAACTATCCTGGATATTCTCTACAATTTCTATGGATATGGCATTGATTTATGTAACAGGGAGATGGAAGAAGATGCTTGGTCGGTCCTCTTACTTGAAATTTGGGGCACTGCGCGGGCAAGCTAATGTGCCACCAGATAGGAGTGGTGAGTTTAGTATTGTTCATATCAGTTTAATACCTTCCGCGTCTCCTATCAGTGGACGTGTAAATGGCAGAGATTTTTAATTGTTGAATCACCTCCCCTTTTTAGGCCAAGGTGGGAAGATGCTTAGACCACTGGTATATTGGTGCCATCTTGGAGGATTTTTTTTTGGTTTGGTTTTTGAAGCCACAGTGCTGCACCAGTGGGCCTAAAAATTAGGCATGTACACATGCCTGAAAAATTTGGTATTGTTGCAGCCGCTGCTGTAGCAGCGGCCAGAAAAATTGATGTTTGTTTAACAGGCAGAAAGTGCCCTAAAACATGGCGGCTTGAACCCTAGTTGGTGGCAGATAAGTCACGCAAGTCAAACGTCACTCAGAGCTAAAATACAGCAGCGTGTGGACCATTTTTAGCCCAAGGCAGCTCATCTCATCAGGCCTTTTTTAATCGAATGTATCGCCCAGTGTCAGTCCCTTCGGGATCCATCCCTCATTCATCTTAATAAAGGTGAGGTAATCTAGACTTTTTTGACCTAGGCGACTTCTCTTCTCAGTGACAATACCTCCTGCTGCACTGAAGGTCCTTTCCGACAGGACACTTGAAGCGGGGCAGGCCAGAAGTTCTATCGCAAATTGGGATAGCTCAGGCCACAGGTCAAGCCTGCACACCCAGTAGTCAAGGGGTTCATCACTCCTCAGAGTGTCGATATCTGCAGTTAAGGCGAGGTAGTCTGCGACCTGTCGGTCGAGTCGTTCTCTGAGGGTGGATCCCGAAGGGCTGTGGCGATGCATAGGACTTAAAAAGGTCTGCATGTCCTCCATCAACAACACGTCTTTAAAGCGTCCTGTTCTTGCCGGCGTGGTCGTGGGAGGAGGAGGAGGAGGATGACTTCCACCTCTCCCCCTGTTAGATTCCCGTTTTGCTGTGACATCACCCTTATACGCTGTGTAAAGCATACGTTTTAATTTATTTTGCAAATACTGCATCCTTTCCGACTTGTTGTAATTCGGTAACATTTCCGCCACTTTCTGCTTATACCGGGGGTCTAGTAGCGTGGACACCCAGTACAGGTCGTTCTCCTTCAGCCTTTTTATACGAGGGTCCCTCAACAGGCAGGACAGCATGAAAGACCCCATTTGCACAAGGTTGGATGCCGAGCTACTCATTTCCCGTTCCTCCTCCTCACTGATGTCATTGAAGGTATGTTCTTCCCCCCAGCCACGTACAACACCACGGGTACCAGATAGGTGACAACGAGCACCCTGGGTTGCCTGTTGTGTTTGGTCTTGCTCCTCCTCCTCAAAGCCACATTCCTCCTCTGACTCCTCTGACTCCTCTGACTCCTCTGACTTCCTCACAATCCTCTTCCAGCGTTGCCGCAGGTCCAGCAAGCGATGCTGATAAGGCTGTTTCTGGTGGTGATGGTGACCACAACTCTTCCTCTTCACGCTCATCTACAGCCTGATCCAGCACTCTTCGCAGGGCACGCTCCAGGAAGAAAACAAATGGTATGATGTCGCTGATGGTGCCTTCGTTGCGACTGACTAGGTTTGTCACCTCCTCAAAAGGACGCATGAGCCTACAGGCATTGCGCATGAGCGTCCAATAATGTGGCAAAAAAATTCCCAGCTCCCCAGAGGCTGTCCTAGCACCCCGGTCATACAAATATTCATTAACAGCTTTTTCTTGTTGGAGCAGGCGGTCGAACATTAGGAGTGTTGAATTCCAACGTGTAGGGCTGTCGCAAATCAAGCGCCTTACTGGCATGTTGTTTCGCCGCTGGATATCGGCAAAGTGAGCCATGGCCGTGTAGGAACGCCTGAAATGGCCACACACCTTCCTGGCCTGCTTCAGGACGTCCTGTAAGCCTGTGTACTTACGCACAAAGCGTTGTACGATCAGATTACACACATGTGCCATGCACGGCACATGTGTCAACTTGCCCAACTTCAATGCCGCTATCAAATTTTTTCCGTTGTCACACACCACTTTGCCGATATCCAGTTGCTGCTGAGTCAGCCACTTTTCCACCTGTGCGTTCAGGGCGGACAGGAGTGCTTGTCCGGTGTGACTCTCTGCTTTCAAGCAAGTCAAACCCAAGACGGCGTGACACTGCCGTATCCGGGATGTGGAATAGTACCTGGGGAGCTGGGGGGGTACCGTTGATGTGGAGCAAGACGCAGCGGCACAAGAGGACTCAGCCGAGGAGGTTATGGAAGAGGATGGAGTAGGAGGAGTAGAGGAGGTGGCAGCAGGACTGCCTGCAATTCGTGGCGGTGTCACCAACTCCTCTGCAATGCCACGCATTCCTTGCTTGTCAGCCATCAGCAGGTTTACCCAATGCGCAGTGTAGGTGATATACCTGCCCTGACCATGCTTTGCAGACCAGGTATCAGTGGTCAGATGGACCCTTGCCCCAACACTGTGTGCCAGACATGCCATGACTTCCTTTTGCACAATCGAGTACAAGTTGGGGATTGCCTTTTGTGAAAAGAAATTACGGCCGGGTACCTTCCACTGCGGTGTCCCAATAGCTACAAATTTTTTGAACGCCTCAGACTCAACCAGATTGTATGGTAAAAGCTGGCGGGCTAATAGTTCGGACAAGCCAGCTGTCAGACGCTGGGCAAGGGGGTGACTTGGTGACATTGGCTTCTTACGCTCAAACATGTCCTTGACAGACACATGACTGTGGGCAGATGAGCGGGAACTGCTCAAGGCGGGAGACGGAGTGGCGGATGGTTGAGAGGGGGCAAGAAGGACAGCAGTGGTTGACGTGACTGAAGATGCTGGACCAGGAGGAGGATGGCGGCTTAGAGTAGGCGTGCTGCTTGTACTCATGTGTTGATCCCATAGGCGTTTGTGATGTGAGATCATGTGCCTACGCAAAGCAGTTGTACCTAGGTGGGTGTTTGACCTCCCACGACTCAGTTTCCTTTGGCACAGGTTGCAAATGGCATCGCTGTTGTCAGAGGCAGACACACAAAAAAAATGCCACACTGCTGAGCTCTGCAATGACGGCATTCTGGTGGTGGACACAGCATGCGTTGATTGGCGTGCTGTCGGGCTGACCCCGGGTGCCGATGCATGCTGTCTGACTGTGCCACTAGCTCCTTGCGACGACCCCCCCCGCTTCCAACTCGTCTCCTCCTCCTCTCTGTCTCCCCATCTGAACTTTCGCCCTGTTCTTCTTCTTGCCGAGCGGGCACCCACGTGACATCCATGGACGCATCGTCATCATCAACCGCTTCGCTTGTATCTGACAACTCAGAAAAGGAAGCAGCAGCAGGTACAACATCATCATCATCACACCGTACCTCCATGTGCTTAATGCTGCCTGCCTGAGACATATCCCTGTTATCTACATCCTCTAGCAATAATGGTTGCGCATCACTCATTTCTTCAAACGGGTGTGTGAATAACTCCTCTGACATACCAAGTAAAGCGGCTGTGGTGCTAATTTTGGTGGTGGCGGCAGGCGGGTGAGTGGTATCTTGAGAGGTGCCTGAAGCTAAGCTGGAGGAGGATGGTGCGTCAAGGTTCCGAGCGGAGGCTGTACAAGATTAGGTGTCCTGTGTTAGCCAGTCAACTATGTCCTCAGAACTTTTCAAGTTCAGGGTACGTGGCTTCTGAAAACTGGGCATTATTCTAGGGCAAAAGGGAATCACAGCACCACGACCACGACAGCCCCTGCGGGGTGGCCTGCCTCTGCCTGTCATTTTTTGGGGGATTAGTGGTACTATGCGTGCAAGCTACTGAGAGACCAGATATGATAGGCAATGTGAACTGTAACAGTTCTGCAGAGCACACACTGTAGGCCTGACACACCCGCTTGAAGACAAGTAACTGCTATTCAATCTATAACAGTGAAAAAAAAATTTGTTTTTAAAAGCACGCTATAGAGACACCAGTAATGATTGGCAATGTGCACTTGAACAGTTCTGCAGAGCACACACTGTAGGCCTGACACACCCGCTTGAAGACAAGTAACTGCTATTCAATCTATAACAGTGAAAAATTAATTTTGGTTTTAAAAGCACGCTATAGAGACACCAGATATGATTGGCAATGTGCACTGGAACAGTTCTGCAGCGCACACGCTGAAGGAAGGACTGACAGAGCCGCTTGAAGACAAGTAACTGCTATTCAATCTATAACAGTGAAAAATAAATTTTGGTTTTAAAAGCACGCTATAGAGACACCAGATATGATTGGCAATGTGCACTGGAACAGTTCTGCAGAGCACACGCTGAAGGAAGGACTGACAGAGCCGCTTGAAGACAAGTAACTGCTATTCAATCTATAACAGTGAAAAATAAATTTTGGTTTTAAAAGCACGCTATAGAGACACCAGATATGATTGGCAATGTGCACTTGAACAGTTCTGCAGAGCACACGCTGAAGGAAGGCCTCACACACCCGCTTGAAGACAAGTAACTGCTATTCAATCTATAACAGTGAAAAATAAATTTTGGTTTTAAAAGCATGCTATAGAGACACGAGATATGATTGGCAATGTGCACTGGAACAGTTCTGCAGAGCACACGCTGAAGGAAGGACTGACAGAGCCGCTTGAAGACAAGTAACTGCTATTCAATCTATAACAGTGAAAAATAAATTTTGGTTTTAAAAGCACGCTATAGAGACACCAGATATGATTGGCAATGTGCACTTGAACAGTTCTGCAGAGCACACGCTGAAGGAAGGCCTCACACACCCGCTTGAAGACAAGTAACTGCTATTCAATCTATAACAGTGAAAAATAAATTTTGGTTTTAAAAGCACGCTATAGAGACACCAGATATGATTGGCAATGTGCACTGGAACAGTTCTGCAGAGCACACGCTGAAGGAAGGACTGACAGATCCGCTTGAAGGACACTGACTGGCTGCTATTAGCTTACACTAGAAACCTTTTTTCTTTGTAAAAGCACACTATAAAGACACCAGATATGATTGGCAATGTGCACTTGAACAGTTCTGCAGAGCACACACTGTAGGCCTGACACACCCGCTTGAAGACAAGTAACTGCTATTCAATCTATAACAGTTAAAAAAAAAAATTGTTTTTAAAAGCATGCTATAGAGACACCAGATATGATTGGCAATGTGCACTTGAACAGTTCTGCAGAGCACACACTGTAGGCCTGACTGTTGCGGTCACCGGCCCGGCGAGCCTCACGGTCGTGCCCGACCGGCACGACCGCTCCGACTACACGAGCTTACCTGCTCGTCGGCGAGCCGGGTACCGCGCGTGTAGTTCTTCCGGGCATCACGCCCGAATCCAATATGGCGCCGACCACGTGGTCGCGTCTGTGGATAGCCCCGCCCCCGAGAATTATACTAACGTGTGCGTGACGTCACGACGTCAACGCACACGCACGTTCTGGGGTCAGAGGTCGCCCTCTGACCAATCATAGCTTAGAGAGGGGTATTTAAACCCCTAATTCACCCTAGTACTTTGCCATGTCGTGGTTTCAGTTCCCTGGTTTCCTGAAAGTGCTATTTTCGTGTTTCTGATTTCCTGGTATCCTGATCCTTGGCGTTTCCCTGGTTATTCTGATCTCTGGTTTCCCTGACTTGGCTTGTTGTATCGGTATTGAGTATTTTCTGGCTTCCTTGACCTCGGCTTTCCCTTTGACCATTCTCTGTCTCTAGCGTATTAGTCCGGCCATTCTAAGGTCCGGTTTACGCTCTGTCCTGTTATTTTTCCTTTTCTTACTTATGTATATGTTTACATAGTTTCTGCGTGCTGGACCACATTACTAGCCGTGACATTACGACATGGCCATGGATCCTGCAGAACTATGCAAACATATGATCGCCTGTGAAAATAGGGTGGAGGATATGGACCACAGGTTAGACCAATTTGCTCAGGCGTTTCAGACCTTGCTCCAGAGGACTGCCTATTTAGAGGTCCCTCCTGTACCACCTGTGGTTCCGCCACCTGTAGTGGTTCCCGTACCACATAAACCACCGTCCATAACTTTGTCACCGCCCCCTCGTTATGGAGGTGATTCTAAGGAATTTAGAGGTTTTTTAAACCAAATAGAATACCACTTTGAGGCCTCCCCAGGTTCATTCCCAACAGATAGATCTAAAATAGGCTATCTGATGAACCAATTAACTGGAAAAGCCTTGACTTGGGCTAACCCCTTATGGGAAAGTGGTGACGCAATAGCCCGTGATTACAGTACCTTTCTTACGGCCTTTAAGGCTACATTTGAACCTAAAGGCAGGGAGAAGAACGCTGCCAAAGCCCTTATGAGAATCAGGCAAGGCAGTCGTTCTGTAGCCGATTATGCAATAGAGTTCAGGACATTAGCGTCTGAGGTTGATTGGACCAATAGCGGTCTGGTGGCTGCTTTCTCTGAAGGTTTAGCTGAGAATATACAAGATGAAACTGCAGCTAGAGACCTTCCGGTTAGTCTTAATGAGTTTATTGCCTACATGATAAACATTGATAACCGGCTCAGAGAGAGAGAGAAAAACAAACAACGTAACAGACGTTCTAATTTGTCCATAGCTCCTCGTTTCTCTAACCCAGTGGTGAGTAGCCAAACGCCTCTTCCAGAACCTGAACCCATGCAATTGGGTAGTGCTAAACTCACTGAGGCAGAGAGACAACACAGACGTAACGAGGGGTTATGTATGTATTGTGGCAAGAAGGGACATCTAAGATCGTCATGCCCGGTTCGGCCGGAAAACTTGCACACCTAAGGCACGTACGGGGACCGACCTTAGGTGTGATGTATATGTCCCCTAAATTGACTAAGAACCGTTTCCTGGTCAAAGTAACCTTATCTTTCGAGAACACTACTGTTCAGTGTGAGGCTATGATTGACTCTGGGGCAGCGGAGAATTTCCTAGACAAAGAGTTCTCTGCTAAACATCTCCTGCCCTTAAGACATAAAGAGAAACCTATAGCAGTCGAGGCCATTGATGGAAGGCCTCTTACCCAGCCTTTCATCACACACGAAACTCTGCCAATCACTGTTTCAGTGGGTATTCTCCACTCTGAAGAAATTACCTTTCATATCATATCTTCACCTACAGTTCCGATAATACTCGGTTTCCCTTGGCTCCTGAAACACAATCCACGTTTGGATTGGATTGAAGGAGAGATTGTGAGTTGGGGTGAGAGATGCAAAGGTGTTTGCTTTAAGCAAATCCCACAACCTATTGGCACCATTAATGTTCCTGTTACACCTCCCTTGACCACACAAATTCCACAGCAGTATATGGATTTGAAAGAGGTATTTAACAAGGTCCAGTCAGAAGGGTTACCTCCTCATAGACCTTATGACTGTACTATAAACTTATTACCAGGGACTATGCCTCCCAAGGGAGGAGTCTATGCCTTGTCTCCCCAGGAAAATCTTTGTTTGGAGGAATATATTAAGGATGCTCTCAGAAAGGGTCATATCCGTAGGTCCTCCTCACCAGCCGGGGCTGGATTCTTCTTTGTCTCTAAAAAAGGAGACCTACGCCCTTGTATTGATTATAGGGGTTTGAATAGGATTACCATAAAAAATGCCTACCCTATTCCCCTTATATCAGAGCTATTCGACAGATTAAAGGGAGCTCGAGTCTTTACCAAGCTCGATCTCCAAAGTGCCTACAATCTAGTCAGAATTAAGGACGGTCACAAATGGAAGACCGCATTTAACACCAGAATGGGACATTACGAATACCTGGTTATGCCGTTTGGATTATGTAACGCTCCAGCGGTATTCCAGGATTTTATCAACGATGTCCTAAGAGAGTACCTTCACATGTTCGTTCTAGTGTATTTGGACGACATTCTCATCTATTCCCCAGACCTAGAGACACATCACGAACATGTGAGAATTGTACTGAAAACCCTGTTACAGAACGGCCTTTACTGTAAACTGGAGAAATGCCAGTTTGACCAAACGGAGATACAATTCCTTGGATACGTTATATCTCCGTCTGGTTTCCAGATGGATCCTCGTAAACTGGAGGCAGTCTTACAGTGGCCATTACCCAAGGGCCTTAAAGCTACTCAACGCTTTATAGGTTTTGCGAATTACTACCGCAAATTCATAAGGGGATTTTCCTCCGTGATTTCCCCTATAACCAATTTAACAAAAAAAGGAGCAAATTGTATATCTTGGCCCAAAGAAGCAAGAGAGGCATTTGAACGATTAAAATCTTTATTTTCCTCAGCACCTGTCCTGACCCATCCTGATCCATCCAAACCATTTATCCTAGAGGTGGATGCATCAGAGACAGGAGTTGGAGCCATTCTGTCTCAAAGAGAGAGTCCTGATACGCCTTTACATCCCTGTGGATTTTACTCTCGCAAACTCACACCTGCAGAGAGGAATTACGACATAGGGAATAGGGAACTTTTGGCCATTGTACTTGCCCTTAAGGAATGGAGGCATCTCTTGGAAGGTTCCAAAGAGCCACTTTTGATCTTTACTGATCATAAGAATTTGGCTTATATTGGGGACGCTAAGAGACTGTCCTCTCGTCAGGCTAGGTGGTCATTGTTCCTCTCCCGATTCAATTTCGTAATTACATACAGACCTGGTACTAAAAACACCAAGGCAGATGCACTTTCTCGGCAGTTTGAGACAGATGAAGTTCCGGAACAGGTGATATATCCTATTGTACCTCCTGAATGCCTCATTGCCACTACAGTTTCCGAAGTGTCTTCTCCACTCTTCTGTGCCATAATAGCAGATCAAACTCAGGCACCTGTGGGAAAACCTCCGGACAAACTGTATGTGTCACCTCAGTTTCAAAAGAAGGTACTAGATTTGTTCCATGACAGCCTCACAGCGGGCCATCCTGGAGTCCATAAAACTCTCTCTGCCATCTCCAGGAGATTTTGGTGGCCTGCACTTAGAAACGATGTCAAAGATTATGTTGGGGCATGTCAAATATGTGCTGTTTCTAAAGTTCCTCCCAGGTCACCTCCTGGACTATTACAACCACTGCCCATACCTAGTGCTCCATGGACCCACTTGGCCATGGATTTCATTGTGGATCTACCCAGTTCATACGGGTTTAATACAGTCCTTGTGGTCATTGATAGATTCACGAAGATGGCACATTTCGTCCCACTTAAAAAATTACCATCTGCTCAAGATCTAGTTCAAATATTCTTGAGAGAGATCTTTCGGTTGCACGGTGTACCCAAAAGCATAGTATCTGACAGAGGTACCCAGTTTGTTTCTAGGTTTTGGCGTTCCTTTTGCAAACAATTGGGCGTCGAACTCTCCTTTTCGTCAGCATATCACCCTCAAACAAATGGAGCAGCAGAGAGGGCGAATCAGTCTTTAGAAGCCTATTTACGTTGCTTTATAAATGCCAATCAATCTAACTGGTACGAGCTCTTACCCATGGCTGAGTTCGCCAGAAACAACGCCACTCATGAATCTTCTAATCACAGTCCATTCTTTGTTAATCAGGGTTATCACCCCACTGTTTTTCCTTCTGCATTCTCAGACACAGAAATCCCCGCTTTGAACACCCGTTTAGATTCGATTCATGATACTTGGGATTCCGTCCATTCAGCTCTGCAAAAAGCCTCATTACGAGCGAAGGTCCAAGCTGACAAGAAACGGGGTGCTAATCCTGTCTATATTCCAGGTGACAGGGTGTGGCTCTCCACAAGACATATCAAGCTTAAGGTCCCGTCCATGAAATTTGCCCCTCGGCACATTGGTCCCTTTCGAGTTACCCAACGTATTAATCCAGTGACCTATACTTTGGCACTACCAGCTCATATGAGAATAGCGAATACTTTCCATGTGTCTCTACTCAAGCCCCTTACTTGCAATCGCTACACAAGGGTATCCACTCCTCCTCCGCCCTTGGTAGTGGGTGATCAAGAGGAATACGAAGTCCGTTCTATCATGGACTCCAAATTATCCAGAGGTGTCTTGTCCTATCTCGTTGACTCGAAGGGTTATGGTCCCGAGGAACGTTGTTGGGTTCCTGCTGACCGGGTCCATGCGCCCCGTCTTATCCGGTCATTTCACAACCGCTTTCCTCTTAAGCTGGGTCCTTCCCGCTCGGTGCGCGGTCTTCGAGTGGGGGGTACTGTTGCGGTCACCGGCCCGCCGAGCCTCACGGTCGTGCCCGACCGGCATGACCGCTCCGACTACACGAGCTTACCTGCTCGTCGGCGAGCCGGGAACCGCGCGTGTAGTTCTTCCGGGCATCACGCCCGAATCCAATATGGCGCCGACCACGTGGTCGCGTCTATGGATAGCCCCGCCCCCGAGAATTATACTAACGTGTGCGTGACGTCACGACGTCAACGCACACGCACGTTCTGGGGTCAGAGGTCGCCCTCTGACCAATCATAGCTTAGAGAGGGGTATTTAAACCCCTAATTCACCCTAGTACTTTGCCATGTCGTGGTTTCAGTTCCCTGGTTTCCTGAAAGTGCTATTTTCGTGTTTCTGATTTCCTGGTATCCTGATCCTTGGCGTTTCCCTGGTTATTCTGATCTCTGGTTTCCCTGACTTGGCTTGTTGTATCGGTATTGAGTATTTTCTGGCTTCCTTGACCTCGGCTTTCCCTTTGACCATTCTCTGTCTCTAGCGTATTAGTCCGGCCATTCTAAGGTCCGGTTTACGCTCTGTCCTGTTATTTTTCCTTTTCTTACTTATGTATATGTTTACATAGTTTCTGCGTGCTGGACCACATTACTAGTCGTGACACTGACACACCCGCTTGAAGACAAGTAACTGCTATTCAATCTATAACAGTGAAAAATAAATTTTGGTTTTAAAAGCACGCTATAGAGACACCAGATAGGATTGGCAATGTGCATTGGAACAGTTCTGCAGAGCACACACTGTAGGCCTGACACACCCGCTTGAAGACAAGTAACTGCTATTCAATCTATAACAGTGAAAAAAAAGATTTTGGTTTTAAAAGCACGCTATAGAGACACCAGATATGATTGGCAATGTGCACTTGAACAGTTCTGCAGAGCACACGCTGAAGGAAGGACTGACAGAGCCGCTTGAAGACAAGTAACTGCTATTCAATCTATAACAGTGAAAAATAAATTTTGGTTTTAAAAGCACGCTATAGAGACACCAGATATGATTGGCAATGTGCACTGGAACAGTTCTGCAGAGCACACGCTGAAGGAAGGACTGACAGAGCCGCTTGAAGGACACTGACTGGCTGCTATTAGCTTACACTAGAAACCTTTTTTCTGTGTAAAAGCACACTATAAAGACACCAGATATGATTGGCAATGTGCACTTGAACAGTTCTGCAGAGCACACACTGTAGGCCTGACACACCCGCTTGAAGACAAGTAACTGCTATTCAATCTATAACAGTTAAAAAAAAAAATGGTTTTTAAAAGCACGCTATAGAGACACCAGATATGATTGGCAATGTGCACTTGAACAGTTCTGCAGAGCACACACTGTAGGCCTGACACACCCGCTTGAAGACAAGTAACTGCTATTCAATCTATAACAGTGAAAAATAAATTTTGGTTTTAAAAGCACGCTATAGAGACACCAGATATGATTGGCAATGTGCACTGGAACAGTTCTGCAGAGCACACACTGTAGGCCTGACACACCCGCTTGAAGACAAGTAACTGCTATTCAATCTATAACAGTGAAAAAAAAGATTTTGGTTTTAAAAGCACGCTATAGAGACACCAGATATGATTGGCAATGTGCACTTGAACAGTTCTGCAGAGCACACGCTGAAGGAAGGACTGACAGAGCCGCTTGAAGACAAGTAACTGCTATTCAATCTATAACAGTGAAAAATAAATTTTGGTTTTAAAAGCACGCTATAGAGACACCAGATATGATTGGCAATGTGCACTGGAACAGTTCTGCAGAGCACACGCTGAAGGAAGGACTGACAAAGCCGCTTGAAGACAAGTAACTGCTATTCAATCTATAACAGTGAAAAATAAATTTTGGTTTTAAAAGCACGCTATAGAGACACCAGATATGATTGGCAATGTGCACTGGAACAGTTCTGCAGAGCACACGCTGAAGGAAGGACTGACAGAGCCGCTTGAAGACAAGTAACTGCTATTCAATCTATAACAGTGAAAAATAAATTTTGGTTTTAAAAGCACGCTATAGAGACACCAGATATGATTGGCAATGTGCACTGGAACAGTTCTGCAGAGCACACGCTGAAGGAAGGACTGACAGAGCCGCTTGAAGACAAGTAACTGCTATTCAATCTATAACAGTGAAAAATAAATTTTTCTTTGTAAAAGCACGCTATAAAGACACCAGATATGATTGGCAATGTGCACTTGAACAGTTCTGCAGAGCACACACTGTAGGCCTGACACACCCGCTTGAAGACAAGTAACTGCTATTCAATCTATAACAGTGAAAAAAAAAATTGTTTTTAAAAGCACGCTATAGAGACACCAGATATGATTGGCAATGTGCACTTGAACAGTTCTGCAGAGCACACACTGTAGGCCTGACACACCCGCTTGAAGACAAGTAACTGCTATTCAATCTATAACAGTGAAAAATAAATTTTGGTTTTAAAAGCACGCTATAGAGACACCAGATATGATTGGCAATGTGCACTGGAACAGTTCTGCAGAGCACACGCTGAAGGAAGGACTGACAGAGCCGCTTGAAGACAAGTAACTGCTATTCAATCTATAACAGTGAAAAATAAATTTTGGTTTTAAAAGCACGCTATAGAGACACCAGATATGATTGGCAATGTGCACTTGAACAGTTCTGCAGAGCACACACTGTAGGCCTGACAGAGCCGCTTGAAGACAAGTAACTGCTATTCAATCTATAACAGTGAAAAATAAATTTTGGTTTTAAAAGCACGCTATAGAGACACCAGATATGATTGGCAATGTGCACTGGAACAGTTCTGCAGAGCACACGCTGAAGGAAGGACTGACAGAGCCGCTTGAAGACAAGTAACTGCTATTCAATCTATAACAGTGAAAAATAAATTTTGGTTTTAAAAGCACGCTATAGAGACACCAGATATGATTGGCAATGTGCACTGGAACAGTTCTGCAGAGCACACGCTGAAGGAAGGACTGACAGATCCGCTTGAAGGACACTGACTGGCTGCTATTAGCTTACACTAGAAACCTTTTTTCTTTGTAAAAGCACACTATAAAGACACCAGATATGATTGGCAATGTGCACTTGAACAGTTCTGCAGAGCACACACTGTAGGCCTGACACACCCGCTTGAAGACAAGTAACTGCTATTCAATCTATAACAGTGAAAAATAAATTTTGGTTTTAAAAGCACGCTATAGAGACACCAGATATGATTGGCAATGTGCACTGGAACAGTTCTGCAGAGCACACACTGTAGGCCTGACACACCCGCTTGAAGACAAGTAACTGCTATTCAATCTATAACAGTGAAAAAAAAGATTTTGGTTTTAAAAGCACGCTATAGAGACACCAGATATGATTGGCAATGTGCACTTGAACAGTTCTGCAGAGCACACGCTGAAGGAAGGACTGACAGAGCCGCTTGAAGACAAGTAACTGCTATTCAATCTATAACAGTGAAAAATAAATTTTGGTTTTAAAAGCACGCTATAGAGACACCAGATATGATTGGCAATGTGCACTGGAACAGTTCTGCAGAGCACACGCTGAAGGAAGGACTGACAGAGCCGCTTGAAGACAAGTAACTGCTATTCAATCTATAACAGTGAAAAATAAATTTTGGTTTTAAAAGCACGCTATAGAGACACCAGATATGATTGGCAATGTGCACTGGAACAGTTCTGCAGAGCACACACTGTAGGCCTGACACACCCGCTTGAAGACAAGTAACTGCTATTCAATCTATAACAGTGAAAAAAAAGATTTTGGTTTTAAAAGCACGCTATAGAGACACCAGATATGATTGGCAATGTGCACTTGAACAGTTCTGCAGAGCACACGCTGAAGGAAGGACTGACAGAGCCGCTTGAAGACAAGTAACTGCTATTCAATCTATAACAGTGAAAAATAAATTTTGGTTTTAAAAGCACGCTATAGAGACACCAGATATGATTGGCAATGTGCACTGGAACAGTTCTGCAGAGCACACGCTGAAGGAAGGACTGACAGAGCCGCTTGAAGACAAGTAACTGCTATTCAATCTATAACAGTGAAAAATAAATTTTGGTTTTAAAAGCACGCTATAGAGACACTAGATATGATTGGCAATGTCTCCTCCAACTCGTCTCCTCCTCCTCTCTGTCTCCCCATCTGAACTTTCGCCCTGTTCTTCTTCTTGCCGAGCGGGCACCCACGTGACATCCATGGACGCATCGTCATCATCAACCGCTTCGCTTGTATCTGACAACTCAGAAAAGGAAGCAGCAGCAGGTACAACATCATCATCATCACACCGTACCTCCATGTGCTTAATGCTGCCTGCCTGAGACATATCCCTGTTATCTACATCCTCTAGCAATAATGGTTGCGCATCACTCATTTCTTCAAACGGGTGTGTGAATAACTCCTCTGACATACCAAGTAAAGCGGCTGTGGTGCTAGTTTTGGTGGTGGCGGCAGGCGGGTGAGTGGTATGATTGGCAACTGTCAAAGCACGCTGGCACAGGTCTGCAGAGCACACGCTGAAGGAAGGACTGACAGAGCCGCTTGAAGGACACTGACTGGCTGCTATTAGCTTACACTAGAAACCTTTTTTCTTTGTAAAAGCACGCTATAAAGACACCAGATATGATTGGCAATGTGCACTTGAACAGTTCTGCAGAGCACACACTGTAGGCCTGACACACCCGCTTGAAGACAAGTAACTGCTATTCAATCTATAACAGTGAAAAATAAATTTTGGTTTTAAAAGCACGCTATAGAGACACCAGATATGATTGGCAATGTGCACTGGAACAGTTCTGCAGAGCACACGCTGAAGGAAGGACTGACAGAGCCGCTTGAAGACAAGTAACTGCTCTTCAATCTATAACAGTGAAAAATAAATTTTGGTTTTAAAAGCACGCTATAGAGACACCAGATATGATTGGCAATGTGCACTTGAACAGTTCTGCCGAGCACACACTGTAGGCCTGACAGAGCCGCTTGAAGACAAGTAACTGCTATTCAATCTATAACAGTGAAAAATAAATTTTGGTTTTAAAAGCACGCTATAGAGACACCAGATATGATTGGCAATGTGCACTGGAACAGTTCTGCAGAGCACACGCTGAAGGAAGGACTGACAGAGCCGCTTGAAGACAAGTAACTGCTATTCAATCTATAACAGTGAAAAATAAATTTTGGTTTTAAAAGCACGCTATAGAGACACCAGATATGATTGGCAATGTGCACTGGAACAGTTCTGCAGAGCACACGCTGAAGGAAGGACTGACAGAGCCGCTTGAAGACAAGTAACTGCTATTCAATCTATAACAGTGAAAAATAAATTTTGGTTTTAAAAGCACGCTATAGAGACACCAGATATGATTGGCAATGTGTATACTGGAACAGTTCTGCAGAGCACATACTGTAGGCCTGACACACCCGCTTGAAGACAAGTAACTGCTATTCAATCTATAACAGTGAAAAAAAAGATTTTGGTTTTAAAAGCACGCTATAGAGACACCAGATATGATTGGCAATGTGCACTGGAACAGTTCTGCAGAGCACACGCTGAAGGAAGGACTGACAGAGCCGCTTGAAGACAAGTAACTGCTATTCAATCTATAACAGTGAAAAATAAATTTTGGTTTTAAAAGCACGCTATAGAGACACCAGATATGATTGGCAATGTGCACTGGAACAGTTCTGCAGAGCACACGCTGAAGTACAAGTTGGGGATTGCCTTTTGTGAAAAGAAATTACGGCCGGGTACCTTCCACTGCGGTGTCCCAATAGCTACAAATTTTTAGAACGCCTCAGACTCAACCAGATTGTATGGTAAAAGCTGGCGGGCTAATAGTTCGGACAAGCCAGCTGTCAGACGCTGGGCAAGGGGGTGACTTGGTGACATTGGCTTCTTACGCTCAAACATGTCCTTGACAGACACATGACTGTGGGCAGATGAGCGGGAACTGCTCAAGGCGGGAGACGGAGTGGCGGATGGTTGAGAGGGGGCAAGAAGGACAGCAGTGGTTGACGTGGCTGAAGATGCTGGACCAGGAGGAGGATGGCGGCTTAGAGTAGGCGTGCTGCTTGTACTCATGTGTTGATCCCATAGGCGTTTGTGATGTGAGATCATGTGCCTACGCAAAGCAGTTGTACCTAGGTGGGTGTTGGACCTCCCACGACTCAGTTTCCTTTGGCACAGGTTGCAAATGGCATCGCTGTTGTCAGAGGCAGACACACAAAAAAAATGCCACACTGCTGAGCTCTGCAATGACGGCATTCTGGTGGTGGACACAGCATGCGTTGATTGGCGTGCTGTCGGGCTGACCCCGGGTGCCGATGCATGCTGTCTGACTGTGCCACTAGCTCCTTGCGACGACCCCCCCCTGCTTCCAACTCGTCTCCTCCTCCTCTCTGTCTCCCCATCTGAACTTTCGCCCTGTTCTTCTTCTTGCCGAGCGGGCACCCACGTGACATCCATGGACGCATCGTCATCATCAACCGCTTCGCTTGTATCTGACAACTCAGAAAAGGAAGCAGCAGCAGGTACAACATCATCATCATCACACCGTACCTCCATGTGCTTAATGCTGCCTGCCTGAGACATATCCCTGTTATCTACATCCTCTAGCAATAATGGTTGCGCATCACTCATTTCTTCAAACGGGTGTGTGAATAACTCCTCTGACATACCAAGTAAAGCGGCTGTGGTGCTAGTTTTGGTGGTGGCGGCAGGCGGGTGAGTGTTATCTTGAGAGGTGCCTGAAGCTAAGCTGGAGGAGGATGGTGCGTCAAGGTTCCGAGCGGAGGCTGTACAAGATTGGGTGTCCTGTGTTAGCCAGTCAACTATGTCCTCAGAACTTTTCAAGTTCAGGGTACGTGGCTTCTGAAAACTGGGCATTATTCTAGGGCAAAAGGGAATCACAGCACCACGACCACGACAGCCCCTGCGGGGTGGCCTGCCTCTGCCTGTCATTTTTTTGGGGATTAGTGGTACTATGCGTGCAAGCTACTGAGAGACCAGATATGATAGGCAATGTGAACTGTAACAGTTCTGCAGAGCACACACTGTAGGCCTGACACACCCGCTTGAAGACAAGTAACTGCTATTCAATCTATAACAGTGAAAAACAAATTTTCTTTTTAAAAGCACGCTATAGAGACACCAGATATGATTGGCAATGTGCACTTGAACAGTTCTGCAGAGCACACACTGTAGGCCTGACACACCCGCTTGAAGAAAAGTAACTGCTATTCAATCTATAACAGTGAAAAAAAAATTTTGGTTTTAAAAGCACGCCATAGAGACACCAGATATGATTGGCAACTGTCAAAGCACGCTGGCACAGGTCTGCAGAGCACACGCTGAAGGAAGGACTGACAGAGCCGCTTGAAGGACACTGACTGGCTGCTATTAGCTTACACTAGAAACCTTTTTTCTTTGTAAAAGCACGCTATAAAGACACCAGATATGATTGGCAATGTGCACTTGAACAGTTCTGCAGAGCACACACTGTAGGCCTGACACACCCGCTTGAAGACAAGTAACTGCTATTCAATCTATAACAGTGAAAAAAAAATTTTGTTTTTAAAAGCACGCTATAGAGACACCAGATATGATTGGCAATGTGCACTTGAACAGTTCTGCAGAGCACACACTGTAGGCCTGACACACCCGCTTGAAGACAAGTAACTGCTATTCAATCTATAACAGTGAAAAATAAATTTTGGTTTTAAAAGCACGCTATAGAGACACCAGATATGATTGGCAATGTGCACTGGAACAGTTCTGCAGAGCACACGCTGAAGGAAGGACTGACAGAGCCGCTTGAAGACAAGTAACTGCTATTCAATCTATAACAGTGAAAAATAAATTTTGGTTTTAAAAGCACGCTATAGAGACACCAGATATGATTGGCAATGTGCACTTGAACAGTTCTGCAGAGCACACACTGTAGGCCTGACAGAGCCGCTTGAAGACAAGTAACTGCTATTCAATCTATAACAGTAAAAAATAAATTTTGGTTTTAAAAGCACGCTATAGAGACACCAGATATGATTGGCAATGTGCACTGGAACAGTTCTGCAGAGCACACGCTGAAGGAAGGACTGACAGAGCCGCTTGAAGACAAGTAACTGCTATTCAATCTATAACAGTGAAAAATAAATTTTGGGTTTAAAAGCACGCTATAGAGACACCAGATATGATTGGCAATGTGCACTTGAACAGTTCTGCAGAGCACACGCTGAAGGAAGGCCTCACACACCCGCTTGAAGACAAGTAACTGCTATTCAATCTATAACAGCACGCTATAGAGACACCAGATATGATTGGCAATGTGCACTGGAACAGTTCTGCAGAGCACACGCTGAAGGAAGGACTGACAGAGCCGCTTGAAGACAAGTAACTGCTATTCAATCTATAACAGTGAAAAATAAATTTTGGTTTTAAAAGCACGCTATAGAGACACCAGATATGATTGGCAATGTGCACTTGAACAGTTCTGCAGAGCACACGCTGAAGGAAGGACTGACAGAGCCGCTTGAAGACAAGTAACTGCTATTCAATCTATAACTGTGAAAAATAAATTTTGGTTTTAAAAGCACGCTATAGAGACACCAAATATGATTGGCAATGTGCACTTGAACAGTTCTGCAGAGCACACACTGTAGGCCTGACAGAGCCGCTTGAAGACAAGTAACTGCTATTCAATCTATAACAGTGAAAAATAAATTTTGGTTTTAAAAGCACGCTATAGAGACACCAGATATGATTGGCAATGTGCACTGGAACAGTTCTGCAGAGCACACGCTGAAGGAAGGACTGACAGAGCCGCTTGAAGACAAGTAACTGCTATTCAATCTATAACAGTGAAAAATAAATTTTGGTTTTAAAAGCACGCTATAGAGACACCAGATATGATTGGCAATGTGCACTTGAACAGTTCTGCAGAGCACACACTGTAGGCCTGACAGAGCCGCTTGAAGACAAGTAACTGCTATTCAATCTATAACAGTGAAAAATAAATTTTGGTTTTAAAAGCACGCTATAGAGACACCAAATATGATTGGCAATGTGCACTTGAACAGTTCTGCAGAGCACACACTGTAGGCCTGACACACCCGCTTGAAGACAAGTAACTGCTATTCAATCTATAACAGTGAAAAATAAATTTTGGTTTTAAAAGCACGCTATAGAGACACCAGATATGATTGGCAATGTGCACTGGAACAGTTCTGCAGAGCACACACTGTAGGCCTGACACACCCGCTTGAAGACAAGTAACTGCTATTCAATCTATAACAGTGAAAAAAAAGATTTTGGTTTTAAAAGCACGCTATAGAGACACCAGATATGATTGGCAATGTGCACTTGAACAGTTCTGCAGAGCACACGCTGAAGGAAGGACTGACAGAGCCGCTTGAAGACAAGTAACTGCTATTCAATCTATAACAGTGAAAAATAAATTTTGGTTTTAAAAGCACGCTATAGAGACACCAGATATGATTGGCAATGTGCACTGGAACAGTTCTGCAGAGCACACGCTGAAGGAAGGACTGACAGAGCCGCTTGAAGACAAGTAACTGCTATTCAATCTATAACAGTGAAAAATAAATTTTGGTTTTAAAAGCACGCTATAGAGACACCAGATATGATTGGCAATGTGCACTGGAACAGTTCTGCAGAGCACACACTGTAGGCCTGACACACCCGCTTGAAGACAAGTAACTGCTATTCAATCTATAACAGTGAAAAAAAAGATTTTGGTTTTAAAAGCACGCTATAGAGACACCAGATATGATTGGCAATGTGCACTTGAACAGTTCTGCAGAGCACACGCTGAAGGAAGGACTGACAGAGCCGCTTGAAGACAAGTAACTGCTATTCAATCTATAACAGTGAAAAATAAATTTTGGTTTTAAAAGCACGCTATAGAGACACCAGATATGATTGGCAATGTGCACTGGAACAGTTCTGCAGAGCACACGCTGAAGGAAGGACTGACAGAGCCGCTTGAAGACAAGTAACTGCTATTCAATCTATAACAGTGAAAAATAAATTTTGGTTTTAAAAGCACGCTATAGAGACACCAGATATGATTGGCAATGTCTCCTCCAACTCGTCTCCTCCTCCTCTCTGTCTCCCCATCTGAACTTTCGCCCTGTTCTTCTTCTTGCCGAGCGGGCACCCACGTGACATCCATGGACGCATCGTCATCATCAACCGCTTCGCTTGTATCTGACAACTCAGAAAAGGAAGCAGCAGCAGGTACAACATCATCATCATCACACCGTACCTCCATGTGCTTAATGCTGCCTGCCTGAGACATATCCCTGTTATCTACATCCTCTAGCAATAATGGTTGCGCATCACTCATTTCTTCAAACGGGTGTGTGAATAACTCCTCTGACATACCAAGTAAAGCGGCTGTGGTGCTAGTTTTGGTGGTGGCGGCAGGCGGGTGAGTGGTATGATTGGCAACTGTCAAAGCACGCTGGCACAGGTCTGCAGAGCACACGCTGAAGGAAGGACTGACAGAGCCGCTTGAAGGACACTGACTGGCTGCTATTAGCTTACACTAGAAACCTTTTTTCTTTGTAAAAGCACGCTATAAAGACACCAGATATGATTGGCAATGTGCACTTGAACAGTTCTGCAGAGCACACACTGTAGGCCTGACACACCCGCTTGAAGACAAGTAACTGCTATTCAATCTATAACAGTGAAAAATAAATTTTGGTTTTAAAAGCACGCTATAGAGACACCAGATATGATTGGCAATGTGCACTGGAACAGTTCTGCAGAGCACACGCTGAAGGAAGGACTGACAGAGCCGCTTGAAGACAAGTAACTGCTCTTCAATCTATAACAGTGAAAAATAAATTTTGGTTTTAAAAGCACGCTATAGAGACACCAGATATGATTGGCAATGTGCACTTGAACAGTTCTGCAGAGCACACACTGTAGGCCTGACAGAGCCGCTTGAAGACAAGTAACTGCTATTCAATCTATAACAGTGAAAAATAAATTTTGGTTTTAAAAGCACGCTATAGAGACACCAGATATGATTGGCAATGTGCACTGGAACAGTTCTGCAGAGCACACGCTGAAGGAAGGACTGACAGAGCCGCTTGAAGACAAGTAACTGCTATTCAATCTATAACAGTGAAAAATAAATTTTGGTTTTAAAAGCACGCTATAGAGACACCAGATATGATTGGCAATGTGCACTGGAACAGTTCTGCAGAGCACACGCTGAAGGAAGGACTGACAGAGCCGCTTGAAGACAAGTAACTGCTATTCAATCTATAACAGTGAAAAATAAATTTTGGTTTTAAAAGCACGCTATAGAGACACCAGATATGATTGGCAATGTGTATACTGGAACAGTTCTGCAGAGCACATACTGTAGGCCTGACACACCCGCTTGAAGACAAGTAACTGCTATTCAATCTATAACAGTGAAAAAAAAGATTTTGGTTTTAAAAGCACGCTATAGAGACACCAGATATGATTGGCAATGTGCACTGGAACAGTTCTGCAGAGCACACGCTGAAGGAAGGACTGACAGAGCCGCTTGAAGACAAGTAACTGCTATTCAATCTATAACAGTGAAAAATAAATTTTGGTTTTAAAAGCACGCTATAGAGACACCAGATATGATTGGCAATGTGCACTGGAACAGTTCTGCAGAGCACACGCTGAAGTACAAGTTGGGGATTGCCTTTTGTGAAAAGAAATTACGGCCGGGTACCTTCCACTGCGGTGTCCCAATAGCTACACATTTTTAGAACGCCTCAGACTCAACCAGATTGTATGGTAAAAGCTGGCGGGCTAATAGTTCGGACAAGCCAGCTGTCAGACGCTGGGCAAGGGGGTGACTTGGTGACATTGGCTTCTTACGCTCAAACATGTCCTTGACAGACACATGACTGTGGGCAGATGAGCGGGAACTGCTCAAGGCGGGAGACGGAGTGGCGGATGGTTGAGAGGGGGCAAGAAGGACAGCAGTGGTTGACGTGGCTGAAGATGCTGGACCAGGAGGAGGATGGCGGCTTAGAGTAGGCGTGCTGCTTGTACTCATGTGTTGATCCCATAGGCGTTTGTGATGTGAGATCATGTGCCTACGCAAAGCAGTTGTACCTAGGTGGGTGTTGGACCTCCCACGACTCAGTTTCCTTTGGCACAGGTTGCAAATGGCATCGCTGTTGTCAGAGGCAGACACACAAAAAAAATGCCACACTGCTGAGCTCTGCAATGACGGCATTCTGGTGGTGGACACAGCATGCGTTGATTGGCGTGCTGTCGGGCTGACCCCGGGTGCCGATGCATGCTGTCTGACTGTGCCACTAGCTCCTTGCGACGACCCCCCCCCTGCTTCCAACTCGTCTCCTCCTCCTCTCTGTCTCCCCATCTGAACTTTCGCCCTGTTCTTCTTCTTGCCGAGCGGGCACCCACGTGACATCCATGGACGCATCGTCATCATCAACCGCTTCGCTTGTATCTGACAACTCAGAAAAGGAAGCAGCAGCAGGTACAACATCATCATCATCACACCGTACCTCCATGTGCTTAATGCTGCCTGCCTGAGACATATCCCTGTTATCTACATCCTCTAGCAATAATGGTTGCGCATCACTCATTTCTTCAAACGGGTGTGTGAATAACTCCTCTGACATACCAAGTAAAGCGGCTGTGGTGCTAGTTTTGGTGGTGGCGGCAGGCGGGTGAGTGGTATCTTGAGAGGTGCCTGAAGCTAAGCTGGAGGAGGATGGTGCGTCAAGGTTCCGAGCGGAGGCTGTACAAGATTGGGTGTCCTGTGTTAGCCAGTCAACTATGTCCTCAGAACTTTTCAAGTTCAGGGTACGTGGCTTCTGAAAACTGGGCATTATTCTAGGGCAAAAGGGAATCACAGCACCACGACCACGACAGCCCCTGCGGGGTGGCCTGCCTCTGCCTGTCATTTTTTTGGGGATTAGTGGTACTATGCGTGCAAGCTACTGAGAGACCAGATATGATAGGCAATGTGAACTGTAACAGTTCTGCAGAGCACACACTGTAGGCCTGACACACCCGCTTGAAGACAAGTAACTGCTATTCAATCTATAACAGTGAAAAACAAATTTTCTTTTTAAAAGCACGCTATAGAGACACCAGATATGATTGGCAATGTGCACTTGAACAGTTCTGCAGAGCACACACTGTAGGCCTGACACACCCGCTTGAAGAAAAGTAACTGCTATTCAATCTATAACAGTGAAAAAAAAATTTTGGTTTTAAAAGCACGCCATAGAGACACCAGATATGATTGGCAACTGTCAAAGCACGCTGGCACAGGTCTGCAGAGCACACGCTGAAGGAAGGACTGACAGAGCCGCTTGAAGGACACTGACTGGCTGCTATTAGCTTACACTAGAAACCTTTTTTCTTTGTAAAAGCACGCTATAAAGACACCAGATATGATTGGCAATGTGCACTTGAACAGTTCTGCAGAGCACACACTGTAGGCCTGACACACCCGCTTGAAGACAAGTAACTGCTATTCAATCTATAACAGTGAAAAAAAAAATTTGTTTTTAAAAGCACGCTATAGAGACACCAGATATGATTGGCAATGTGCACTTGAACAGTTCTGCAGAGCACACACTGTAGGCCTGACACACCCGCTTGAAGACAAGTAACTGCTATTCAATCTATAACAGTGAAAAATAAATTTTGGTTTTAAAAGCACGCTATAGAGACACCAGATATGATTGGCAATGTGCACTGGAACAGTTCTGCAGAGCACACGCTGAAGGAAGGACTGACAGAGCCGCTTGAAGACAAGTAACTGCTATTCAATCTATAACAGTGAAAAATAAATTTTGGTTTTAAAAGCACGCTATAGAGACACCAGATATGATTGGCAATGTGCACTTGAACAGTTCTGCAGAGCACACACTGTAGGCCTGACAGAGCCGCTTGAAGACAAGTAACTGCTATTCAATCTATAACAGTAAAAAATAAATTTTGGTTTTAAAAGCATGCTATAGAGACACCAGATATGATTGGCAATGTGCACTGGAACAGTTCTGCAGAGCACACGCTGAAGGAAGGACTGACAGAGCCGCTTGAAGACAAGTAACTGCTATTCAATCTATAACAGTGAAAAATAAATTTTGGTTTTAAAAGCACGCTATAGAGACACCAGATATGATTGGCAATGTGCACTTGAACAGTTCTGCAGAGCACACGCTGAAGGAAGGCCTCACACACCCGCTTGAAGACAAGTAACTGCTATTCAATCTATAAAAGCACGCTATAGAGACACCAGATATGATTGGCAATGTGCACTGGAACAGTTCTGCAGAGCACACGCTGAAGGAAGGACTGACAGAGCCGCTTGAAGACAAGTAACTGCTATTCAATCTATAACAGTGAAAAATAAATTTTGGTTTTAAAAGCACGCTATAGAGACACCAGATATGATTGGCAATGTGCACTTGAACAGTTCTGCAGAGCACACGCTGAAGGAAGGACTGACAGAGCCGCTTGAAGACAAGTAACTGCTATTCAATCTATAACAGTGAAAAATAAATTTTGGTTTTAAAAGCACGCTATAGAGACACCAAATATGATTGGCAATGTGCACTTGAACAGTTCTGCAGAGCACACACTGTAGGCCTGACAGAGCCGCTTGAAGACAAGTAACTGCTATTCAATCTATAACAGTGAAAAATAAATTTTGGTTTTAAAAGCACGCTATAGAGACACCAGATATGATTGGCAATGTGCACTGGAACAGTTCTGCAGAGCACACGCTGAAGGAAGGACTGACAGAGCCGCTTGAAGACAAGTAACTGCTATTCAATCTATAACAGTGAAAAATAAATTTTGGTTTTAAAAGCACGCTATAGAGACACCAGATATGATTGGCAATGTGCACTTGAACAGTTCTGCAGAGCACACACTGTAGGCCTGACAGAGCCGCTTGAAGACAAGTAACTGCTATTCAATCTATAACAGTGAAAAATAAATTTTGGTTTTAAAAGCACGCTATAGAGACACCAAATATGATTGGCAATGTGCACTTGAACAGTTCTGCAGAGCACACACTGTAGGCCTGACAGAGCCGCTTGAAGACAAGTAACTGCTATTCAATCTATAACAGTGAAAAATAAATTTTGGTTTTAAAAGCACGCTATAGAGACACCAAATATGATTGGCAATGTGCACTTGAACAGTTCTGCAGAGCACACACTGTAGGCCTGACAGAGCCGCTTGAAGACAAGTAACTGCTATTCAATCTATAACAGTGAAAAATAAATTTTGGTTTTAAAAGCACGCTATAGAGACACCAGATATGATTGGCAATGTGCACTGGAACAGTTCTGCAGAGCACACGCTGAAGGAAGGACTGACAGAGCCGCTTGAAGACAAGTAACTGCTATTCAATCTATAACAGTGAAAAATAAATTTTGGTTTTAAAAGCACGCTATAGAGACACCAGATATGATTGGCAATGTGCACTGGAACAGTTCTGCAGAGCACACACTGTAGGCCTGACACACCCGCTTGAAGACAAGTAACTGCTATTCAATCTATAACAGTGAAAAAAAAGATTTTGGTTTTAAAAGCACGCTATAGAGACACCAGATATGATTGGCAATGTGCACTTGAACAGTTCTGCAGAGCACACACTGTAGGCCTGACACACCCGCTTGAAGACAAGTAACTGCTATTCAATCTATAACAGTGAAAAAAAAAATTTGTTTTTAAAAGCACGCTATAGAGACACCAGATATGATTGGCAATGTGCACTTGAACAGTTCTGCAGAGCACACACTGTAGGCCTGACACACCCGCTTGAAGACAAGTAACTGCTATTCAATCTATAACAGTGAAAAATAAATTTTGGTTTTAAAAGCACGCTATAGAGACACCAGATATGATTGGCAATGTGCACTGGAACAGTTCTGCAGAGCACACGCTGAAGGAAGGACTGACAGAGCCGCTTGAAGACAAGTAACTGCTATTCAATCTATAACAGTGAAAAATAAATTTTGGTTTTAAAAGCACGCTATAGAGACACCAGATATGATTGGCAATGTGCACTTGAACAGTTCTGCAGAGCACACACTGTAGGCCTGACAGAGCCGCTTGAAGACAAGTAACTGCTATTCAATCTATAACAGTAAAAAATAAATTTTGGTTTTAAAAGCACGCTATAGAGACACCAGATATGATTGGCAATGTGCACTGGAACAGTTCTGCAGAGCACACGCTGAAGGAAGGACTGACAGAGCCGCTTGAAGACAAGTAACTGCTATTCAATCTATAACAGTGAAAAATAAATTTTGGTTTTAAAAGCACGCTATAGAGACACCAGATATGATTGGCAATGTGCACTTGAACAGTTCTGCAGAGCACACGCTGAAGGAAGGCCTCACACACCCGCTTGAAGACAAGTAACTGCTATTCAATCTATAAAAGCACGCTATAGAGACACCAGATATGATTGGCAATGTGCACTGGAACAGTTCTGCAGAGCACACGCTGAAGGAAGGACTGACAGAGCCGCTTGAAGACAAGTAACTGCTATTCAATCTATAACAGTGAAAAATAAATTTTGGTTTTAAAAGCACGCTATAGAGACACCAGATATGATTGGCAATGTGCACTTGAACAGTTCTGCAGAGCACACGCTGAAGGAAGGACTGACAGAGCCGCTTGAAGACAAGTAACTGCTATTCAATCTATAACAGTGAAAAATAAATTTTGGTTTTAAAAGCACGCTATAGAGACACCAAATATGATTGGCAATGTGCACTTGAACAGTTCTGCAGAGCACACACTGTAGGCCTGACAGAGCCGCTTGAAGACAAGTAACTGCTATTCAATCTATAACAGTGAAAAATAAATTTTGGTTTTAAAAGCACGCTATAGAGACACCAGATATGATTGGCAATGTGCACTGGAACAGTTCTGCAGAGCACACGCTGAAGGAAGGACTGACAGAGCCGCTTGAAGACAAGTAACTGCTATTCAATCTATAACAGTGAAAAATAAATTTTGGTTTTAAAAGCACGCTATAGAGACACCAGATATGATTGGCAATGTGCACTTGAACAGTTCTGCAGAGCACACACTGTAGGCCTGACAGAGCCGCTTGAAGACAAGTAACTGCTATTCAATCTATAACAGTGAAAAATAAATTTTGGTTTTAAAAGCACGCTATAGAGACACCAAATATGATTGGCAATGTGCACTTGAACAGTTCTGCAGAGCACACACTGTAGGCCTGACAGAGCCGCTTGAAGACAAGTAACTGCTATTCAATCTATAACAGTGAAAAATAAATTTTGGTTTTAAAAGCACGCTATAGAGACACCAAATATGATTGGCAATGTGCACTTGAACAGTTCTGCAGAGCACACACTGTAGGCCTGACAGAGCCGCTTGAAGACAAGTAACTGCTATTCAATCTATAACAGTGAAAAATAAATTTTGGTTTTAAAAGCACGCTATAGAGACACCAGATATGATTGGCAATGTGCACTGGAACAGTTCTGCAGAGCACACGCTGAAGGAAGGACTGACAGAGCCGCTTGAAGACAAGTAACTGCTATTCAATCTATAACAGTGAAAAATAAATTTTGGTTTTAAAAGCACGCTATAGAGACACCAGATATGATTGGCAATGTGCACTGGAACAGTTCTGCAGAGCACACACTGTAGGCCTGACACACCCGCTTGAAGACAAGTAACTGCTATTCAATCTATAACAGTGAAAAAAAAGATTTTGGTTTTAAAAGCACGCTATAGAGACACCAGATATGATTGGCAATGTGCACTTGAACAGTTCTGCAGAGCACACGCTGAAGGAAGGACTGACAGAGCCGCTTGAAGACAAGTAACTGCTATTCAATCTATAACAGTGAAAAATAAATTTTGGTTTTAAAAGCACGCTATAGAGACACCAGATATGATTGGCAATGTGCACTGGAACAGTTCTGCAGAGCACACGCTGAAGGAAGGACTGACAGAGCCGCTTGAAGACAAGTAACTGCTATTCAATCTATAACAGTGAAAAATAAATTTTGGTTTTAAAAGCACGCTATAGAGACACCAGATATGATTGGCAATGTCTCCTCCAACTCGTCTCCTCCTCCTCTCTGTCTCCCCATCTGAACTTTCGCCCTGTTCTTCTTCTTGCCGAGCGGGCACCCACGTGACATCCATGGACGCATCGTCATCATCAACCGCTTCGCTTGTATCTGACAACTCAGAAAAGGAAGCAGCAGCAGGTACAACATCATCATCATCACACCGTGCCTCCATGTGCTTAATGCTGCCTGCCTGAGACATATCCCTGTTATCTACATCCTCTAGCAATAATGGTTGCGCATCACTCATTTCTTCAAACGGGTGTGTGAATAACTCCTCTGACATACCAAGTAAAGCGGCTGTGGTGCTAGTTTTGGTGGTGGCGGCAGGCCGGTGAGTGGTATGATTGGCAACTGTCAAAGCACGCTGGCACAGGTCTGCAGAGCACACGCTGAAGGAAGGACTGACAGAGCCGCTTGAAGGACACTGACTGGCTGCTATTAGCTTACACTAGAAACCTTTTTTCTTTGTAAAAGCACGCTATAAAGACACCAGATATGATTGGCAATGTGCACTTGAACAGTTCTGCAGAGCACACACTGTAGGCCTGACACACCCGCTTGAAGACAAGTAACTGCTATTCAATCTATAACAGTGAAAAATAAATTTTGGTTTTAAAAGCACGCTATAGAGACACCAGATATGATTGGCAATGTGCACTGGAACAGTTCTGCAGAGCACACGCTGAAGGAAGGACTGACAGAGCCGCTTGAAGACAAGTAACTGCTCTTCAATCTATAACAGTGAAAAATAAATTTTGGTTTTAAAAGCACGCTATAGAGACACCAGATATGATTGGCAATGTGCACTTGAACAGTTCTGCAGAGCACACACTGTAGGCCTGACAGAGCCGCTTGAAGACAAGTAACTGCTATTCAATCTATAACAGTGAAAAATAAATTTTGGTTTTAAAAGCACGCTATAGAGACACCAGATATGATTGGCAATGTGCACTGGAACAGTTCTGCAGAGCACACGCTGAAGGAAGGACTGACAGAGCCGCTTGAAGACAAGTAACTGCTATTCAATCTATAACAGTGAAAAATAAATTTTGGTTTTAAAAGCACGCTATAGAGACACCAGATATGATTGGCAATGTGCACTGGAACAGTTCTGCAGAGCACACGCTGAAGGAAGGACTGACAGAGCCGCTTGAAGACAAGTAACTGCTATTCAATCTATAACAGTGAAAAATAAATTTTGGTTTTAAAAGCACGCTATAGAGACACCAGATATGATTGGCAATGTGTATACTGGAACAGTTCTGCAGAGCACATACTGTAGGCCTGACACACCCGCTTGAAGACAAGTAACTGCTATTCAATCTATAACAGTGAAAAAAAAGATTTTGGTTTTAAAAGCACGCTATAGAGACACCAGATATGATTGGCAATGTGCACTGGAACAGTTCTGCAGAGCACACGCTGAAGGAAGGACTGACAGAGCCGCTTGAAGACAAGTAACTGCTATTCAATCTATAACAGTGAAAAATAAATTTTGGTTTTAAAAGCACGCTATAGAGACACCAGATATGATTGGCAATGTGCACTGGAACAGTTCTGCAGAGCACACGCTGAAGGAAGGACTGACAGAGCCGCTTGAAGACAAGTAACTGCTATTCAATCTATAACAGTGAAAAATAAATTTTGGTTTTAAAAGCACGCTATAGAGACACCAGATATGATTGGCAATGTGCACTTGAACAGTTCTGCAGAGCACACGCTGAAGGAAGGCCTCACACACCCGCTTGAAGACAAGTAACTGCTATTCAATCTATAACAGCACGCTATAGAGACACCAGATATGATTGACAATGTGCACTGGAACAGTTCTGCAGAGCACACGCTGAAGGAAGGACTGACAGAGCCGCTTGAAGACAAGTAACTGCTATTCAATCTATAACAGTGAAAAATAAATTTTGGTTTTAAAAGCACGCTATAGAGACACCAGATATGATTGGCAATGTGCACTTGAACAGTTCTGCAGAGCACACGCTGAAGGAAGGACTGACAGAGCCGCTTGAAGACAAGTAACTGCTATTCAATCTATAACAGTGAAAAATAAATTTTGGTTTTAAAAGCACGCTATAGAGACACCAAATATGATTGGCAATGTGCACTTGAACAGTTCTGCAGAGCACACACTGTAGGCCTGACAGAGCCGCTTGAAGACAAGTAACTGCTATTCAATCTATAACAGTGAAAAATAAATTTTGGTTTTAAAAGCACGCTATAGAGACACCAGATATGATTGGCAATGTGCACTGGAACAGTTCTGCAGAGCACACGCTGAAGGAAGGACTGACAGAGCCGCTTGAAGACAAGTAACTGCTATTCAATCTATAACAGTGAAAAATAAATTTTGGTTTTAAAAGCACGCTATAGAGACACCAGATATGATTGGCAATGTGCACTTGAACAGTTCTGCAGAGCACACACTGTAGGCCTGACAGAGCCGCTTGAAGACAAGTAACTGCTATTCAATCTATAACAGTGAAAAATAAATTTTGGTTTTAAAAGCACGCTATAGAGACACCAGATATGATTGGCAATGTGCACTGGAACAGTTCTGCAGAGCACACGCTGAAGGAAGGACTGACAGAGCCGCTTGAAGACAAGTAACTGCTCTTCAATCTATAACAGTGAAAAATAAATTTTGGTTTTAAAAGCACGCTATAGAGACACCAGATATGATTGGCAATGTGCACTTGAACAGTTCTGCAGAGCACACACTGTAGGCCTGACAGAGCCGCTTGAAGACAAGTAACTGCTATTCAATCTATAACAGTGAAAAATAAATTTTGGTTTTAAAAGCACGCTATAGAGACACCAGATATGATTGGCAATGTGCACTGGAACAGTTCTGCAGAGCACACGCTGAAGGAAGGACTGACAGAGCCGCTTGAAGACAAGTAACTGCTATTCAATCTATAACAGTGAAAAATAAATTTTGGTTTTAAAAGCACGCTATAGAGACACCAGATATGATTGGCAATGTGCACTGGAACAGTTCTGCAGAGCACACGCTGAAGGAAGGACTGACAGAGCCGCTTGAAGACAAGTAACTGCTATTCAATCTATAACAGTGAAAAATAAATTTTGGTTTTAAAAGCACGCTATAGAGACACCAGATATGATTGGCAATGTGTATACTGGAACAGTTCTGCAGAGCACATACTGTAGGCCTGACACACCCGCTTGAAGACAAGTAACTGCTATTCAATCTATAACAGTGAAAAAAAAGATTTTGGTTTTAAAAGCACGCTATAGAGACACCAGATATGATTGGCAATGTGCACTGGAACAGTTCTGCAGAGCACACGCTGAAGGAAGGACTGACAGAGCCGCTTGAAGACAAGTAACTGCTATTCAATCTATAACAGTGAAAAATAAATTTTGGTTTTAAAAGCACGCTATAGAGACACCAGATATGATTGGCAATGTGCACTGGAACAGTTCTGCAGAGCACACGCTGAAGGAAGGACTGACAGAGCCGCTTGAAGACAAGTAACTGCTATTCAATCTATAACAGTGAAAAATAAATTTTGGTTTTAAAAGCACGCTATAGAGACACCAGATATGATTGGCAATGTGCACTTGAACAGTTCTGCAGAGCACACGCTGAAGGAAGGCCTCACACACCCGCTTGAAGACAAGTAACTGCTATTCAATCTATAACAGCACGCTATAGAGACACCAGATATGATTGGCAATGTGCACTGGAACAGTTCTGCAGAGCACACGCTGAAGGAAGGACTGACAGAGCCGCTTGAAGACAAGTAACTGCTATTCAATCTATAACAGTGAAAAATAAATTTTGGTTTTAAAAGCACGCTATAGAGACACCAGATATGATTGGCAATGTGCACTTGAACAGTTCTGCAGAGCACACGCTGAAGGAAGGACTGACAGAGCCGCTTGAAGACAAGTAACTGCTATTCAATCTATAACAGTGAAAAATAAATTTTGGTTTTAAAAGCACGCTATAGAGACACCAAATATGATTGGCAATGTGCACTTGAACAGTTCTGCAGAGCACACACTGTAGGCCTGACAGAGCCGCTTGAAGACAAGTAACTGCTATTCAATCTATAACAGTGAAAAATAAATTTTGGTTTTAAAAGCACGCTATAGAGACACCAGATATGATTGGCAATGTGCACTGGAACAGTTCTGCAGAGCACACGCTGAAGGAAGGACTGACAGAGCCGCTTGAAGACAAGTAACTGCTATTCAATCTATAACAGTGAAAAATAAATTTTGGTTTTAAAAGCACGCTATAGAGACACCAGATATGATTGGCAATGTGCACTTGAACAGTTCTGCAGAGCACACACTGTAGGCCTGACAGAGCCGCTTGAAGACAAGTAACTGCTATTCAATCTATAACAGTGAAAAATAAATTTTGGTTTTAAAAGCACGCTATAGAGACACCAAATATGATTGGCAATGTGCACTTGAACAGTTCTGCAGAGCACACACTGTAGGCCTGACAGAGCCGCTTGAAGACAAGTAACTGCTATTCAATCTATAACAGTGAAAAATAAATTTTGGTTTTAAAAGCACGCTATAGAGACACCAAATATGATTGGCAATGTGCACTTGAACAGTTCTGCAGAGCACACACTGTAGGCCTGACAGAGCCGCTTGAAGACAAGTAACTGCTATTCAATCTATAACAGTGAAAAATAAATTTTGGTTTTAAAAGCACGCTATAGAGACACCAGATATGATTGGCAATGTGCACTGGAACAGTTCTGCAGAGCACACGCTGAAGGAAGGACTGACAGAGCCGCTTGAAGACAAGTAACTGCTATTCAATCTATAACAGTGAAAAATAAATTTTGGTTTTAAAAGCACGCTATAGAGACACCAGATATGATTGGCAATGTGCACTGGAACAGTTCTGCAGAGCACACACTGTAGGCCTGACACACCCGCTTGAAGACAAGTAACTGCTATTCAATCTATAACAGTGAAAAAAAAGATTTTGGTTTTAAAAGCACGCTATAGAGACACCAGATATGATTGGCAATGTGCACTTGAACAGTTCTGCAGAGCACACGCTGAAGGAAGGACTGACAGAGCCGCTTGAAGACAAGTAACTGCTATTCAATCTATAACAGTGAAAAATAAATTTTGGTTTTAAAAGCACGCTATAGAGACACCAGATATGATTGGCAATGTCTCCTCCAACTCGTCTCCTCCTCCTCTCTGTCTCCCCATCTGAACTTTCGCCCTGTTCTTCTTCTTGCCGAGCGGGCACCCACGTGACATCCATGGACGCATCGTCATCATCAACCGCTTCGCTTGTATCTGACAACTCAGAAAAGGAAGCAGCAGCAGGTACAACATCATCATCATCACACCGTACCTCCATGTGCTTAATGCTGCCTGCCTGAGACATATCCCTGTTATCTACATCCTCTAGCAATAATGGTTGCGCATCACTCATTTCTTCAAACGGGTGTGTGAATAACTCCTCTGACATACCAAGTAAAGCGGCTGTGGTGCTAGTTTTGGTGGTGGCGGCAGGCGGGTGAGTGGTATGATTGGCAACTGTCAAAGCACGCTGGCACAGGTCTGCAGAGCACACGCTGAAGGAAGGACTGACAGAGCCGCTTGAAGGACACTGACTGGCTGCTATTAGCTTACACTAGAAACCTTTTTTCTTTGTAAAAGCACGCTATAAAGACACCAGATATGATTGGCAATGTGCACTTGAACAGTTCTGCAGAGCACACACTGTAGGCCTGACACACCCGCTTGAAGACAAGTAACTGCTATTCAATCTATAACAGTGAAAAATAAATTTTGGTTTTAAAAGCACGCTATAGAGACACCAGATATGATTGGCAATGTGCACTGGAACAGTTCTGCAGAGCACACGCTGAAGGAAGGACTGACAGAGCCGCTTGAAGACAAGTAACTGCTCTTCAATCTATAACAGTGAAAAATAAATTTTGGTTTTAAAAGCACGCTATAGAGACACCAGATATGATTGGCAATGTGCACTTGAACAGTTCTGCAGAGCACACACTGTAGGCCTGACAGAGCCGATTGAAGACAAGTAACTGCTATTCAATCTATAACAGTGAAAAATAAATTTTGGTTTTAAAAGCACGCTATAGAGACACCAGATATGATTGGCAATGTGCACTGGAACAGTTCTGCAGAGCACATGCTGAAGTACAAGTTGGGGATTGCCTTTTGTGAAAAGAAATTACGGCCGGGTACCTTCCACTGCGGTGTCCCAATAGCTACAAATTTTTAGAACGCCTCAGACTCAACCAGATTGTATGGTAAAAGCTGGCGGGCTAATAGTTCGGACAAGCCAGCTGTCAGACGCTGGGCAAGGGGGTGACTTGGTGACATTGGCTTCTTACGCTCAAACATGTCCTTGACAGACACATGACTGTGGGCAGATGAGCGGGAACTGCTCAAGGCGGGAGACGGAGTGGCGGATGGTTGAGAGGGGGCAAGAAGGACAGCAGTGGTTGACGTGGCTGAAGATGCTGGACCAGGAGGAGGATGGCGGCTTAGAGTAGGCGTGCTGCTTGTACTCATGTGTTGATCCCATAGGCGTTTGTGATGTGAGATCATGTGCCTACGCAAAGCAGTTGTACCTAGGTGGGTGTTGGACCTCCCACGACTCAGTTTCCTTTGGCACAGGTTGCAAATGGCATCGCTGTTGTCAGAGGCAGACACACAAAAAAAATGCCACACTGCTGAGCTCTGCAATGACGGCATTCTGGTGGTGGACACAGCATGCGTTGATTGGCGTGCTGTCGGGCTGACCCCGGGTGCCGATGCATGCTGTCTGACTGTGCCACTAGCTCCTTGCGACGACCCCCCCCCTGCTTCCAACTCGTCTCCTCCTCCTCTCTGTCTCCCCATCTGAACTTTCGCCCTGTTCTTCTTCTTGCCGAGCGGGCACCCACGTGACATCCATGGACGCATCGTCATCATCAACCGCTTCGCTTGTATCTGACAACTCAGAAAAGGAAGCAGCAGCAGGTACAACATCATCATCATCACACCATACCTCCATGTGCTTAATGCTGCCTGCCTGAGACATATCCCTGTTATCTACATCCTCTAGCAATAATGGTTGCGCATCACTCATTTCTTCAAACGGGTGTGTGAATAACTCCTCTGACATACCAAGTAAAGCGGCTGTGGCGCTAGTTTTGGTGGTGGCGGCAGGCGGGTGAGTGGTATCTTGAGAGGTGCCTGAAGCTAAGCTGGAGGAGGATGGTGCGTCAAGGTTCCGAGCGGAGGCTGTACAAGATTGGGTGTCCTGTGTTAGCCAGTCAACTATGTCCTCAGAACTTTTCAAGTTCAGGGTACGTGGCTTCTGAAAACTGGGCATTATTCTAGGGCAAAAGGGAATCACAGCACCACGACCACGACAGCCCCTGCGGGGTGGCCTGCCTCTGCCTGTCATTTTTTTGTGGATTAGTGGTACTATGCGTGCAAGCTACTGAGAGACCAGATATGATAGGCAATGTGAACTGTAACAGTTCTGCAGAGCACACACTGTAGGCCTGACACACCCGCTTGAAGACAAGTAACTGCTATTCAATCTATAACAGTGAAAAACAAATTTTCTTTTTAAAAGCACGCTATAGAGACACCAGATATGATTGGCAATGTGCACTTGAACAGTTCTGCAGAGCACACACTGTAGGCCTGACACACCCGCTTGAAGAAAAGTAACTGCTATTCAATCTATAACAGTGAAAAAAAAATTTTGGTTTTAAAAGCACGCCATAGAGACACCAGATATGATTGGCAACTGTCAAAGCACGCTGGCACAGGTCTGCAGAGCACACGCTGAAGGAAGGACTGACAGAGCCGCTTGAAGGACACTGACTGGCTGCTATTAGCTTACACTAGAAACCTTTTTTCTTTGTAAAAGCACGCTATAAAGACACCAGATATGATTGGCAATGTGCACTTGAACAGTTCTGCAGAGCACACACTGTAGGCCTGACACACCCGCTTGAAGACAAGTAACTGCTATTCAATCTATAACAGTGAAAAAAAAATTTTGTTTTTAAAAGCACGCTATAGAGACACCAGATATGATTGGCAATGTGCACTTGAACAGTTCTGCAGAGCACACACTGTAGGCCTGACACACCCGCTGGAAGACAAGTAACTGCTATTCAATCTATAACAGTGAAAAATAAATTTTGGTTTTAAAAGCACGCTATAGAGACACCAGATATGATTGGCAATGTGCACTGGAACAGTTCTGCAGAGCACACGCTGAAGGAAGGACTGACAGAGCCGCTTGAAGACAAGTAACTGCTATTCAATCTATAAAAGTGAAAAATAAATTTTGGTTTTAAAAGCACGCTATAGAGACACCAGATATGATTGGCAATGTGCACTTGAACAGTTCTGCAGAGCACACACTGTAGGCCTGACAGAGCCGCTTGAAGACAAGTAACTGCTATTCAATCTATAACAGTAAAAAATAAATTTTGGTTTTAAAAGCACGCTATAGAGACACCAGATATGATTGGCAATGTGCACTGGAACAGTTCTGCAGAGCACACGCTGAAGGAAGGACTGACAGAGCCGCTTGAAGACAAGTAACTGCTATTCAATCTATAACAGTGAAAAATAAATTTTGGTTTTAAAAGCACGCTATAGAGACACCAGATATGATTGGCAATGTGCACTTGAACAGTTCTGCAGAGCACACGCTGAAGGAAGGCCTCACACACCCGCTTGAAGACAAGTAACTGCTATTCAATCTATAAAAGCACGCTATAGAGACACCAGATATGATTGGCAATGTGCACTGGAACAGTTCTGCAAAGCACACGCTGAAGGAAGGACTGACAGAGCCGCTTGAAGACAAGTAACTACTATTCAATCTATAACAGTGAAAAATAAATTTTGGTTTTAAAAGCACGCTATAGAGACACCAGATATGATTGGCAATGTGCACTTGAACAGTTCTGCAGAGCACACGCTGAAGGAAGGACTGACAGAGCCGCTTGAAGACAAGTAACTGCTATTCAATCTATAACAGTGAAAAATAAATTTTGGTTTTAAAAGCACGCTATAGAGACACCAAATATGATTGGCAATGTGCACTTGAACAGTTCTGCAGAGCACACACTGTAGGCCTGACAGAGCCGCTTGAAGACAAGTAACTGCTATTCAATCTATAACAGTGAAAAATAAATTTTGGTTTTAAAAGCACGCTATAGAGACACCAGATATGATTGGCAATGTGCACTGGAACAGTTCTGCAGAGCACACGCTGAAGGAAGGACTGACAGAGCCGCTTGAAGACAAGTAACTGCTATTCAATCTATAACAGTGAAAAATAAATTTTGGTTTTAAAAGCACGCTATAGAGACACCAGATATGATTGGCAATGTGCACTTGAACAGTTCTGCAGAGCACACACTGTAGGCCTGACAGAGCCGCTTGAAGACAAGTAACTGCTATTCAATCTATAACAGTGAAAAATAAATTTTGGTTTTAAAAGCACGCTATAGAGACACCAAATATGATTGGCAATGTGCACTTGAACAGTTCTGCAGAGCACACACTGTAGGCCTGACAGAGCCGCTTGAAGACAAGTAACTGCTATTCAATCTATAACAGTGAAAAATAAATTTTGGTTTTAAAAGCACGCTATAGAGACACCAAATATGATTGGCAATGTGCACTTGAACAGTTCTGCAGAGCACACACTGTAGGCCTGACAGAGCCGCTTGAAGACAAGTAACTGCTATTCAATCTATAACAGTGAAAAATAAATTTTGGTTTTAAAAGCACGCTATAGAGACACCAGATATGATTGGCAATGTGCACTGGAACAGTTCTGCAGAGCACACGCTGAAGGAAGGACTGACAGAGCCGCTTGAAGACAAGTAACTGCTATTCAATCTATAACAGTGAAAAATAAATTTTGGTTTTAAAAGCATGCTATAGAGACACCAGATATGATTGGCAATGTGCACTTGAACAGGTCTGCAGAGCACACACTGTAGGCCTGACAGAGCCGCTTGAAGACAAGTAACTGCTATTCAATCTATAACAGTGAAAAATAAATTTTGGTTTTAAAAGCACGCTATAGAGACACCAGATATGATTGGCAATGTGCACTGGAACAGTTCTGCAGAGCACACACTGTAGGCCTGACACACCCGCTTGAAGACAAGTAACTGCTATTCAATCTATAACAGTGAAAAAAAAGATTTTGGTTTTAAAAGCACGCTATAGAGACACCAGATATGATTGGCAATGTGCACTTGAACAGTTCTGCAGAGCACACGCTGAAGGAAGGACTGACAGAGCCGCTTGAAGACAAGTAACTGCTATTCAATCTATAACAGTGAAAAATAAATTTTGGTTTTAAAAGCACGCTATAGAGACACCAGATATGATTGGCAATGTGCACTGGAACAGTTCTGCAGAGCACACGCTGAAGGAAGGACTGACAGAGCCGCTTGAAGACAAGTAACTGCTATTCAATCTATAACAGTGAAAAATAAATTTTGGTTTTAAAAGCACGCTATAGAGACACCAGATATGATTGGCAATGTCTCCTCCAACTCGTCTCCTCCTCCTCTCTGTCTCCCCATCTGAACTTTCGCCCTGTTCTTCTTCTTGCCGAGTGGGCACCCACGTGACATCCATGGACGCATCGTCATCATCAACCGCTTCGCTTGTATCTGACAACTCAGAAAAGGAAGCAGCAGCAGGTACAACATCATCATCATCACACCGTACCTCCATGTGCTTAATGCTGCCTGCCTGAGACATATCCCTGTTATCTACATCCTCTAGCAATAATGGTTGCGCATCACTCATTTCTTCAAACGGGTGTGTGAATAACTCCTCTGACATACCAAGTAAAGCGGCTGTGGTGCTAGTTTTGGTGGTGGCGGCAGGCGGGTGAGTGGTATGATTGGCAACTGTCAAAGCACGCTGGCACAGGTCTGCAGAGCACACGCTGAAGGAAGGACTGACAGAGCCGCTTGAAGGACACTGACTGGCTGCTATTAGCTTACACTAGAAACCTTTTTTCTTTGTAAAAGCACGCTATAAAGACACCAGATATGATTGGCAATGTGCACTTGAACAGTTCTGCAGAGCACACACTGTAGGCCTGACACACCCGCTTGAAGACAAGTAACTGCTATTCAATCTATAACAGTGAAAAATAAATTTTGGTTTTAAAAGCACGCTATAGAGACACCAGATATGATTGGCAATGTGCACTGGAACAGTTCTGCAGAGCACACGCTGAAGGAAGGACTGACAGAGCCGCTTGAAGACAAGTAACTGCTCTTCAATCTATAACAGTGAAAAATAAATTTTGGTTTTAAAAGCACGCTATAGAGACACCAGATATGATTGTCAATGTGCACTTGAACAGTTCTGCAGAGCACACACTGTAGGCCTGACAGAGCTGCTTGAAGACAAGTAACTGCTATTCAATCTATAACAGTGAAAAATAAATTTTGGTTTTAAAAGCACGCTATAGAGACACCAGATATGATTGGCAATGTGCACTGGAACAGTTCTGCAGAGCACACGCTGAAGGAAGGACAGACAGAGCCGCTTGAAGACAAGTAACTGCTATTCAATCTATAACAGTGAAAAATAAATTTTGGTTTTAAAAGCACGCTATAGAGACACCAGATATGATTGGCAATGTGCACTGGAACAGTTCTGCAGAGCACACGCTGAAGGAAGGACTGACAGAGCCGCTTGAAGACAAGTAACTGCTATTCAATCTATAACAGTGAAAAATAAATTTTGGTTTTAAAAGCACGCTATAGAGACACCAGATATGATTGGCAATGTGTATACTGGAACAGTTCTGCAGAGCACATACTGTAGGCCTGACACACCCGCTTGAAGACAAGTAACTGCTATTCAATCTATAACAGTGAAAAAAAAGATTTTGGTTTTAAAAGCACGCTATAGAGACACCAGATATGATTGGCAATGTGCACTGGAACAGTTCTGCAGAGCACACGCTGAAGGAAGGACTGACAGAGCCGCTTGAAGACAAGTAACTGCTATTCAATCTATAACAGTGAAAAATAAATTTTGGTTTTAAAAGCACGCTATAGAGACACCAGATATGATTGGCAATGTGCACTGGAACAGTTCTGCAGAGCACACGCTGAAGGAAGGACTGACAGAGCCGCTTGAAGACAAGTAACTGCTCTTCAATCTATAACAGTGAAAAATAAATTTTGGTTTTAAAAGCACGCTATAGAGACACCAGATATGATTGGCAATGTGCACTGGAACAGTTCTGCAGAGCACACGCTGAAGGAAGGACTGACAGAGCCGCTTGAAGACAAGTAACTGCTATTCAATCTATAACAGTGAAAAATAAATTTTGGTTTTAAAAGCACGCTATAGAGACACCAGATATGATTCGCAATGTCTCCTCCAACTCGTCTCCTCCTCCTCTCTGTCTCCCCATCTGAACTTTCGCCCTGTTCTTCTTCTTGCCGAGCGGGCACCCACGTGACATCCATGGACGCATCGTCATCATCAACCGCTTCGCTTGTATCTGACAACTCAGAAAAGGAAGCAGAAGCAGGTACAACATCATCATCATCACACCGTACCTCCATGTGCTTAATGCTGCCTGCCTGAGACATATCCCTGTTATCTACATCCTCTAGCAATAATGGTTGCGCATCACTCATTTCTTCAAACGGGTGTGTGAATAACTCCTCTGACATACCAAGTAAAGCGGCTGTGGTGCTAGTTTTGGTGGTGGCGGCAGGCGGGTGAGTGGTATGATTGGCAACTGTCAAAGCACGCTGGCACAGGTCTGCAGAGCACACGCTGAAGGAAGGACTGACAGAGCCGCTTGAAGGACACTGACTGGCTGCTATTAGCTTACACTAGAAACCTTTTTTCTTTGTAAAAGCACGCTATAAAGACACCAGATATGATTGGCAATGTGCACTTGAACAGTTCTGCAGAGCACACACTGTAGGCCTGACACACCCGCTTGAAGACAAGTAACTGCTATTCAATCTATAACAGTGAAAAATAAATTTTGGTTTTAAAAGCACGCTATAGAGACACCAGATATGATTGGCAATGTGCACTGGAACAGTTCTGCAGAGCACACGCTGAAGGAAGGACTGACAGAGCCGCTTGAAGACAAGTAACTGCTCTTCAATCTATAACAGTGAAAAATAAATTTTGGTTTTAAAAGCACGCTATAGAGACACCAGATATGATTGGCAATGTGCACTTGAACAGTTCTGCAGAGCACACACTGTAGGCCTGACAGAGCCGCTTGAAGACAAGTAACTGCTATTCAATCTATAACAGTGAAAAATAAATTTTGGTTTTAAAAGCACGCTATAGAGACACCAGATATGATTGGCAATGTGCACTGGAACAGTTCTGCAGAGCACACGCTGAAGGAAGGACTGACAGAGCCGCTTGAAGACAAGTAACTGCTATTCAATCTATAACAGTGAAAAATAAATTTTGGTTTTAAAAGCACGCTATAGAGACACCAGATATGATTGGCAATGTGCACTGGAACAGTTCTGCAGAGCACACGCTGAAGGAAGGACTGACAGAGCCGCTTGAAGACAAGTAACTGCTATTCAATCTATAACAGTGAAAAATAAATTTTGGTTTTAAAAGCACGCTATAGAGACACCAGATATGATTGGCAATGTGTATACTGGAACAGTTCTGCAGAGCACATACTGTAGGCCTGACACACCCGCTTGAAGACAAGTAACTGCTATTCAATCTATAACAGTGAAAAAAAAGATTTTGGTTTTAAAAGCACGCTATAGAGACACCAGATATGATTGGCAATGTGCACTGGAACAGTTCTGCAGAGCACACGCTGAAGGAAGGACTGACAGAGCCGCTTGAAGACAAGTAACTGCTATTCAATCTATAACAGTGAAAAATAAATTTTGGTTTTAAAAGCACGCTATAGAGACACCAGATATGATTGGCAATGTGCACTGGAACAGTTCTGCAGAGCACACGCTGAAGTACAAGTTGGGGATTGCCTTTTGTGAAAAGAAATTACGGCCGGGTACCTTCCACTGCGGTGTCCCAATAGCTACACATTTTTAGAACGCCTCAGACTCAACCAGATTGTATGGTAAAAGCTGGCGGGCTAATAGTTCGGACAAGCCAGCTGTCAGACGCTGGGCAAGGGGGTGACTTGGTGACATTGGCTTCTTACGCTCAAACATGTCCTTGACAGACACATGACTGTGGGCAGATGAGCGGGAACTGCTCAAGGCGGGAGACGGAGTGGCGGATGGTTGAGAGGGGGCAAGAAGGACAGCAGTGGTTGACGTGGCTGAAGATGCTGGACCAGGAGGAGGATGGCGGCTTAGAGTAGGCGTGCTGCTTGTACTCATGTGTTGATCCCATAGGCGTTTGTGATGTGAGATCATGTGCCTACGCAAAGCAGTTGTACCTAGGTGGGTGTTGGACCTCCCACGACTCAGTTTCCTTTGGCACAGGTTGCAAATGGCATCGCTGTTGTCAGAGGCAGACACACAAAAAAAATGCCACACTGCTGAGCTCTGCAATGACGGCATTCTGGTGGTGGACACAGCATGCGTTGATTGGCGTGCTGTCGGGCTGACCCCGGGTGCCGATGCATGCTGTCTGACTGTGCCACTAGCTCCTTGCGACGACCCCCCCCCTGCTTCCAACTCGTCTCCTCCTCCTCTCTGTCTCCCCATCTGAACTTTCGCCCTGTTCTTCTTCTTGCCGAGCGGGCACCCACGTGACATCCATGGACGCATCGTCATCATCAACCGCTTCGCTTGTATCTGACAACTCAGAAAAGGAAGCAGCAGCAGGTACAACATCATCATCATCACACCGTACCTCCATGTGCTTAATGCTGCCTGCCTGAGACATATCCCTGTTATCTACATCCTCTAGCAATAATGGTTGCGCATCACTCATTTCTTCAAACGGGTGTGTGAATAACTCCTCTGACATACCAAGTAAAGCGGCTGTGGTGCTAGTTTTGGTGGTGGCGGCAGGCGGGTGAGTGGTATCTTGAGAGGTGCCTGAAGCTAAGCTGGAGGAGGATGGTGTGTCAAGGTTCCGAGCGGAGGCTGTACAAGATTGGGTGTCCTGTGTTAGCCAGTCAACTATGTCCTCAGAACTTTTCAAGTTCAGGGTACGTGGCTTCTGAAAACTGGGCATTATTCTAGGGCAAAAGGGAATCACAGCACCACGACCACGACAGCCCCTGCGGGGTGGCCTGCCTCTGCCTGTCATTTTTTTGGGGATTAGTGGTACTATGCGTGCAAGCTACTGAGAGACCAGATATGATAGGCAATGTGAACTGTAACAGTTCTGCAGAGCACACACTGTAGGCCTGACACACCCGCTTGAAGACAAGTAACTGCTATTCAATCTATAACAGTGAAAAACAAATTTTCTTTTTAAAAGCACGCTATAGAGACACCAGATATGATTGGCAATGTGCACTTGAACAGTTCTGCAGAGCACACACTGTAGGCCTGACACACCCGCTTGAAGAAAAGTAACTGCTATTCAATATATAACAGTGAAAAAAAAATTTTGGTTTTAAAAGCACGCCATAGAGACACCAGATATGATTGGCAACTGTCAAAGCACGCTGGCACAGGTCTGCAGAGCACACGCTGAAGGAAGGACTGACAGAGCCGCTTGAAGGACACTGACTGGCTGCTATTAGCTTACACTAGAAACCTTTTTTCTTTGTAAAAGCACGCTATAAAGACACCAGATATGATTGGCAATGTGCACTTGAACAGTTCTGCAGAGCACACACTGTAGGCCTGACACACCCGCTTGAAGACAAGTAACTGCTATTCAATCTATAACAGTGAAAAAAAAAATTTGTTTTTAAAAGCACGCTATAGAGACACCAGATATGATTGGCAATGTGCACTTGAACAGTTCTGCAGAGCACACACTGTAGGCCTGACACACCCGCTTGAAGACAAGTAACTGCTATTCAATCTATAACAGTGAAAAATAAATTTTGGTTTTAAAAGCACGCTATAGAGACACCAGATATGATTGGCAATGTGCACTTGAACAGTTCTGCAGAGCACACACTGTAGGCCTGACAGAGCCGCTTGAAGACAAGTAACTGCTATTCAATCTATAACAGTAAAAAATAAATTTTGGTTTTAAAAGCACGCTATAGAGACACCAGATATGATTGGCAATGTGCACTGGAACAGTTCTGCAGAGCACACGCTGAAGGAAGGACTGACAGAGCCGCTTGAAGACAAGTAACTGCTATTCAATCTATAACAGTGAAAAATAAATTTTGGTTTTAAAAGCACGCTATAGAGACACCAGATATGATTGGCAATGTGCACTTGAACAGTTCTGCAGAGCACACGCTGAAGGAAGGCCTCACACACCCGCTTGAAGACAAGTAACTGCTATTCAATCTATAACAGCACGCTATAGAGACACCAGATATGTGGTGGAATCTCGGTAAAAATAAATTTAGTAGGCCGAGATTACCACGTGGCATGTGTACGTGCATATGCTGACGTATCGATCAGTTGGTTGCACGAGGCAAGATACGATCAGTAGTGTACGGAGCATGTGCAAGAATACAGGATATAGTATTCCCCTCCTCCATTGTGCTGGACAAGCCATGCGGTCAAACAGGAAGTTAATTCTTATTTGTGTTGATTGGTTAAGAGAATGTGCGGGTGGAGCTTAATATGGGAGGAGTTATATGCCTATATAAGGAGCCTGCACTATTGTCCGGGGCTCAGAACTTGTGGTATTTTGGTGACGCTAGTCCCTCTGAGTCCCGATCGGTGATCCAATAAAGAATCTCTTCCTTCCTGAAGAAACCTGTGTCCATCTCTCTGTGCTTGGCTTCCGTCAGTTTCTCCGGTATCATTTGGTGCATTGGCCGGGAAGCTCATCGTTCAACGGTAGCTGAGAGGCAGAGGCGTGAGACGGTCTATCTTTGCCCACGTTCTCTACGGCTGCACCCCTGAACTTCTGCGTGGACCTCCCTTCGTCTCGGCGCCACTGGTCTGTTGTCCAGGAGATCATCGGCCTCTACGTGAGAAGTGCTGGGGTGTCCCCGTCGATGAGTGTGAACTCAGGTTCAGGAACGAGGAGGTAAGACAACTGCTGTTTTAGACGGCAGGACCCGCTAGGGGTATACCGATTGTGCGGTAGGCCCAAAGGGGTTTTTGAATCTGTATCTGCCCCCTCTGTCGGAGGGAAGGAGCGAAGGCGCACCGCTCGATCGAACGCTCTTTAGTCAGACCGTTTGATTCTGTTAGTCAGGCGGGGCTCTGGTGTAAATAGCCCTAGCCGGACACCGGTGTCTTGTCTAGACTAGCGTTCTAGGGTGTACATTTTGTTCGCTAGGTCGGAGAGACCGGGAGACTAAGCGGCGTCTGTGTAAATTCGGTTCGCTAGTTCTCATCCTATCTGGGCTAAGTGGGAAGGCGTGTAAATTTGGAACCCACTAGACTTTTGATAGTGCGACTAAGAGGCGTCTGTGTAAATTCGGTCCTCTAGCTCGCTATATATGTGGTGATTGGGCAGTGTGGCTAACCAAAACGTATGTAGATTGTTTTTAGGTAGTCCATTCAAGGTACTGGCCAATAGTTTAGTTGGGAATTGTAAATGTGTTAACGATTGTTTTAGTAAAGTGTATATCTTGTTAGATAGCGCGAGCTCAGCCGTCTAGCGAGAGTGTTAATAGTGTGTTGCTGTATTATAGTGCACGGTACCATAACCCTGTATATTTACTGACACTGTATATAAGTACTAATCACTGTCGTCCATTGCATGTTTTAACACCATAACCACTAATAATTGTATTGTGACCTTAACTTGTGCTTTGACCTATGCTAACCGTACTGTAACCGCTATTTGTAAAAGACGATGTTACTGGGGTGTGTTATAGACGGGTAATTCGTATATAGAGAATTATAGCGTGGGTGACTGTATAGTTACGCCAAAGGGCATAATATTGATTATATAGTGACTGGTGTAACAGCTGTGTGTGTACGGGAATTCCCTGAGTGTTTATTGTTATTGTGTACGTTTCACTTGGTAACCGTACCACGTGGTGCTGTTGCCAGAGGAAACGGGTGTGACTGTTGAATAGTACGCGTGTATAGTATTCGTTGTCGACGACGTTCCATTGTTAAGTATGGGTGCGTCGCAGTCAACGATTCCGGATCCCTTAGGTTGTATGGTGAAGAATTTTAAAAAGGGATTTAAAATTTGTGATTTTGGGGTAAAGATGTCTCCTGTACGTTTAGTTACTTTGTGTACTAGGGAGTGGCCTACTTTGGTTGCGGCATGGCCGCCACGTGGCAGTTTGGATCCAACTCTGGTACAGCGCTTACACGTGGCTGTATCGGGTAGGCCTGAACTTTACGGCCAGTTTCCTTATATTGACTGTTGGAGACAGGCCGTAAATGACTCGCCAAAATGGCTCCAGACATGCCACGAGGAGCAGTGTCGCCTCATGGTAGCTAGGACTTGTTCGTCCACTAGGACTGGTGTTAGGCCCATTTTGGACACGCCCCCTGAGTCCGAGATCCCTTTGCCGCCCCCTTACTTTCCGTTAAGAAGAAGTGACGCAAACGCAGGAAGTCCTGCACCCCTCCCCTCATTACCCTCATCCACTTCCGCTTCCTCCTCCAGTACAGGATCCACCCCCCCTCGTACTAAATCTCCCCTTCCGGAACCAGAACCCACCCCCATTAAAAACGAATATCCTGATTTGGCGCCACTTCAGACTTCCGGTCAAGCTTCATCTAGCTCGGCTCGAAGTGTTTTATTTACGACCTTTTCCCAAAACCAACCTCCCACATCCCCATACCCTATCTCTCCCCGACCGGAACCCATGACTGACGCCTCTCTACGTAGCCCCATCCAAACCCGACAGTTGACTGGTGCCCAACAATTAAAGCACTATCAGATGCCTCTTCGCCTAAATCCCGGGTCAGCTTATATCGATGCCGCAGGTCAAATGGCACACGCTGACCCAGTCTTCGTATATGTCCCATTTACCACTACCGACCTTTTAAACTGGAAGACCCATAATTCCTCGTATACTGAGAAACCACAAGCCATGACTGATCTGTTCACCTCAATAATACAGACGCATAATCCGACATGGGCTGATTGCCAGCAGTTACTAATGACTTTATTTAACAATGAGGAAAGGACAAGAATAAATCAAGCAGCCATTAAAGCACTAGAGGATAGAGCCCGTGCTTTGAACCAAGCTAATCCAGCAGCATGGGCCGCAACACATTATCCCAACACTGATCCCGACTGGAACGTAAATGGTGCTGATATGGTTCAACTCAGAGCCTATAGAGACGCTATAATTGCTGGCATGAAAGCAGGAGGAAAGAAAGCCATTAACATGTCGAAGACAGTTGAGGTGATCCAGAAAAGCGATGAAGCGCCCAGTGTCTTTTATGACCGATTATTGGAGGCATACCGCTTGTATACCCCCTTTAATCCGGAAGACGCAGATAATTCCCGAATGGTTAACTCCGCCTTTGTCAGCCAAGCATACGGAGATATTAAGCGCAAGCTACAAAAGTTAGAAGGGTTTGCAGGTATGTCCATCACCCAACTAATGGAGGTAGCAAATAAGGTCTATATGAACAGGGATACAGAAAGTAAGAAAGAGGAAGAGCGCAAGATGCGTAAAAAGGCTGATATGCTAGCGGTAGCGATCGCAGGCGTAGATAGACGGGGCCCAGATAGAGGCGATAGTAAGTGGAATGAGGAACCTCTAAGTAGAAATCAGTGCGCTTACTGTAAGGAAGAAGGGCATTGGAGAAATGAGTGTCCGCGAAGAGAACAGTCTGAGAGAGACAGACCTAGGTCAGGTTACCGAAACTTTAGAGGCAGAGCGAGAGGTAGAGGAGGCCCCGGAGGGAGTAATGGTTATAGAGGGAGTAATGGGAACAGAGGAAGTGTTAGGGAAGACAGGTATATTCCAGCAGCGCAAAGGTCCCGCGATAGAGAAGGTAGGGACTTCGTAGGATTGGCTGACACGGTCATGGAGGACTATTGATACCGACCGGGCTCCATCCCCCTTGGTCGAGCGGAGCCTATGGTCGATGTATCAATAGGGGGGAAAAGGAGTGCGTTCATGATCGACACTGGTGCTGAACATTCAGTGGTGACTAATCTGGTTGCTCCTCCATCTGGAAGGACTATTACTGTGATAGGAGCAACTGGAAGAAGTGCTGAAAAACCGGTTCTTAAAAGTCGACTCTGTACATTGGGAGGCCACGTAGTAAAACACCAATTCCTTTATATGCCTGAATGTCCAGTCCAATTGCTGGGACGTGATATGCTATCAAAATTACAAGCGCAGATTACGTTCCTACCAAATGGAACAACATCCTTAAAGTTTAATGGACCCTCAGGTATTATGACTTTATCCGTACCAAAGGAAGAAGAGTGGCGACTTTATACAGTGTTGACTAGCCAAAACCCTAGGAGTGATGAGACATTGTTTAACATACCAGGAGTTTGGGCAGAGAACAACCCACCAGGACTGGCCCGCAATATTCCACCTATAAAAATTGAACTGAAACATGGGGTTTATCCAGTGAGCCTAAGACAATATCACATTCCGCAGAAGGCTAAGAAGAACATCCAATCCTATCTGGATAAGTTCATACGGTATGGTATCCTAAAATTCTGTACTTCCCCCTGGAACACCCCATTGCTGCCTGTTCAAAAGCCCGGTACAGATGAGTATCGACCTGTGCAGGACTTAAGAGCAGTCAATGATGCGGTTGTTAGTATACATCCAGTTGTACCCAATCCATATAACCTGCTTGCTTTAATTCCGGGCGGGGCTACTTACTTCACAGTCTTAGATCTCAAAGATGCCTTCTTTTGCCTCCGAATTGCCGCAGAAAGTCAATGTATTTTCGCTTTCCAATGGGAGAATGCTGTAACGGGCTCAAAACGCCAAATGACTTGGACAAGACTGCCCCAAGGGTTTAAAAATTCACCTACCCTATTTGGTTCAGCCCTAAGTCAAGATCTACTGGATTTCGAGTCCATCCCAGGAGAGTGTGTATTGTTACAGTATGTAGATGACTTGTTGATAGCAGCAGTTACAAAAGAAATCTGTCAGCAAGCAACGCACGATCTACTACACATTCTCTGGAAGGCAGGATACAAGGTGTCTAGAAAGAAGGCTCAGTTGTGTTTGCCAACTGTCAAGTATCTGGGATTCCATATCTCTGAAGGTCAAAGGATTATGGGGCCAGAGAGAAAAGAAGCTGTCTGCCAAATACCAATACCCAGGAATAGAAGACAAGTGCGAGAATTCTTGGGGGCAGCAGGCTTCTGTAGGATATGGATTCCCAGCTATGCGATACTGGCAAAACCTCTGTACGCAGCCATCAAAGGTACAGAGCACGACCCCTTCTTATGGACCCAAGAACAGCAAACGGCATTTGAAGATGTGAAGAAGGCTTTGATGAGTGCCCCAGCATTAGGTCTACCTGATCACACACGACCATTCTACTTATATGTACACGAGCAGAGAAGAATGGCTGTGGGAGTATTGACACAGTACTTGGGATCATGGCAAAGACCTGTTGCCTACATGTCTAAGCAATTGGATGCAGTGGCCAGCGGACTTCCACCTTGTCTAAGAGCCGTAGCTGCAGCCGCCCTGCTAGTAGCTGAAGCCGATAAACTCACTCTGGGTCAAGAACTTTATGTACGAGTTCCACATGCAGTACAGACGTTGTTGGATTACAAAGGAAATCATTGGTTTAGTAACAGCCGTATGACCAAGTATCAAGCAATGTTGTGTGAAAACCCAAGAGTGCATTTAGAGACTGTAAACACCTTAAATCCAGCTACCCTTTTGCCACAACCTACTGAAAGTCAACATGATTGTTTGGAAGTGATGGATGAAGTATTTTCAAGTAGACCAGATCTTCGTGATTTTCCCATCCAGAACCCCGATGTTCAATATTACACCGACGGCAGTAGTTATGTGAAAGAAGGGATCCGCTATGCAGGATATGCAGTAACAACAATAGACAAGGTGATAGAAGCTCGGCCACTGGCAAAAGGAACATCAGCACAAAAGGCAGAATTAATAGCACTAACACGAGCGTTACAATTGGCTGAAGGTTTAAGAGTAAATATCTATACGGACTCTAAGTATGCGTTCTTAACCACTCATGCCCACGGAGGTTTGTATAAAGAAAGAGGACTACTGAATTCAGAAGGCAAAGAAATCAAATACGCAGCCGAAATCCTACAACTATTGGAAGCAGTGTGGGAGCCGAAAGAAGTCGGTATCATACATTGTCGAGCGCATCTGAGAGGAGATGGTGATGTAACCAAGGGAAATCGGATGGCAGATAGTGCAGCTAAGCGTGCTGCTGAATCAGGAAGACAGGAGTATGTGGGGCATATAGCTGCTCTTATACCAACTCCACTGTCCCAATGGACTCCAGTTTATACAGCTCAAGAAGAGGAGTGGTTAAAGACTGAACCGGGAAAGTATCTGGAGAACAAGTGGTATCAGCTAGAAGATGGAAGAATAGTTATACCAGCATCGCTAGCGGTAGAAATTGTCCAAAATTATCATAACGGGACACATTCTGGGAGAGACAGTACTGAAGAATCTCTTAGAAAACATTTCTACATACCAAGATTGTCCAACTTGACTCAGGCCATTGTACGCAGATGTGTAACGTGTGCTAAGAATAATGCAAGACAAGGACCAGTAAAGCCACCAGGAGTCCAGTTTATGGGGGGACTCCCCATGTCCGATCTACAAATAGACTTTACAGTGATGCCTAAATCGGGTGGACATCGTTACCTGCTGGTAATTGTGTGCACCTATTCAGGCTGGGTAGAAGCATGTCCTACTCGTACAGAGAAAGCAGGAGAAGTTGTAAGATTCCTGCTACGAGAAATAATACCTCGATATGGACTACCCTGTTCTATAGGATCGGACAATGGTCCAGCTTTTGTTCACCAGTGCCTACAACAACTGACTCATATGCTTGGTATAAAGTGGAGGCTTCATACTGCATATAGACCCCAGAGTTCTGGTAAGGTAGAGAGAATGAATAGAACTATAAAGAACCAGTTGGCTAAAATGTGTCAGGAAACCCAACTTAAGTGGAACGTTCTCTTACCTATAGCTCTATTGCGAATCCGCAGTACCCCTACCAGAAGGATGGGCCTCTCTCCTTTTGAAATTATGTATGGGCGACCACCTCCCGTACTTGGTAACTTAAGGGGGGATTTGAGTCAGTTGGGAGAAGGAATTACCCGGCAGCAGGTTGTAGAGTTGGGTAAGACTATGGAGGAGGTACAGAAATGGGTACAAGATAGATTACCTGTGAATATTTATCCCCCTGTTCATAGTTATCATCCAGGAGATCAAGTGTGGATTAAAGAGTGGAATAATGTACCGTTAGGGCCCAAGTGGAGAGGTCCTTATGTTGTTCTTTTGTCTACCCCTACAGCGATAAAAGTAGCCGAAGTGACTCCGTGGATACATCACTCCAGGGTTAAACCAGCAGCAGTCGATTCTTGGCAAGTTACAGCAGATCCAGAGAATCCCTGCAAGATCCGGTTAAAACGCACTACTCAGTCGGAGTAACGAGGAATCGTGTGGATTACAAATTTTATTGTTACAGGTGTGAGTGAGAAGGCCATAATAAAGCCTGTCCGCTTACCAACACATAGTGTATAAGCCAGGAAAGTCTCGAAGGGACACCTGTGAAGACGAGCAGAACTCCATTCCCTGCAGCCCTCACATCCTGGAAGCTGAGGCTCCATCGCACGGACGAAGACTGAGGATGACGGCGAAAGATGTGCTTTTGATTGTGTTTATTTACATGTGTTTTTATATTCAGGAAGGTAGAGGTACCGACACTCCTAGCTGTGAGGTATGCATTAAGACTACGAGAACAGGTAACCATATTTCCCAAACCCTAATTTGGCATTCACAATACGAGTGTAAAGGAGATGTATCGAGATGTAGATACTTAAATATAGATTATAGTGTGTGCCATTTAGGAGTAGGAGAACCTAAGTGCTTCAGTCCGGAGTATCAGCCTCGTACAATTTGGTTGACTCTCAGGAATGGAGATCCTCAGGGGACCCTAATTAATAAGACGGTGTTAGAATCCGTACATTCTTCGGGTGTTCTGCTATTTGATGCGTGTAAAGCGATATCGAGTGGTAGAAAGCCGTGGAATGTATGTGGGGATCTTAGATGGGAGAGGACGTATGGGTCTAACGATAAATACATTTGTCCCAGTAGCAAAAATAAATATGTAAGTCCTAGATGCCCAAATAAAGACTATAACTTTTGCCCATATTGGTCTTGTGTGGGGTGGGCGACTTGGGGACAGACAGTAGATAAAGACATGATAGTGACTAAGTTGCCGACTAGCCCATATTGTAAGTCTATGGAATGCAACCCAGTCCATATACTTATTAATAACCCCGACAAGTTCTTAGATAAGTATGGAAATTTATTTGGGTTTCAGATATACGGGACGGGTTTAGATCCTGGGACATTATTGTTTATAGGAATAGAGACTGATACGGTATCCTCCCAGACTCATCAAGTATACCATTCCTTTTACGAAGAGATGAGTATAGATAATAAGATCCCCCATAATGCTAAAAACCTGTTTATCGATCTAGCTGAAAGTATTGCCGGTAGTCTTAATGTTACCAACTGCTATGTGTGTGGAGGTACTAACATGGGAGACCAATGGCCTTGGGAAGCAAAGGAGGTAATGTCCGGTTCTGAGGCAGTTGACCAATTAATATCTACACAAGCCGATTATCATATGAGTGTTAGGGGTAAATCTGAGTGGAGATTAAAGACCTCCATCATAGGTTATGTTTGCATAGCAAGGAAAGGAATAATGTATAATACTTCTGTAGGAGAATTAACTTGTCTAGGGCAAAAAGCTTATGATGATGATACAAAGAATACAACTTGGTGGTCGGCTTCAAATGTCTCAGAACCATCTAACCCGTTTGCTAGATACGCCAATTTAAAGGACGTGTGGTTTGATTTATCCATCACATCTACCTGGAGAGCCCCAGCAAATTTGTACTGGATCTGTGGTAAGAAAGCCTATTCGGAGTTGCCACAGGACTGGGAAGGGGCATGTGTGTTGGGTATGCTCAAACCATCCTTCTTCTTGTTACCAATTGAAACAGGTGAGACTTTAGGTGTTAAAGTGTATGATGTGAATCATAGGAAGAAAAGGGGACCCTTAGAGATAGGCACCTGGGAAGATAATGAATGGCCTCCCCAGCGTATCATAGATTATTATGGGCCAGCCACGTGGGCAGAAGATGGTACCTTTGGTTACAGAACCCCTATTTATATGCTCAACCGCATTATAAGATTACAGGCGGTGGTTGAGATTATCACTAACGAAACATCACAAGCGCTCAATCTCCTAGTGAAACATAATACCAGGATGAGGACAGCAGTATACCAGAATAGATTAGCCTTGGATTACCTTTTGGCAGTAGAGGGAGGTGTATGTGGGAAGTTTAACCTAAGCAATTGCTGTCTTCAAATAGATGACGAAGGGCAAGCAATAGCTGAGCTTACTAGCCATATGGTTAAACTAGCGCATGTGCCTACTCAGGTATGGAAAGGGTACAATCCAAGTAGTTGGTTTGGTAGCTGGTATGAGTGGTTTGGAGGGCTTAAGGCAGTGGTAGGTGGAGTCCTACTGATTTTACTGTTGTGTCTACTCCTACCGTGTCTTATACCCTTAGTAGTTAGGTCTGTGCAAAGCCTGATAGGAAGTATAGCAGAGAGGAAGGCTGCTGCACAGATAATGGCGATATATAAGTATAAGGCTCTAGATCAAGGAGAACCAATGCAGGAAGATGAGTGTTAAAAGATTCACATCATAAGATAAGTCTGGTCTGGTTCAAGGTAACTTGCGGTGTAAGCAAAACTAAGGTTAAGTGATGCCTCAAGTAATTGTAAAATATCAAGAGGCATCAAAGGGGGGAATGTGGTGGAATCTCGGTAAAAATAAATTTAGTAGGCCGAGATTACCACGTGGCATGTGTACGTGCATATGCTGACGTATCGATCAGTTGGTTGCACGAGGCAAGATACGATCAGTAGTGTACGGAGCATGTGCAAGAATACAGGATATAGTATTCCCCTCCTCCATTGTGCTGGACAAGCCATGCGGTCAAACAGGAAGTTAATTTTTATTTGTGTTGATTGGTTAAGAGAATGTGCGGGTGGAGCTTAATATGGGAGGAGTTATATGCCTATATAAGGAGCCTGCACTATTGTCCGGGGCTCAGAACTTGTGGTATTTTGGTGACGCTAGTCCCTCTGAGTCCCGATCGGTGATCCAATAAAGAATCTCTTCCTTCCTGAAGAAACCTGTGTCCATCTCTCTGTGCTTGGCTTCCGTCAGTTTCTCCGGTATCAGATATGATTGGCAATGTGCACTGGAACAGTTCTGCAGAGCACACGCTGAAGGAAGGACTGACAGAGCCGCTTGAAGACAAGTAACTGCTATTCAATCTATAACAGTGAAAAATAAATTTTGGTTTTAAAAGCACGCTATAGAGACACCAGATATGATTGGCAATGTGCACTTGAACAGTTCTGCAGAGCACACGCTGAAGGAAGGACTGACAGAGCCGCTTGAAGACAAGTAACTGCTATTCAATCTATAACAGTGAAAAATAAATTTTGGTTTTAAAAGCACGCTATAGAGACACCAAATATGATTGGCAATGTGCACTTGAACAGTTCTGCAGAGCACACACTGTAGGCCTGACAGAGCCGCTTGAAGACAAGTAACTGCTATTCAATCTATAACAGTGAAAAATAAATTTTGGTTTTAAAAGCACGCTATAGAGACACCAGATATGATTGGCAATGTGCACTGGAACAGTTCTGCAGAGCACACGCTGAAGGAAGGACTGACAGAGCCGCTTGAAGACAAGTAACTGCTATTCAATCTATAACAGTGAAAAATAAATTTTGGTTTTAAAAGCACGCTATAGAGACACCAGATATGATTGGCAATGTGCACTTGAACAGTTCTGCAGAGCACACACTGTAGGCCTGACAGAGCCGCTTGAAGACAAGTAACTGCTATTCAATCTATAACAGTGAAAAATAAATTTTGGTTTTAAAAGCACGCTATAGAGACACCAAATATGATTGGCAATGTGCACTGGAACAGTTCTGCAGAGCACACGCTGAAGGAAGGACTGACAGAGCCGCTTGAAGACAAGTAACTGCTATTCAATCTATAACAGTGAAAAATAAATTTTGGTTTTAAAAGCACGCTATAGAGACACCAGATATGATTGGCAATGTGCACTGGAACAGTTCTGCAGAGCACACACTGTAGGCCTGACACACCCGCTTGAAGACAAGTAACTGCTATTCAATCTATAACAGTGAAAAAAAAGATTTTGGTTTTAAAAGCACGCTATAGAGACACCAGATATGATTGGCAATGTGCACTTGAACAGTTCTGCAGAGCACACGCTGAAGGAAGGACTGACAGAGCCGCTTGAAGACAAGTAACTGCTATTCAATCTATAACAGTGAAAAATAAATTTTTGGTTTTAAAAGCACGCTATAGAGACACCAGATATGATTGGCAATGTGCACTGGAACAGTTCTGCAGAGCACACGCTGAAGGAAGGACTGACAGAGCCGCTTGAAGACAAGTAACTGCTATTCAATCTATAACAGTGAAAAATAAATTTTGGTTTTAAAAGCACGCTATAGAGACACCAGATATGATTGGCAATGTGCACTGGAACAGTTCTGCAGAGCACACGCTGAAGGAAGGACTGACAGAGCCGCTTGAAGACAAGTAACTGCTATTCAATCTATAACAGTGAAAAATAAATTTTGGTTTTAAAAGCACGCTATAGAGACACCAGATATGATTGGCAATGTGCACTTGAACAGGTCTGCAGAGCACACACTGTAGGCCTGACAGAGCCGCTTGAAGACAAGTAACTGCTATTCAATCTATAACAGTGAAAAATACATTTTGGTTTTAAAAGCATGCTATAGAGACACCAGATATGATTGGCAATGTGCACTGGAACAGTTCTGCAGAGCACACGCTGAAGGAAGGACTGACAGAGCCGCTTGAAGACAAGTAACTGCTATTCAATCTATAACAGTGAAAAATAAATTTTGGTTTTAAAAGCACGCTATAGAGACACCAGATATGATTGGCAATGTGCACTGGAACAGTTCTGCAGAGCACACACTGTAGGCCTGACACACCCGCTTGAAGACAAGTAACTGCTATTCAATCTATAACAGTGAAAAAAAAGATTTTGGTTTTAAAAGCACGCTATAGAGACACCAGATATGATTGGCAATGTGCACTTGAACAGTTCTGCAGAGCACACGCTGAAGGAAGGACTGACAGAGCCGCTTGAAGACAAGTAACTGCTATTCAATCTATAACAGTGAAAAATAAATTTTGGTTTTAAAAGCACGCTATAGAGACACCAGATATGATTGGCAATGTGCACTGGAACAGTTCTGCAGAGCACACGCTGAAGGAAGGACTGACAGAGCCGCTTGAAGACAAGTAACTGCTATTCAATCTATAACAGTGAAAAATAAATTTTGGTTTTAAAAGCACGCTATAGAGACACCAGATATGATTGGCAATGTGCACTGGAACAGTTCTGCAGAGCACACGCTGAAGTACAAGTTGGGGATTGCCTTTTGTGAAAAGAAATTACGGCCGGGTACCTTCCACTGCGGTGTCCCAATAGCTACAAATTTTTAGAACGCCTCAGACTCAACCAGATTGTATGGTAAAAGCTGGCGGGCTAATAGTTCGGACAAGCCAGCTGTCAGACGCTGGGCAAGGGGGTGACTTGGTGACATTGGCTTCTTACGCTCAAACATGTCCTTGACAGACACATGACTGTGGGCAGATGAGCGGGAACTGCTCAAGGCGGGAGACGGAGTGGCGGATGGTTGAGAGGGGGCAAGAAGGACAGCAGTGGTTGACGTGGCTGAAGATGCTGGACCAGGAGGAGGATGGCGGCTTAGAGTAGGCGTGCTGCTTGTACTCATGTGTTGATCCCATAGGCGTTTGTGATGTGAGATCATGTGCCTACGCAAAGCAGTTGTACCTAGGTGGGTGTTGGACCTCCCACGACTCAGTTTCCTTTGGCACAGGTTGCAAATGGCATCGCTGTTGTCAGAGGCAGACACACAAAAAAAATGCCACACTGCTGAGCTCTGCAATGACGGCATTCTGGTGGTGGACACAGCATGCGTTGATTGGCGTGCTGTCGGGCTGACCCCGGGTGCCGATGCATGCTGTCTGACTGTGCCACTAGCTCCTTGCGACGACCCCCCCCCTGCTTCCAACTCGTCTCCTCCTCCTCTCTGTCTCCCCATCTGAACTTTCGCCCTGTTCTTCTTCTTGCCGAGCGGGCACCCACGTGACATCCATGGACGCATCGTCATCATCAACCGCTTCGCTTGTATCTGACAACTCAGAAAAGGAAGCAGCAGCAGGTACAACATCATCATCATCACACCGTACCTCCATGTGCTTAATGCTGCCTGCCTGAGACATATCCCTGTTATCTACATCCTCTAGCAATAATGGTTGCGCATCACTCATTTCTTCAAACGGGTGTGTGAATAACTCCTCTGACATACCAAGTAAAGCGGCTGTGGTGCTAGTTTTGGTGGTGGCGGCAGGCGGGTGAGTGGTATCTTGAGAGGTGCCTGAAGCTAAGCTGGAGGAGGATGGTGCGTCAAGGTTCCGAGCGGAGGCTGTACAAGATTGGGTGTCCTGTGTTAGCCAGTCAACTATGTCCTCAGAACTTTTCAAGTTCAGGGTACGTGGCTTCTGAAAACTGGGCATTATTCTAGGGCAAAAGGGAATCACAGCACCACGACCACGACAGCCCCTGCGGGGTGGCCTGCCTCTGCCTGTCATTTTTTTGGGGATTAGTGGTACTATGCGTGCAAGCTACTGAGAGACCAGATATGATAGGCAATGTGAACTGTAACAGTTCTGCAGAGCACACACTGTAGGCCTGACACACCCGCTTGAAGACAAGTAACTGCTATTCAATCTATAACAGTGAAAAACAAATTTTCTTTTTAAAAGCACGCTATAGAGACACCAGATATGATTGGCAATGTGCACTTGAACAGTTCTGCAGAGCACACACTGTAGGCCTGACACACCCGCTTGAAGAAAAGTAACTGCTATTCAAACTATAACAGTGAAAAAAAAATTTTGGTTTTAAAAGCACGCCATGGAGACACCAGATATGATTGGCAACTGTCAAAGCACGCTGGCACAGGTCTGCAGAGCACACGCTGAAGGAAGGACTGACAGAGCCGCTTGAAGGACACTGACTGGCTGCTATTAGCTTACACTAGAAACCTTTTTTCTTTGTAAAAGCACGCTATAAAGACACCAGATATGATTGGCAATGTGCACTTGAACAGTTCTGCAGAGCACACACTGTAGGCCTGACACACCCGCTTGAAGACAAGTAACTGCTATTCAATCTATAACAGTGAAAAATAAATTTTGGTTTTAAAAGCACGCTATAGAGACACCAGATATGATTGGCAATGTGCACTTGAACAGTTCTGCAGAGCACACACTGTAGGCCTGACACACCCGCTTGAAGACAAGTAACTGCTATTCAATCTATAACAGTGAAAAATAAATTTTGGTTTTAAAAGCACGCTATAGAGACACCAGATATGATTGGCAATGTGCACTGGAACAGTTCTGCAGAGCACACGCTGAAGGAAGGACTGACAGAGCCGCTTGAAGACAAGTAACTGCTATTCAATCTATAACAGTGAAAAATAAATTTTGGTTTTAAAAGCACGCTATAGAGACACCAGATATGATTGGCAATGTGCACTTGAACAGTTCTGCAGAGCACACACTGTAGGCCTGACAGAGCCGCTTGAAGACAAGTAACTGCTATTCAATCTATAACAGTAAAAAATAAATTTTGGTTTTAAAAGCACGCTATAGAGACACCAGATATGATTGGCAATGTGCACTGGAACAGTTCTGCAGAGCACACGCTGAAGGAAGGACTGACAGAGCCGCTTGAAGACAAGTAACTGCTATTCAATCTATAACAGTGAAAAATAAATTTTGGTTTTAAAAGCACGCTATAGAGACACCAGATATGATTGGCAATGTGCACTTGAACAGTTCTGCAGAGCACACGCTGAAGGAAGGCCTCACACACCCGCTTGAAGACAAGTAACTGCTATTCAATCTATAACAGCACGCTATAGAGACACCAGATATGATTGGCAATGTGCACTGGAACAGTTCTGCAGAGCACACGCTGAAGGAAGGACTGACAGAGCCGCTTGAAGACAAGTAACTGCTATTCAATCTATAACAGTGAAAAATAAATTTTGGTTTTAAAAGCACGCTATAGAGACACCAGATATGATTGGCAATGTGCACTTGAACAGTTCTGCAGAGCACACGCTGAAGGAAGGACTGACAGAGCCGCTTGAAGACAAGTAACTGCTATTCAATCTATAACAGTGAAAAATAAATTTTGGTTTTAAAAGCACGCTATAGAGACACCAAATATGATTGGCAATGTGCACTTGAACAGTTCTGCAGAGCACACACTGTAGGCCTGACAGAGCCGCTTGAAGACAAGTAACTGCTATTCAATCTATAACAGTGAAAAATAAATTTTGGTTTTAAAAGCACGCTATAGAGACACCAGATATGATTGGCAATGTGCACTTGAACAGTTCTGCAGAGCACACGCTGAAGGAAGGACTGACAGAGCCGCTTGAAGACAAGTAACTGCTATTCAATCTATAACAGTGAAAAATAAATTTTTGGTTTTAAAAGCACGCTATAGAGACACCAGATATGATTGGCAATGTGCACTGGAACAGTTCTGCAGAGCACACGCTGAAGGAAGGACTGACAGAGCCGCTTGAAGACAAGTAACTGCTATTCAATCTATAACAGTGAAAAATAAATTTTGGTTTTAAAAGCACGCTATAGAGACACCAGATATGATTGGCAATGTGCACTGGAACAGTTCTGCAGAGCACACGCTGAAGGAAGGACTGACAGAGCCGCTTGAAGACAAGTAACTGCTATTCAATCTATAACAGTGAAAAATAAATTTTGGTTTTAAAAGCACGCTATAGAGACACCAGATATGATTGGCAATGTGCACTTGAACAGGTCTGCAGAGCACACACTGTAGGCCTGACAGAGCCGCTTGAAGACAAGTAACTGCTATTCAATCTATAACAGTGAAAAATACATTTTGGTTTTAAAAGCATGCTATAGAGACACCAGATATGATTGGCAATGTGCACTGGAACAGTTCTGCAGAGCACACGCTGAAGGAAGGACTGACAGAGCCGCTTGAAGACAAGTAACTGCTATTCAATCTATAACAGTGAAAAATAAATTTTGGTTTTAAAAGCACGCTATAGAGACACCAGATATGATTGGCAATGTGCACTGGAACAGTTCTGCAGAGCACACACTGTAGGCCTGACACACCCGCTTGAAGACAAGTAACTGCTATTCAATCTATAACAGTGAAAAAAAAGATTTTGGTTTTAAAAGCACGCTATAGAGACACCAGATATGATTGGCAATGTGCACTTGAACAGTTCTGCAGAGCACACGCTGAAGGAAGGACTGACAGAGCCGCTTGAAGACAAGTAACTGCTATTCAATCTATAACAGTGAAAAATAAATTTTGGTTTTAAAAGCACGCTATAGAGACACCAGATATGATTGGCAATGTGCACTGGAACAGTTCTGCAGAGCACACGCTGAAGGAAGGACTGACAGAGCCGCTTGAAGACAAGTAACTGCTATTCAATCTATAACAGTGAAAAATAAATTTTGGTTTTAAAAGCACGCTATAGAGACACCAGATATGATTGGCAATGTGCACTGGAACAGTTCTGCAGAGCACACGCTGAAGTACAAGTTGGGGATTGCCTTTTGTGAAAAGAAATTACGGCCGGGTACCTTCCACTGCGGTGTCCCAATAGCTACAAATTTTTAGAACGCCTCAGACTCAACCAGATTGTATGGTAAAAGCTGGCGGGCTAATAGTTCGGACAAGCCAGCTGTCAGACGCTGGGCAAGGGGGTGACTTGGTGACATTGGCTTCTTACGCTCAAACATGTCCTTGACAGACACATGACTGTGGGCAGATGAGCGGGAACTGCTCAAGGCGGGAGACGGAGTGGCGGATGGTTGAGAGGGGGCAAGAAGGACAGCAGTGGTTGACGTGGCTGAAGATGCTGGACCAGGAGGAGGATGGCGGCTTAGAGTAGGCGTGCTGCTTGTACTCATGTGTTGATCCCATAGGCGTTTGTGATGTGAGATCATGTGCCTACGCAAAGCAGTTGTACCTAGGTGGGTGTTGGACCTCCCACGACTCAGTTTCCTTTGGCACAGGTTGCAAATGGCATCGCTGTTGTCAGAGGCAGACACACAAAAAAAATGCCACACTGCTGAGCTCTGCAATGACGGCATTCTGGTGGTGGACACAGCATGCGTTGATTGGCGTGCTGTCGGGCTGACCCCGGGTGCCGATGCATGCTGTCTGACTGTGCCACTAGCTCCTTGCGACGACCCCCCCCCTGCTTCCAACTCGTCTCCTCCTCCTCTCTGTCTCCCCATCTGAACTTTCGCCCTGTTCTTCTTCTTGCCGAGCGGGCACCCACGTGACATCCATGGACGCATCGTCATCATCAACCGCTTCGCTTGTATCTGACAACTCAGAAAAGGAAGCAGCAGCAGGTACAACATCATCATCATCACACCGTACCTCCATGTGCTTAATGCTGCCTGCCTGAGACATATCCCTGTTATCTACATCCTCTAGCAATAATGGTTGCGCATCACTCATTTCTTCAAACGGGTGTGTGAATAACTCCTCTGACATACCAAGTAAAGCGGCTGTGGTGCTAGTTTTGGTGGTGGCGGCAGGCGGGTGAGTGGTATCTTGAGAGGTGCCTGAAGCTAAGCTGGAGGAGGATGGTGCGTCAAGGTTCCGAGCGGAGGCTGTACAAGATTGGGTGTCCTGTGTTAGCCAGTCAACTATGTCCTCAGAACTTTTCAAGTTCAGGGTACGTGGCTTCTGAAAACTGGGCATTATTCTAGGGCAAAAGGGAATCACAGCACCACGACCACGACAGCCCCTGCGGGGTGGCCTGCCTCTGCCTGTCATTTTTTTGGGGATTAGTGGTACTATGCGTGCAAGCTACTGAGAGACCAGATATGATAGGCAATGTGAACTGTAACAGTTCTGCAGAGCACACACTGTAGGCCTGACACACCCGCTTGAAGACAAGTAACTGCTATTCAATCTATAACAGTGAAAAACAAATTTTCTTTTTAAAAGCACGCTATAGAGACACCAGATATGATTGGCAATGTGCACTTGAACAGTTCTGCAGAGCACACACTGTAGGCCTGACACACCCGCTTGAAGAAAAGTAACTGCTATTCAAACTATAACAGTGAAAAAAAAATTTTGGTTTTAAAAGCACGCCATGGAGACACCAGATATGATTGGCAACTGTCAAAGCACGCTGGCACAGGTCTGCAGAGCACACGCTGAAGGAAGGACTGACAGAGCCGCTTGAAGGACACTGACTGGCTGCTATTAGCTTACACTAGAAACCTTTTTTCTTTGTAAAAGCACGCTATAAAGACACCAGATATGATTGGCAATGTGCACTTGAACAGTTCTGCAGAGCACACACTGTAGGCCTGACACACCCGCTTGAAGACAAGTAACTGCTATTCAATCTATAACAGTGAAAAATAAATTTTGGTTTTAAAAGCACGCTATAGAGACACCAGATATGATTGGCAATGTGCACTTGAACAGTTCTGCAGAGCACACACTGTAGGCCTGACACACCCGCTTGAAGACAAGTAACTGCTATTCAATCTATAACAGTGAAAAATAAATTTTGGTTTTAAAAGCACGCTATAGAGACACCAGATATGATTGGCAATGTGCACTGGAACAGTTCTGCAGAGCACACGCTGAAGGAAGGACTGACAGAGCCGCTTGAAGACAAGTAACTGCTATTCAATCTATAACAGTGAAAAATAAATTTTGGTTTTAAAAGCACGCTATAGAGACACCAGATATGATTGGCAATGTGCACTTGAACAGTTCTGCAGAGCACACACTGTAGGCCTGACAGAGCCGCTTGAAGACAAGTAACTGCTATTCAATCTATAACAGTAAAAAATAAATTTTGGTTTTAAAAGCACGCTATAGAGACACCAGATATGATTGGCAATGTGCACTGGAACAGTTCTGCAGAGCACACGCTGAAGGAAGGACTGACAGAGCCGCTTGAAGACAAGTAACTGCTATTCAATCTATAACAGTGAAAAATAAATTTTGGTTTTAAAAGCACGCTATAGAGACACCAGATATGATTGGCAATGTGCACTTGAACAGTTCTGCAGAGCACACGCTGAAGGAAGGCCTCACACACCCGCTTGAAGACAAGTAACTGCTATTCAATCTATAACAGCACGCTATAGAGACACCAGATATGATTGGCAATGTGCACTGGAACAGTTCTGCAGAGCACACGCTGAAGGAAGGACTGACAGAGCCGCTTGAAGACAAGTAACTGCTATTCAATCTATAACAGTGAAAAATAAATTTTGGTTTTAAAAGCACGCTATAGAGACACCAGATATGATTGGCAATGTGCACTTGAACAGTTCTGCAGAGCACACGCTGAAGGAAGGACTGACAGAGCCGCTTGAAGACAAGTAACTGCTATTCAATCTATAACAGTGAAAAATAAATTTTGGTTTTAAAAGCACGCTATAGAGACACCAAATATGATTGGCAATGTGCACTTGAACAGTTCTGCAGAGCACACACTGTAGGCCTGACAGAGCCGCTTGAAGACAAGTAACTGCTATTCAATCTATAACAGTGAAAAATAAATTTTGGTTTTAAAAGCACGCTATAGAGACACCAGATATGATTGGCAATGTGCACTTGAACAGTTCTGCAGAGCACACACTGTAGGCCTGACAGAGCCGCTTGAAGACAAGTAACTGCTATTCAATCTATAACAGTGAAAAATAAATTTTGGTTTTAAAAGCACGCTATAGAGACACCAAATATGATTGGCAATGTGCACTTGAACAGTTCTGCAGAGCACACACTGTAGGCCTGACAGAGCCGCTTGAAGACAAGTAACTGCTATTCAATCTATAACAGTGAAAAATAAATTTTGGTTTTAAAAGCACGCTATAGAGACACCAGATATGATTGGCAATGTGCACTGGAACAGTTCTGCAGAGCACACGCTGAAGGAAGGACTGACAGAGCCGCTTGAAGACAAGTAACTGCTATTCAATCTATAACAGTGAAAAATAAATTTTGGTTTTAAAAGCACGCTATAGAGACACCAGATATGATTGGCAATGTGCACTGGAACAGTTCTGCAGAGCACACGCTGAAGGAAGGACTGACAGAGCCGCTTGAAGACAAGTAACTGCTATTCAATCTATAACAGTGAAAAATAAATTTTGGTTTTAAAAGCACGCTATAGAGACACCAGATATGATTGGCAATGTGCACTGGAACAGTTCTGCAGAGCACACGCTGAAGGAAGGACTGACAGAGCCGCTTGAAGACAAGTAACTGCTATTCAATCTATAACAGTGAAAAATAAATTTTGGTTTTAAAAGCACGCTATAGAGACACCAGATATGATTGGCAATGTGCACTTGAACAGGTCTGCAGAGCACACACTGTAGGCCTGACAGAGCCGCTTGAAGACAAGTAACTGCTATTCAATCTATAACAGTGAAAAATAAATTTTGGTTTTAAAAGCACGCTATAGAGACACCAGATATGATTGGCAATGTGCACTGGAACAGTTCTGCAGAGCACACGCTGAAGGAAGGACTGACAGAGCCGCTTGAAGACAAGTAACTGCTATTCAATCTATAACAGTGAAAAATAAATTTTGGTTTTAAAAGCACGCTATAGAGACACCAGATATGATTGGCAATGTGCACTGGAACAGTTCTGCAGAGCACACGCTGAAGGAAGGACTGACAGAGCCGCTTGAAGACAAGTAACTGCTATTCAATCTATAACAGTGAAAAATAAATTTTGGTTTTAAAAGAACGCTATAGAGACACCAGATATGATTGGCAATGTGCACTTGAACAGTTCTGCAGAGCACACACTGTAGGCCTGACAGAGCCGCTTGAAGACAAGTAACTGCTATTCAATCTATAACAGTGAAAAATAAATTTTGGTTTTAAAAGCACGCTATAGAGACACCAGATATGATTGGCAATGTGCACTGGAACAGTTCTGCAGAGCACACGCTGAAGGAAGGACTGACAGAGCTGCTTGAAGACAAGTAACTGCTATTCAATCTATAACAGTGAAAAATAAATTTTGGTTTTAAAAGCACGCTATAGAGACACCAGATATGATTGGCAATGTGCACTGGAACAGTTCTGCAGAGCACACGCTGAAGGAAGGACTGACAGAGCCGCTTGAAGACAAGTAACTGCTATTCAATCTATAACAGTGAAAAATAAATTTTGGTTTTAAAAGCACGATATAGAGACACCAGATATGATTGGCAATGTGCACTGGAACAGTTCTGCAGAGCACACGCTGAAGGAAGGACTGACAGAGCCGCTTGAAGACAAGTAACTGCTATTCAATCTATAACAGTGAAAAATAAATTTTGGTTTTAAAAGCACGCTATAGAGACACCAGATATGATTGGCAATGTGCACTGGAACAGTTCTGCAGAGCACACGCTGAAGGAAGGACTGACAGAGCCGCTTGAAGACAAGTAACTGCTATTCAATCTATAACAGTGAAAAATAAATTTTGGTTTTAAAAGCACGCTATAGAGACACCAGATATGATTGGCAATGTGCACTTGAACAGTTCTGCAGAGCACACACTGTAGGCCTGACAGAGCCGCTTGAAGACAAGTAACTGCTATTCAATCTATAACAGTGAAAAATAAATTTTGGTTTTAAAAGCACGCTATAGAGACACCAGATATGATTGGCAATGTGCACTGGAACAGTTCTGCAGAGCACACGCTGAAGGAAGGACTGACAGAGCTGCTTGAAGACAAGTAACTGCTATTCAATCTATAACAGTGAAAAATAAATTTTGGTTTTAAAAGCACGCTATAGAGACACCAGATATGATTGGCAATGTGCACTGGAACAGTTCTGCAGAGCACACGCTGAAGGAAGGACTGACAGAGCCGCTTGAAGACAAGTAACTGCTATTCAATCTATAACAGTGAAAAATAAATTTTGGTTTTAAAAGCACGCTATAGAGACACCAGATATGATTGGCAATGTGCACTGGAACAGTTCTGCAGAGCACACGCTGAAGGAAGGACTGACAGAGCCGCTTGAAGACAAGTAACTGCTATTCAATCTATAACAGTGAAAAATAAATTTTGGTTTTAAAAGCACGCTATAGAGACACCAGATATGATTGGCAATGTGCACTGGAACAGTTCTGCAGAGCACACGCTGAAGGAAGGACTGACAGAGCCGCTTGAAGACAAGTAACTGCTATTCAATCTATAACAGTGAAAAATAAATTTTGGTTTTAAAAGCACGCTATAGAGACACCAGATATGATTGGCAATGTGCACTGGAACAGTTCTGCAGAGCACACGCTGAAGGAAGGACTGACAGAGCCGCTTGAAGACAAGTAACTGCTATTCAATCTATAACAGTGAAAAATTAATTTTGGTTTTAAAAGAACGCTATAGAGACACCAGATATGATTGGCAATGTGCACTTGAACAGTTCTGCAGAGCACACACTGTAGGCCTGACAGAGCCGCTTGAAGACAAGTAACTGCTATTCAATCTATAACAGTGAAAAATAAATTTTGGTTTTAAAAGCACGCTATAGAGACACCAGATATGTTTGGCAATGTGCACTGGAACAGTTCTGCAGAGCACACGCTGAAGGAAGGACTGACAGAGCTGCTTGAAGACAAGTAACTGCTATTCAATCTATAACAGTGAAAAATAAATTTTGGTTTTAAAAGCACGCTATAGAGACACCAGATATGATTGGCAATGTGCACTGGAACAGTTCTGCAGAGCACACGCTGAAGGAAGGACTGACAGAGCCGCTTGAAGACAAGTAACTGCTATTCAATCTATAACAGTGAAAAATAAATTTTGGTTTTAAAAGCACGCTATAGAGACACCAGATATGATTGGCAATGTGCACTGGAACAGTTCTGCAGAGCACACGCTGAAGGAAGGACTGACAGAGCCGCTTGAAGACAAGTAACTGCTATTCAATCTATAACAGTGAAAAATAAATTTTGGTTTTAAAAGCACGCTATAGAGACACCAGATATGATTGGCAATGTGCACTTGAACAGTTCTGCAGAGCACACACTGTAGGCCTGACAGAGCCGCTTGAAGACAAGTAACTGCTATTCAATCTATAACAGTGAAAAATAAATTTTGGTTTTAAAAGCACGCTATAGAGACACCAGATATGATTGGCAATGTGCACTGGAACAGTTCTGCAGAGCACACGCTGAAGGAAGGACTGACAGAGCTGCTTGAAGACAAGTAACTGCTATTCAATCTATAACAGTGAAAAATAAATTTTGGTTTTAAAAGCACGCTATAGAGACACCAGATATGATTGGCAATGTGCACTGGAACAGTTCTGCAGAGCACACGCTGAAGGAAGGACTGACAGAGCCGCTTGAAGACAAGTAACTGCTATTCAATCTATAACAGTGAAAAATAAATTTTGGTTTTAAAAGCACGCTATAGAGACACCAGATATGATTGGCAATGTGCACTGGAACAGTTCTGCAGAGCACACGCTGAAGGAAGGACTGACAGAGCCGCTTGAAGACAAGTAACTGCTATTCAATCTATAACAGTGAAAAATAAATTTTGGTTTTAAAAGCACGCTATAGAGACACCAGATATGATTGGCAATGTGCACTTGAACAGTTCTGCAGAGCACACACTGTAGGCCTGACAGAGCCGCTTGAAGACAAGTAACTGCTATTCAATCTATAACAGTGAAAAATAAATTTTGGTTTTAAAAGCACGCTATAGAGACACCAGATATGATTGGCAATGTGCACTGGAACAGTTCTGCAGAGCACACGCTGAAGGAAGGACTGACAGAGCTGCTTGAAGACAAGTAACTGCTATTCAATCTATAACAGTGAAAAATAAATTTTGGTTTTAAAAGCACGCTATAGAGACACCAGATATGATTGGCAATGTGCACTGGAACAGTTCTGCAGAGCACACGCTGAAGGAAGGACTGACAGAGCCGCTTGAAGACAAGTAACTGCTATTCAATCTATAACAGTGAAAAATAAATTTTGGTTTTAAAAGCACGCTATAGAGACACCAGATATGATTGGCAATGTGCACTGGAACAGTTCTGCAGAGCACACGCTGAAGGAAGGACTGACAGAGCCGCTTGAAGACAAGTAACTGCTATTCAATCTATAACAGTGAAAAATAAATTTTGGTTTTAAAAGCACGCTATAGAGACACCAGATATGATTGGCAATGTGCACTTGAACAGTTCTGCAGAGCACACACTGTAGGCCTGACAGAGCCGCTTGAAGACAAGTAACTGCTATTCAATCTATAACAGTGAAAAATAAATTTTGGTTTTAAAAGCACGCTATAGAGACACCAGATATGATTGGCAATGTGCACTGAAACAGTTCTGCAGAGCACACGCTGAAGGAAGGACTGACAGAGCCGCTTGAAGACAAGTAACTGCTATTCAATCTATAACAGTGAAAAATAAATTTTGGTTTTAAAAGCACGCTATAGAGACACCAGATATGATTGGCAATGTGCACTTGAACAGTTCTGCAGAGCACACACTGTAGGCCTGACAGAGCCGCTTGAAGACAAGTAACTGCTATTCAATCTATAACAGTGAAAAATAAATTTTGGTTTTAAAAGCACGCTATAGAGACACCAGATATGATTGGCAATGTGCACTGAAACAGTTCTGCAGAGCACACGCTGAAGGAAGGACTGACAGAGCCGCTTGAAGACAAGTAACTGCTATTCAATCTATAACAGTGAAAAATAAATTTTGGTTTTAAAAGCACGCTATAGAGACACCAGATATGATTGGCAATGTGCACTGGAACAGTTCTGCAGAGCACACGCTGAAGGAAGGACTGACAGAGCCGCTTGAAGGACACTGACTGGCTGCTATTAGCTTACACTAGAAACCTTTTTTCTTTGTAAAAGCACGCTATAGAGATACCAGATATGATTGGCAATGTGCACTGGAACAGTTCTGCAGAGCACACGCTGAAGGAAGGACTGACAGAGCCGCTTGAAGGACACTGACTGGCTGCTATTAGCTTACACTAGAAACCTTTTTTCTTTGTAAAAGGACGCTAAAGAGACACCAGATATGATTGGCAACTGTCAAAGCACGCTGGCACAGGTCTGCAGAGCACACGCTGAAGTAGGCCTGACACCCAGATGCTTGCAGACAACTAACTGCTCTTCTATTACAGTGAAAAAAAAATATTTCTTTTAAATGTAAAGCTTAACCTATTGTTAAAACAGATATGAGTGGTGGCACTTACTGTGCAAATGGGCAAGGCATCCAACCTGACACAGAAGCTGGCAGGCAGGCAACTGCTCTTCTATTACAGTGAAAAAAAATATTTATTTTAAATGTAAAGCTTAACCTATTGTTAAAACAGATATGAGTGGTGGCACTGACTGTGCAAATGGGCAAGGCATCCAACCTGACACAGAAGCTGGCAGGCAGGCAACTGCTCTTCTATTACAGTGAAAAAAAAAATATTTATTTTAAATGTAAAGCTTAACCTATTGTTAAAACAGATATGAGTGGTGGCACTGACTGTGCAAGGCATCCAGCCTGACACAGAAGCTGGCAGGCAGGCAATTGCTCTTCTATTACAGTGAAAAAAAAATATTTATTTTAAATGTAAAGCTTAACCTATTGTTAAAACAGATATGAGTGGTGGCACTGGGCAAGTAGGCACAGTATCCAATGTGAACCTCACACAGAAGCTGGCAGGCAGGCACCTGCAATTACATTACACAGGAAAAAAAAAAAAAAAGCAGCCTGATGTTATAGCCCTAAAAAGGGCTTTTTGGGGTGCTGTCCTTACAGCAGAGATCAGATGAGTCCTTCAGGATTGTAGTGGACACTGAATACCCTAGCCTAGCTATCAATTTCCCTATCTAATCAGCAGCAGCTAAACTTTCCCTCCTCTCACTAAGCATGCAGCTTCAGAATGAATCGAAAATGGATGCTGGGAGGGAGGTTGGAGGGTGTGGAAGGGAGGGAGTGCTGCTGATTGGCTGGAATGTGTCTGCTGACCGAGAGGCACAGGGTCAAAGTTTGCCCAATGATGACGAATAGGGGGCGGATCGAACTGCGCATGTGTCCGCCCGCCGCGGCGAACGCGAACACGCTAAGTTCGCCGGGAACTGTTCGCCGGCGGACAGTTCGGTACATCACTATTGGGCTAGAGATCCCTACATTACTATGGGAAACATGGGTGAAGGGAGGTGTACATCACATATACCAAGTTATAGATAGGGGTCGAATAACACAATTTCCTGACATACAGGACAAGTACAACCTACCCACTAAAGCTGTATTCGCCTACCTCTAGCTTAAATCTTATGTGACCGACAAATTGGGGAAACAAACAGACACTAATGTAAAGACACACATGACAGACTTCGAAAACCAATGTACGGGAATCGCACCACTCAAAAAAACAATGTCCTGGGGATACCAGAAACTATTAGGGCTCCAAACACACACATTAGGAGAGATAAAACTGGCATGGCAGCGGGACATAGGCAGAACAATAGAAGTTAGGGACTGGGAGAGGGCCTACATAGCCCACAAGGGGCTCACAGCATGTGCCACACACCTGGAATTACAGCGCAAAATCTTATACCGCTGGTATCTGGTACCGGACAAGCTGCACAAAATATGGCCAGCAACCAGCAATATATGCTGGAGGTGTGGGGAGTAGGTGGGTACAATGATACACATCTGGAGGACCACACTCAGACCATTTTGGGAAGCAGTAGCAAACCTAATACAGAAGATACTGCCCACCCCAAGAGCAGATGACCCACAGATGTGTCTCCTGTTCATATTACCAGAGGAAATACCGAAACATGTCAAGTTGATAATATACCACACATTAATTTCAGCTAACCTAGTGATATCTAGACTATGGAAGAAGGCGGTGACCCCACCTATAGAAGATCTCACACAGCAGGTAGACCGAAATTGGGCGTACGAAAGGAGGCGCATGACCTGTGGGTAAAACACAATAAAGAACCCTACACACTAAAACCAATCAAATGTGACCTAAGTAGCCCACAAATAACATGCTAAGAGGTACCACGATGAGTACGAACAGGCAAAACGCAGAAAACAGGCGACATATCTAACCCAAAGTACACTACCCAGATATTACCATAACATAACTCGGAAGCCTCGATTCAACTCTGTAACTCCGTTATCCAACTATAAATATGCTCAGCGGCGGGCACGAACCGCAATGCTCGGCAATGGTAGCCTATAGGGTCACAGACCTGCAAAAGTGCCCGTGTCCCCTGAGCGCGGAAAGTGAGGAATTGCAAACATGGAGATGAAGAGGGGAAAGGAATACATAGACACAAGGCTCCCCTTCCACACCCTGAAACCCAAACTGCCAACATTATGAACCCGCACACATAGAAGCCCCACTGGGATAGTCGGGCGTAAACAAACAATACACAATCTGGTACCATACCCACGATCGAGACCAACAAAAAGCGTACTGGTAGATAACACACACTGTAACCGTAACCGTAAAACTCATGTATAAAACCATTGAATCTCTGGAACCAGGGAAGTCCATGTTGTATATATCCATGTTGTATATGTGCATGTATTCAGCCTGCAATCCCCCCCCCCCTTCTTTGTTCTGTATCCCCATGTTTTGACTTATGACAAAATAAAAAATTGTCAATTGCAAAAAAAAAAAAAAGACTATTCTAAATATGCTTCAAATTGTTGTATACACACATATAGACTGGGTGTTTTTTTGAATATATATATATATATATATATATATATATATATATATGTGTGTGTGTGTGTGTGTGTGTGTGTAATGTCTGAGTGCATATATTTCTGTGTGTTTGTGTGGAATGTCTGTTTGTAACAGTGTGTGTGGCAGCATGTGCCATAGTTTGTGTAGTAATATGTGTGGGTAACAGAATGTGTGTAGTAAGATTATGTGCAACTGTGTGTGTGCGCAGTGTGGAGTGTGGTGTGCAGTATGAGTAGCAGTGGAGGTAGCTGAGCTGTGTGTGTGTGTAGCTGTCATTTGTCTGTCAGAGTTAAGTCCTCTCCCCTCCTGCAGATGTAGATGTTCAGTCTGAGGTAGCTGGGTCATGCACAGGTCAGGCTCCTCAGACTGAATACAGCAATCCCAGAGTGCTGGATACAACAGACACCAGACAGAAGGTAGCGAGGGGAATTTAAACAGGCAGGTGCATAATCTCAGACATCCCAACATGAAAAAATGCATTTCAGGGAGGTTTCTTCACAAGATACTGCCCACCTCCCCAGGGCCGTTGTAAGGATTTTTGCCGCCCTAGGCAAAACAATTTTTGCCGCCCCCCCATATGTCCAGCCCACCATGTGACATCACAATGCCCCGCCCATATGCTCTGCCATATGGGCCAACGCCAGTCTTCACAAAGTGTCATCTGAAAAGACAGTGTGTTTACATTAAAAAGCCTACAGGCACAGGCTATAGACACCAGAACCACTGCATTATGCTGTAGTGCTTCTGGTGACTATAGTATCCATTTAATGTGAGGTAAATTAGAGATTAGTGCCACTAATAATATATTGGATTGCCTACTTACCACCAGATAAGGACAAGAGGCTGATGATGGGCTCAGTCTAGCTCCACAGGTCTGGTGTAGAAGAGGCTCTCTGGAGACTGTTTTTAACAGTGCTCACAACAATTAACGAACAGGAAGCAGCTCCATTTTTTAGGGCCCCTTACACAGCTCAAGGTCTGGGCCCCCAGGGGGCATACGCCTACAATGCCCACCCATAAATCCACCTACATGGCCCATCCATGAGTTGGGGATGTTTTATGTGTGCAATTTGTGTAAGGGATGTAGTGTGTTTATAAGGAATGCATTGTATGTTTCTGGGTATGTGTGTGTGTAAGGGGTGCAAGGTTTGTTTCTGTGTATGTAATTGAATGCAGTGTGTGTCTGTAAGGGGTGCATTAATTATGTAAGAGAACGTAAGGGATGAATTGTGTGTTTCGGGTGTGTGTGGGGGGGGATGCATTGTGTATGTGTGTAGTGTAAAAGAGAGGGTTTGTGGGGTAGGATAGGGACTGAGATGGGAACAGCTTTCTTTTTTTTAAAAAAATTGATAGTGCTCTCCCCTCAATTATTGATTTCCCCTTCCCTTCTGTCCCTCCGTGTTCTCCCCTTCTGTCACTTAGTGCTCTCCCTTGGCCCCCTGTCCCTCTGCAGTCCCCCTTGGTGGTCTTCTCACTCCCCCCTCCCCCCTTAGTGGTCCTCCCTCTCCCAAACCCCTTAGTGGTCCTCCCTCTCCCAAACCCCTTAGAAGACCTTCCCCTACTCCCCCCACCCCCTTAGTGGTAATCACCCTCCTCCCCTCTCCTTAGTAGTCCTCCCTCCTTACCCCCCTTTGGTGGTCCTTCCCCCCCTTAGTGGTCCTTATCCCCCCTCCCCTAGTGGTCCTTATCCCCCCAACCTCCCATAGTGGTCCTTATCCCCCCACCCTCCCTCCCCTAGTGGTCCTTATCCCCCTCCCCTAGTGGTCCTTATCCCCCCTCCCCTAGTGGTCCTTATCCCCCCTCCCCTAGTGGTCCTTATCCCACCTCCCATAGTGGTCCTTACCCCCCCTCCCTCCCATAGTGGTTCTTACCCCCCCCTCCCTCCCATAGTGGTCCTTATCCCCCCTCCCTCCCATAGTGGTCCTTATCCCCCCCTCCCTCCCATAGTAGTCCTTATCCCCCCTCCCATAGTGCTCCTTATCCCCCCCCTCCCATAGTGGTCCTTATCCCCCCCATCCTTCCCCTAGTGGTCCTTATACCCCCCCATCCCTCCCCTAGTGGTCCTTATACCCCCCATCCCTCCCCTAGTGGTCCTTATACCCCCCCTCCCCTAGTGGTCCTTATACCTCCCCCCTCCGCTAGTGGTCCTTATACCCCCCCCTCCCTTAGTGGTCCTTATACCCCCCCTCCCTTAGTGGTCCTTATACCCCCCCTCCCTTAGTGGTCCTTATACCCCCCTCCCCTTAGTGGTCCTTAAACCCCCCTCCCCCCTTAGTGGTCCTTATGACCCCCCTCCCCCCCTTAGTGGTCCTTAAACCCCTCCCCCCCTCCCCCTTAGTGGTCCTTAACCCCCCCTCCCACCCCTTAGTGGTCCTTAAACCCCCCCTCCCCCCCTTAGTGGTCCTTAAACCCCCCCTCCCCCCCTTAGTGGTCCTTAAACCCCCCCCCTCCCCCCCTTAGTGGTCCTTAAACCCCCCCCCCATAGTGGTCCTTACCCTCCCCTCCTGCCCATGTAGCGTGGCCGGGCAGCGCGGAACGCGGGACAGGAACCTTTGTTTCCTGTACCCGGCCGCCGGCGGAATGACAGGAAATGCTCACTGATTGAGCACTTCCTGTCATTCCGCCGGCGGCCGGGTACAGGAAACAAAGGTTCCTGTTCCGCGCCGCCCGGCCACGCTACATGGAGAGACCGGCAGGAGGGAGCGCTCTGCGCTTCCCTCCTGCCGGTCATAAACCCGGCCGCCCTCCATGCAGCAGTGCTGCGCCGCCTGGGGCTTGCTAAAGCGCTCAGGCGGCGCAGCATGAGGAGGCGCAGCGGGGACAGGGATCCGGCGCCCCCTGGTAAGTTGCGCCCTAGGCGGCTGCCTAGGTCGCCTTACAGGTGGCTCCGGCCCTGCACCTCCCCCCCAACACACACACAGACAGAGACACGTACCTGCACATACACAGACTGTGGCACATACACACTGGCACACATTGAAACACACAGTATCACATACACTCAGATACACACTGGAACATAGAAACACACTGACACACGAAGACATACACTCAGATACACACACTGACACTCAGATATACACACAGATACACACTGGCAAATACACTTAGATACATACTGACACATACACTCTGATATACACAAAATAGATAGATTAGGCACTCACTATATGATAAATGATGGTAAATAGGCAGCAGTAACCAATACAAGGAACCCCAACCTTGTAAAAAAAGTAGCGTGAACAGAAAAAGAGGAGGAAACCGCGCCCTAAATATGAAGAGATATACAAATATACAAATAGTATACGTACACACTGGTAGTAGTAGTGGTCTCTATACAATTTGACCTCAAAAGATAAAACATACAGGGGGCGGAGCCTAACTGCCGAGTGGGAAAGACGCACAGTAAAACGGCTCCCAGTTAAAACGACTAATATAGGGGCAAACACCCCAAAAAATGAAGCAAATACTGGCAGAAAAGGCATGCAGCAAGCTGGGGAAACCTGGGGGTACCCAACGACCCTAAAAACGAGACACACACCCCTCGGGAACCCTCACCAGCAGCTGGGGCCTACTCGAGAACGCTCTGGGTAGAGACGGCCGCTCTACCTGGCAGCAAAGCCACACACGGTCCCCTCGGCGTGCTTGCATCCTACCCCCCCCCCCCCTATGGACCGGCGGGGGATATCGCCAAAAGCTAAAGCCTGTAATACCAAGGGGCAACCGGGCAAAAGATGCCTCCAAGATGGCGGCGAACAGCACGAAGCATCAACAAGCACAGCCACAGTCTGACCTCTCGCAAAGGCTAGAAGCACACTTTAACCGCTTCTGGGACAAGCTTAGAGAGCGACAGGCAGCAGCCCGAACCAACACACCTGTACCTGGGAAGACAGGGGAGCGATACAGCAGTTGGCAGGGGGAGAGGAGTAAGCCCTCGGGCGCACAGCTACCACTCACATATACCCGCATCCTAGGCCCACCCGGGCTGCAGGCCACCGGGCGGACAACCCGGATGCATCGCCCACACACACGGAGGCACCGACGACGAAAGCGACAGAAGAGCACGACACCCTCCGTCACTCCCGTGAAGGGAGAAAGCTCGAGCCCAAGAGGTGACCGAGCTTGGGGCCAAAGAATGCAGGCCAGCATACAAGCCAGGGGCTGGAGGGACACCCTCACACAAACCTGCACGGCACCAGTCCACAGAGATCCACGAACAAGCATCCACCGCCACCAGAAAAAAGGCAGACATCGCCCATGTGGCGGAACCAACCTCGCCACTGGGCCCTGGAGAAGCCTGTTTGCTAGCCTCCTACCTACTGACTATGGCCCATGGGTTATTTGGGGCATATTGTACTGTATATTGCTGCTACTGGCCCTTTTAACAGCATCTATGGACACATTGGGACTACTGTCCCTTTAAGACTGTGAAGCATATTCTAGTGTACTGCCTGTAATATTACATATGAATTTATGTGTTAAGTTTACCCTGGGATCTGGATGCAGCATTCATCTGATTGTTCGGTAGAATCCCTCCATTCATTATATTGAGGGAAACTACCGAACAACCAGACCACCCAGGACTAAGTGTGCCTCCAATTACCGTTTGCAACAATGTTGCAAACGGGTAATTGGCAATCCGTGCAGTGTGGTCTTTGTCCTCTGGGTGGCCGCCATTCGGGAGCCGAACACGTGGCGGCAGCCATCTTAAACTACCGAACAGCGGTGTTTTGCCGTCGAGTGTCTGGAACTGAAAACGGACACTCGACTAGGCAAGCACCGCTGAGACCTCCAGACTTCCAGGATTTCGTGGGGAAACTACCCCCACTCACGAAAACTCACGAACTAGGGGATTCATGCGAATTCCCCTTAGTCTCTATAACCCAGGCAATTCGTCTGTTTCATTCCCTTTTCTGTGACCGACCGCAGGACCAAAATGCATGGAACTGTTTTCGGATACTTTACCCATGCGGTCGGTCAAATCTTTGGAACCCCATATCTCCCGAACCATTCATCCGAATGACTTGAATTTTGAATATGTTGTCCCCCTGAATAAGGGCTATCCAGCGATGCTGGATTTAAAGGTGTACCTCCGGTTTTTGGGGTACATCCAGAACTTGGCTGAAAAGGTGTACCGGATAATTGGGTTTAATGTTATCTGAGGGGAGGGGATGTGTGGGCTGAACCATGTATGTGATTGGGTATTTTATGCCTCCCCCTGGGTGTGGACTGTATGTGTATTATTGTAATAAAAGCCGGGCTGGATGAGCCAGTCCAGAGTTCCTGTTTTACCCTCAAAGTGAAGTGTCGTCTCATTATTGGGGGAGAGGATTTATTGCGTGCTGTTCCAGTTGACTGCTAGGAGTGCAAGCCTATTCGTATGGTTCCTATTCAACGGTCTACAGCATTCAGAGGCTTGAGAAGATTCATATGCTTCTCAGATTTGGTGATTGTGGTGTCTGCCAGAGTGCTTGGAGTCCTCAGGAAGCACTAGGAGCATCCATTAACGGAGGTACCAAGTCGGGGTGCCAGGCGATCCGTTACAGCCCACACTGGTGGAGGGCTTGCCGCCGCACTCAGCGGCCGACCACCCGCACCTCCCGCCACTCCCAAAGGGAGAGAGCTCTGGCCCCTTGTGAAAGCCAGGTCCATGGACCTAAGATGTCGGCCCTGCTACTGGCCCGGGGCAGGGGCATGGACTTACCTTGCTCCGTCCGAGCCGCCAACTCCGATCTCGGCCAGGCTTCCTGCGACATCCACCGCGAACGGAGGAATGCCGCACCACTGTCTAGCAACTGGGCAAAGCCCAAGGGACTTACCCGGAGAGCAAAGCCCAACCATAATGGACTATACACGTATGTACTACAGATGCCCATCCAGGGAATCGGCTGACTCTCTGACTCTGTGAGATAGCTGCTGGCCAAGACAGGTCACCGACCAGAGACTTTGAATACAGAATGCTGACCAGCGCTTTAACGGCATAAAAGTGTACATGTTTTGTTTTGGTTTAGGCTCGTTGCCCACCTATGCTACATACCTCTTCAATGTAATAACTTGCAGTTGACTAACAAACTAATGCAGAGTATATGATAATTTAGCATGTTACCTACTGTTCATAACCAGCAAATACCATGCCTAGGAATTATTCATGTATAAAAATAAGCTATTTCTACATTCTATAAACGTAAATACCCAGTGGTTACTACACAGCTAATCATAGATAAGCACGTTATATAACTTTAAAAACATTGTTCAATTACTCAGCTCATTTCTTGAATAGCAGTCAGACCTGACCAGATAGCAACCACCTCTCCTATTAATATAATCTTAGTCGATCATAAGCATTATCTAGTTTATTATAAAAAAGTGCAGCCTTATATGTCACGTAATGTCTAATCTACAACTGTTATCCATTAAGTGCTCTCACTTGTTTTATTTACTTTTACTCTAACAATATAATCGTCTAAGCTAGTTAAAATTATAAAAAAATGTGCGAATTCTCATGCCACTACCTAACGTGTGTTAATCTTGCAATACGCTGTTGTGGCGTCTGTTGATATATTGTACCCACCTGCACAACATAAATAAAGAATAAAAAAAAAAAAAAAGATAAAACATACACAATAATAGTGCAATAAATCAAATACAGTAGGTATGTGAATGAATACTTGAAATAATCCCCGTCTAAGGATATATGTGAAGCAGTAGATATCTTGGCCGTCTCAGATGAATAATATGTAAAGAGACAGAGAAATCCAGATAGTGCAGTATATACTGATAAAATGGATAAATAAAATAATAAGATTCCGTACTCACATTTACTAGAGCAGAACTTGCTCTAGTTTCTATAGCATAGGTGGTATAGTCCCCACCAAGGAGCAAGATGGTAACCAGGAAGTAAAAAGTAAAATTCAAATATATATAAACAAGGATAATTTATTCAAAAAAAAATAATATATATAAAAGTAATGTGTATAAAGTCTTTTCAAAATCCACTTAACGCATTTCACCTGTCAAAAGGCTTCTTCAGAAGTGTGGATTATGTCCTGGAACAGTCCGTTTATATAAGAAGTTCATAAATGGTGATTCCATCCTGGTGTGTGTTGATTGGGGTTTCCTGCTTCCTGTAACCATCGGTGGACCGCACGCGTCACACCGGAAGTGACATGGCGTTGTATCACCGTGGTTTCGTATGCGTTCCACAAATGGAACACAGGTGCTGCCAAAGTAGTAGCGCTGCGTTCCGGCAGGGCAATAGAATGAAATAAATACAGTGTAGCACATGAGATTAAAAACCGCAATATACATACTGTAGATTACTGAGACGGCCAAGATATCTACTGCTTCACATATATCCTTAGACGGGGATTGTTCCGTCCACGCGTACTAACGGCTGAGCTCTTAGTTAGCTCTGGGAAATGTGAGTGAAAATTATTTCAAGTATTCATTCACATACCTACTGTATTTGATTTACTGCACTATTATTCTGTATGTTTTATCTTTTGAGGTCAAATTGTATAGAGACCACTACTACTACGAGTGTGTACGTATACTATTTGTATATTTGTATATCTCTTCATATTTAGGGCGCGGTTTCCTCCTCTTTTTCTGTTCACTCAGATATACACACTGACACACACACAGCCACCCTCCTTTTAGCTTACCTTTGTGTCTAGGAGGGTTGTTTGCGTGAAGTTATGGTGTTAGCTGAGGCTGATGGGAGTGAGCATGCAGCAGCAGCTCACTCCAACCTCTCCTGTACCTCCATGCTGCTCTGTTCTTCTATGCTGCCTCCTTCCTTATTCCTGCTGCCTCCTGCATTCATGCTGCTGCTGCCTCCTCCCTCCAGTGTGGGCAGCTCTCGGTGAAGCAGGGAGGAAGTAGCTGTCACTTCCTCCCTGGCGGATGATATCACAGGGGCTCAGTCGGCTCTTAAAGGGTTGGCACCCGATCGGGTCCCTGATTACACACAATATAATGGAAATCACACACATCAGATTGTGTGTGAGATTTTCGGGATATTGTGTATGACTTGCGGGTGTCAGGGAGCAGCATTCACCATGCGGGAGTGTCTATAATCTTCCTAATGTGAAATCAATCCCTGCTAACACACAGGGTCACATCAGACAAAGCATTCAGTGGCAACATTAAAGCTCTATGGGTGGTAAAGCAGAGTAACATGTAACCAGATGTAACTGTATTTAACAAAATTAATTTGTAAAATTAATGTACATAGAGTATGAGGGTAAACAGGGTTCTTACAAGGAGGGTTACAAAGAACAAGCTTACTAGAGATATAAGAACTACAATTTACTGTACATAGATCCAGTATAGTTGATAGTTCTTAGAGCTTCCTAGAAACATGACAAGCAACCATTCCTGGAAAATATCAAAGATTATTACAATGTACTGCCTTAATTGGGAGAGTCTAATAGTGTTAGCTGAATCAGTTCTCTCCTTTAACAATATATATATATATATGTTTTCCTTGTCAGATTTACATTAACTCCCTAAGGACATATGCAATTATACAAATTCTGATCCAAACAAAACCTGTAATTTGAGGTATATGCACCCACACTTATTATATATCTCATTTTGTTCAGGAGATACAGGGCTTTCGTTTCAAATCAAATATCTATACATGAAATTTAATATGAATACAATCTAAAATAAAATAAATTGTATTATTTTCTTAGTTCTGCATGCACTGAGTGTCATAAAACCATGTACATGTCTTCCCCTTTTCAGTTTTTACACATTGAAATTTGCCAGATTGGTTTGTTGATCCTATGTTGCCTTTGAGACTGTATGGCAGCCAGGGCCGGACTGGGAAAAAAATTAGGCCCGGGCATTTTTCAATCAGAGCGGCCCCCTAAGAAGGGGGCGGGGCCAGAGAGGGTGTGTTTTGTCATCACTAATGACAAGCACGCCCCCTCTCAAAGTGAGCATGTTAGTTCAATGCGCAGAGCCCGCTGAAGAGCTCTGGCATTAGAAAAAGGCCCTGAATTTGTTCTGCGCAGCGCAAGCAAATTTAATTTAAAACATGCTTGCGCTGTGTTTGCTTTTAAATTGTCTCTGGTTTCTCCACAAGTGGGATACCAGAGGACAAAAGGGCCAATAAAGTGCATGGTGCATATGTTTGGAGCCTGTTTGTGGGATTGCGTGTGTGTAGAGTGTGGTGTGGTATTGTGTAAATAGGTCAATTTCATTTGTGTTTGTGGTGTAATATGTGTGGCTAGGGGGCATAGTGTTATAGGGGATGTAGCGAGTGTGTGCATACGGGCTGTAGTGTGTGTGTATAGTTGACGTAGTGTGTGTAGGGGTTGTAGAGAGGGTGTGTTTAGAGAATGTTGTATGTGTTTGCTGACAAGGAATGTAGTGTGTGTATAGGAGATTGTGTGTGTGTGTGTGTGTAGAGGATTAAGAGTGCATATAGGGTAAGGGATCTAGCGTTTATCTGGAGCATAATGTATGTAGTGGTGCAGTGTGAGGGGTGCTGTAGTGTGTGTGTGTGTGTATATATTTATATTTGGACGTATTGTATGTGTGAGGGGCGCAGTGTGTGTGTGTGTGTATGTATGTAAGAGGGGAGCTGTGTGTGAGGGTGTTTTTTTCTGCCGTCACATTCTAGGTTTCTAATTTTCTTTGTTAACTCACTGAGGGTTATTTTATATATTATATAAATATATATATATATATATATATATATATATATATATATATGTGTGTGTGCTGTATATGTGTGGGAGTGTGCTGTGTGTGTGAGCGAGGATGCTGTCTATCTGAGGGTGCTGTGTGTGAGTGAGGGTGCTGTGTGTGTCTGAAGGTGCTGTTTGCTGTGTGTCTGAGGGTGCTGTGTGTGTCTGTGTGCGCTGTGTATGTGGGTGCGCTGTGTCTGGGGGTGTGTTGTGTGTGTCTGGGGGTGTGCTGTGTGTGTCTGAGTGCTGTGTGTGTCTGGGGGTGTGCTGTGTGTGTCTGGGGGTGCTGTGTGTGTCTGGGGGTGTGCTGTGTGTGTCTGGGGGTGTGCTGTGTGTGTCTGGGGGTGTGCTGTGTGTGTCTGGGGTGTGCTGTGTGTGTCTAGGAGTGCTGTGTGTTTCTGGGGGTGCGCTGTGTGTGTCTGGGGGTGCTGTGTGTGTCTGGGGGTGCTGTGTGTGTCTGGGGGTGCTGTGTGTGTCTGGGGGTGTGCTGTGTGTGTCTGGGGGTGTGCTGTGTGTGTCTGGGGGTGTGCTGTGTGTGTCTGGGAGTGCTGTGTGTTTCTGGGTGCTGTGTGTGTTTCTGGGTGCTGTGTGTGTGTCTGGGAGTGCTGTGTGTGTGTATGGGGGTGCTGTGTGTGTGTGTCTGGGGGTGCTCTGTGTGTGTCTGAGGGGGCTGTTAGTGTGAGTGTATTTTGTATTTACATTATTTATTTTTTTATTAATAATAAAAAAAAAAGTTATATTCCCCTCCCCCCTCCCCTCCCCATCCCCTCCCCCTTCTTACCTTTAGGGGGTGGGAAGGTTTCCATGGGGGGGTGCCTGATCCCTGGTGGTCCTAGTGGAGGTGGGGCAGATTGCTTAATATCCCCCCTCCCTTCTTACATCAGGCCTGGGAGGGGGGATCCTTACTGCAGCTTCTTTCCCTGGTGGTCCTAGTGGTGAGAGTGAACTCTAGCCTGGAGGCTAGAGTTCACTCTCGCGAGATCTGAGCGTTGCCGCGGTAACCGGCAACCCGGGACCCGGCGGAGCTGCTGGCTAGAGCTCCGCCGGTGTTCTCTCCTGCCTCCCTCCCTCCCTCCCCCGCATCTCAGTGTCTCTGGGCCGGTGAGGGAGATCTTTGATCTCCCCACCGGCCCATGGAGACACACAGCAGGGCCGGCGCTCGGGTAGCGCTGGCCCTGCAGGGGCTGGCAGGGGAGATCCTGTGATCTCCCCTGCCGGCCTCGGCCCCACGGCCATCGCGGCCCAGCGGGCATTTGCCCGGTATGCCCGATGGCCAGTCCGGGCCTGATGGCAGCCCAGGAATGCAAATGAACCCCATCGTGTCATACCATTTGTAAAAGTAGATAACCCAGGTTATTCAAAATGGGGTATGTCCAGTCTTTTGTAGTAGCCACAAAACCCTGGCCAAAGTTAGCGCTCATCATTGTGATACATTTTACTGTTTTGAAAGACTCATATTTGTGTTTAGTGAAGCTTCCCAAGTACAACAGTAGCCTAATGTACAAGTTTTACTGCGTTTTGGAAGGTTATAGGGTTAAATATAGGTTGTGCAAATTCAATTTTCTAGACTTTCTGCCAGGTTTGTGAGACAGATCCCTCATATTGTTATCAATAAAATCACCTAATTATGTAAAAAATATGACATAAATGTACACAGAGTTTATTTGTATATGAAAATAGAGAAGAGGGGGGAAAGTTGGTAGTGGTGTGCCGATACCAACGTACAGGTAGGCCTGTAATAAAGAGGGCCCAACAGAGGTAATGTAATGATGATAGTAAAATTATTAGAGGGAGTGGTGGGAGGGGTCACTCTTACAGGAACCAGCATAGGTAAGCAGGGGGGTAGAGCTTTTATAGGGAAAACTCCTCACACAAATTCAGGCCTATGGCCTTTTACTTGTAGTCATAACTTAATTCGTATATGAAAATAGAGAAGAGGGGGAAAGTTGGTAGTGGTGTGCCGATACCAACATACGAGTAGGCCTGTAATAAAGACGGCAAAAGATATTGCAGAAAACACACTTTATTCAAAATGTATTACAATGCTAGACATTTAGGTTTTCCTGAGTTCTTCTCAGGAGGTGAAGTAACGTGCTGTAAACAGAGGATTCTATCTGCCCGGTCTTTGAAGTTTTAGGTGGGAGACAGAAGTAGTGAATAGAATTAAGTCAAGTATATTTAACTGGGGCACCAGAGGTAGAAAGAGAGGAATTGTAGTTGGGTAGTTGTATGGTTGGTTTGAATGAGAGTCGAGACTTAACGTAGTGGTTACCGTGTATGGTTCTGACCGATAGTTTTAAATAGGAGCTGACATCCATATATGGACCACAGTGAACTCTCGGGGTCCGTGGAAGCCGTAAAGTGCGATGTAAATGGCTGCTAGATGTCCGAGTGATATGTGCTAATTTTAAGTGCAGGTGGCCAAAAAGAGGCAAAAGCCACCATGGTCTCAAAAGAGTTATTGTCATAAACTTGAAATTCCCTGCCCAATATGTGTAACTCAGTTACAACCCTGTATTAGGCTGTTTTGGTGTTGAGAGACAGAGTGTATCATAAGAGAAACCGTGCGTGGGTCAGCAATCTAGTTAATCCATTAACTCTGGCAAAGTAGGTATTCTGGATGGGAGCTGGTTGGCAAAGGGGTGCACCTTGTAGAAAGCCTGAAAGTTTGATCGGGATAACGCATCAGCTGCCATATTATGGATGCCTACTAACTACTTTTCCTGCTGGTACAATGGGATAGATCTCGAAAAGGGCTGAAGTTTCCCTGAAGGCCGGTAAGGCAAGTGCCTCTTGAGGCCACACGGCCCTGAACCAGTGGTTACCAAAGATTGCAGCGAACCCCGAGTGGGCTGCTGCATCAGTCCAAATAACAGGAGAGTGCTCGCTCAGTGGAGGAATGAACATGGAGATGCCATTCCACTCTGCTAGGAAGTGCTTCCACATAATTAAATTGGCTACGGCTGGCGGGTTAAGGTGCCATCATCAGGCATGCCTGGAGATGAATGATCTCCCTTGTGGAATAATACGCATCGCAAAATTGAGGTATCCCAGTAGAGACTGGAGATCCCTCCGAGAACCAGTACCTTTCTGGAGGAACTGGTCTAATTCCAGTCTAATGCATACCAATTTCACATCGGGGAGACGCGCCTGCATGGACACTGAGTCGAGTGAGATCCCCAGGAATACCATCTGTGTTGTGGGGCCTATTGTTTTGTCAGGGGACAGTGGGACACCTAGTGCAGAAAACAGTGCAGTGGTGCTAATGATACTACGTGGGGTGAGGAATACTGCCTCGACCAGTAAAAAAATCGTCTAAATAGTGTATGACCGTGGGGCATCTGACTGTATTCGGGAGCAGCCAACAAAGTGTTTCTGCAAATATATCGAACAGCTTCGTGCTGCTCCTGGAGCCGAAAGTGAGCCTGGTGGCGAAGTAATAATTATCCCTCCATTTGATATCGTGGATTGGTAGTAATTTGAAAGTTTTAGTTATGTCCGTCTTACTGAGCCAGGCTTGTTTGCTGGCCAGTAGTATAGCTTGTATGGCATGATCCACGAAGGCATAATGAAGAGAGAATACTTCAGCCGGTATTAATGAATTTAAACTAGGGTTTTTTGAAGAATGAGGTGCTGACAAACTGATAATCAAACTTTTGTATTAGATGTGTTGTTGGTAACCACTCCGATAGGGTTCGTGCGCCATGAAGAAAATGGAGGTTGTGAAAAAGGACCGATCATGAAGCATGATGTGGTCTCTCTCTGTAGTAATTTGTCAACGGCGGATGGGTCGTTGGTAGCAGAGAGTAAGTTAGGACATTCCAGTGTACCTGTTGGGAGGGCTACTAACCCTGTGTGGAAACCCTCAGAAAAACCAGAAATCAAATATTGAACCAGGTGATGGGAGGGGTGGGTACGTAAATGGTAGGCTAAGGTGTCTATGTTTACTTCCATCAGTGATTTCCTAGGGGAAAGCTTGGAAGGGTACGTGTCTTTTGTATGTGACCTGAAGCAGATGGCGCAAATATGCAACAACCTGCATGCATTGTAGTTAGATGCTCCAGCGTGTCTGTGCTTTGTGCAGGAATACTAATGGTCTGCCCAGCTTATCTCTCTGTCCCCTGTGCTGACTGATGGAGAGGTTGGAGGATGAGTAGGAAGTGGAGGGCTGAGATATAGGGTGTTCTGCTACGTATGGACATAAGTTGGAGGAATGTTAGGTAGCGGAGCAAACTGCACAAGATGGAGGTCTCAAGCGGGCAAAATCCCTGCAGAACAGCTCTGTGTCCAACTTACTCCAATCGATGCGAGTGTTGGGCTGGGGCAGAGCCACTGCTGCCTTAAATAAAATTGCTCTCTGGTAATTATAAAAGGTGAAACTCCCTAACTTGTGCCCCAAGTCCACCACCTTGTGTAGATAGAGGTCGAATTCCTCTCGCCTCTGAGTGTATACGGAGCATATGATGTCCCTGCATAGTCCGATACTGAGAACGAATTCGGGGATGGGTAGCTTTATACTGAGGCGTGAGTCCCTAGATATGAGGCACTCTGACCTATCTTCAAAACCAACAGCTTTATTCTCTAGAGTATCCTGTGAAGCTATAAAGGAGGGCAACTAGGCTAACATCCTTGCCATCCAGAATGTCTTCCCTAATGGAAGCTGGAACCTTATAACCAGATGAAAAAGACCCTGAGTGGAAGCTGGAGGGATGATACAGGATAAAAGATGCCCGTTTTGAAAAAGGATGAATTAATTAAGTAATGATAAGTGGAGTAATGGTAATCTCAGTGAATATATATATATATATATATATATATATATATATATATATATATATATATATATATATATATATATAGAACGTACCCTTAACTGAGCCTAAGAGATAACTCTCATGGGATAGGATTCTCTTATTACACATATCCCCAATTTTCTTCCCGGTTGCATGTAAGTAAAATGTATGATAGTAAAACGGAACAAAATAAGAGAGATTATTTTTTTTGGTGTGTAGAAATTCTGTGTGTCTAAAGTTTGTCAATGGTATTGCTAGCCTAAGTTGGAAACGGACAGCGCAACAGGAGATTAGACAAACGGCATAGGAATCAGACAAATGGCATAAGAATTAGACGAACGGTATAATAAAGCTAAACGGAGGGAGCCAATCCCAGCATTTGTAAGGCCCGAACGTGGGAACACAGTGAACGGGTTCCCATGTGTACATACGTGAGCGTGTGGCAGGAAGCCAGTTACGGATAATGGGAACCAGGTAGGAGGCCCTGCGGGTGGATGGAGCCCCAAATAAAGCTGCAAGCCGAGTTTGGAGAGCTGTAAGCCAGGTCAGAGGCTGAAGACGAGTCCGTGGCTGCTTCTGGAGCAAATGGAGGGCCACAGAAACCAGAAGTGCTGGTTGTCGTGGCAACAGTCACTCTTACAGGAACCAGCATAGGTAAGCAGTGGGGTAGAGCTTTTATAGCGAAAACTCCTACCACAAATTCAGGCCTATGGCCTTTTACACACACACACACACACACACACACACACACACATATATATATATATATATATATATATATATATATATTTGTGCTCGGAATCTCTACTATGTTAATGGAATGTAGAGGAGAAGCAAAATTGAGGTGTGCCGAAACTAACTAACGAGGGCCCACAAAGAGAAATGTGTAAAGGAGGGTGTAGGTGGGTGGGGTCAAAACAGCTTGAACGGCAAAGGTAAGTAGGGGGTAGGGCTTATAAAGAGTCATAACTCCTCCCACAAATTCAGGCCAAATGGCCTTCCAACTTGTGCTCAGAATCTCTATTATGTTAATGGAATGTAGAGGAGAAGCAAAGTTGGTTGAGGTGTGCCGAAAACAACGTACGAGTAGGCCTGTAAAAAAGAGGGCAAAAAGGAATTCAAAGTAAACACACTCTATTCCAAGTTTAAACTGCGAGATTTCTGGAAGCCTGCCTGAGCTCCCTTTCTGGTCGAGGGATGTAGGAGTTGTATATTGAGGATTTCCAGCGTCCCAGCCTCTTAATGATGTGTACTGGAGTGTTAGTGCTTGAAGCTGATGATGCTGCACCGATGCAAAATGAGTGACCAGAGAAGGAAGCTGGGTTGTAGCCTAACCTTGACAATAGAATTCTGATGTGTGACTTAAATTTAGCTGTGGTGAGTGGGTGTCCTTGGAGTTGAGGTGAGAAACCAGGAGCATATCCAGAACATGTACAGTGTCACGTTCTGTTCCTGGTTGCGGATCATTCTGGTAATGGCTTCTGGTATCCAGTACTCCTTTTACTATTCTAGTTTAGTATTTCTTAGTTTTTGGTTTTCTATTCTATGTCTGGTTTTCTTTATGCTGGTATTTCTGGGTTCATTCCTATAGTTCGTCCCTGGATTTCCCAGTCTCCAGGTTTCCTTTAAATGTTTGTTTTATTTGCCACACCCTTATGTTTCCAGCTTTCATTATGTGTTAGAGTTCCTGCAGGCAGCGGCTCAAAGCTTCTGTCCTTTCTTGCAGGTAAGTACTATATATGTGTTCTGAATCTGTGGATGTTTTAGTATACATTAGGCAGTGTAGGACCTGCCAGATATGGGGTACATTGGCGTTGTTGGCAGGCTTATGCAATGTATGATCATATAGTGTGACTAAACCCCCATGATTTCCATATGTAGTACTTAGTTATTTCTCCTCTTGTGTTGCCTATGTTATCTTGTCTTGTTTTAGTTTGTATCAACAGTCCATGTATAGTCCTGTCTAGTCATGCAAATGTTATGTTCATGTTTTCCTCATGTCTTGTGTATATGTTCTGGGTTTAGCTTACTATCCTTCTCTGGTTCTGCTAGTTCTGTCTTGTTTTCATGTTTGGTGCCTATCTCTAGTCTTGCCTTGTTTCTAGTACTGGATACAATCTTGCTGCAGAGCCTCCCAATTCAGCTCCTGGGAGGTCTGCTAATTTCCTTGCTCCTAGTTCCTGTTATCCGCACAAGCTGAATCAGGGCCTTGGTATGTGGCTGCACAAACGCTGGTGCTCAACACCAGGGGGCGTGCGGTTACCCTGCACCAGACCCTGCTAATCCACCTCTACGCTGAAGACTCCCACTTAACATCAGGCATATTGGGTCCCGGTCCACGCACCGCCGCCTGGACACTGTGTCTGGGTCCCGGGCACCGGACCGCCACCCTGACATACAGGGCACCACAAATTCTCAGTAAGGAAGAGGGGAATGATAGTGGAATAGGCAGAGTGATTAGTTTTGGTAGAAGGCAAAGAGAGTACAAAATGGTTGTCTACTTTCTTTAAGTCTGAAAGTTTGAGGCATCGTACTGTGTCTCCTTGACGTATCACGGTGAACTCTCTAGGTCTGATGAAACCGCAGAAAGCCAAAAAAATGGCAGATTTCATGACTAAATTAGTATTATGGTCAAACGGGGATTTGTCGAATAAGTCACTAAGGAGCCGGAATATTGGACCGTCTATTGGTAGCCTAGTTGTGCTAGGAGGGACTGTGATCTTGAAAATACCTTTGAGGATTTTCTTAATGGGGTAGGAAGACAGAAAAGGAGCATGGTTAGGGAAGTTAGTGAGGATGTGGTGTTGTACTCCGGAAGTGTCACGGCTAGTAATGTGGTCCAGCACGCAGAAACTATGTAAACATAAGTAAGAAAAGGAAAATAACAGGATAGAGCGTAAACCGGACCTTAGAATGGCCGGACTAATACGCTAGAGACAGAGAATGGTCAAAGGGAAAGCCGAGGTCAAGGAAGCCAGAAAATACTCAATATCGATTAAACAAGCCAAGTCAGGGAAACCAGAGATCAGAATAACCAGGGGAACGCCAAGGATCAGGATACCAGGAAATCAGAAACACGAAAATAGCACTCTCAGGAAACCAGGAAACTGAAACCACGACAGGGCAAAGTACTGGGAAAAGCTAGGGGTTTAAATACCCCTCTCTAGGCTATGATTGGTCAGAGGGTGACCTCTGACCCCAAAACGTGCGTGTGCGTTGACGTCGTGACGTCACGCACACGTTGGTATAATTATCGGGGGCGGAGCTACTCTTAGGCGCGACCACGTGGTCGGCGCCATGTTTGATTCGGGCGTGATGCCCGGAAGAACGGAAGGAGCGGTTGCCGGCTCGCCGACGAGCAGGTAAGCTTGTGTTGTCGGCGCGGCCGTGAGACTCGGCGGGCCGGTGACCGCAACAGTACCCCCCACTCGAAGACCGCGCACCGGGCGGGAAGGACCCGGCTTAAGAGGAAAGCGGTTGTGAAATGACCGGATAAGACGGGGCGCATGGACCCGATCAGCAGGAACCCAACAACGTTCCTCGCGACCATAACCCTTCCAGTCAACGAGATGGACAAGACACCTCTGGATAATTTGGAGTCCATGATAGAACGGACTTCGTATTCTTCTTGATCACCCACTACCAAGGGCGGAGGAGGAGTGGATAACCTGGTGTAGCGATTGCAAGTAAGGGGCTTGAGCAGAGACACATGGAAAGTATTCACAATTCTCATATGAGCCGGAAGTGCCAAAGAATAGGTCACTGGATTAATACGTTGGGTAACTCGAAAGGGACCTATGTACCGAGGGGCAAATTTCATGGACGGGGCCTTAAGCTTGATATGTTTTGTGGAGAGCCACACCCTGTCACCTGGAAGATAGACAGGATTAGCGCCCCGTTTTTTGTCAGCTTGGACCTTTGCTCGTAATGAAGCTTTTTGCAGAGCTGAATGGACGGAATCCCAGGTATCATGAATTGATTCTAAACGGGTGTTCAAAGCAGGAATTTCTGTGTCTGAGAATTCAGAAGGAAAAATAGCAGGGTGATAACCCTGATTTACAAAGAATGGACTATGATTAGAAGATTCATGAGTGGCGTTGTTCCTGGCGAACTCAGCCATGGGTAAGAGCTCATACCAGTTAGACTGATTGGCATTTATAAAGCAACGTAAATAGGCTTCTAAAGACTGATTCGCCCTCTCTGCTGCTCCATTTGTTTGAGGGTGATATGCTGATGAAAAGGAGAGTTCGATGCCCAATTGTTTACAAAAGGAACGCCAAAACCTAGAAACAAACTGGGTACCTCTGTCAGATACTATGCTTTTGGGTACACCGTGCAACCGAAAGATCTCTCTCAAGAATATTTGAACTAGATCTTGAGCAGATGGTAATTTTTTAAGTGGGACAAAATGTGCCATCTTTGTGAATCTATCGATAACCATAAGGACTGTATTAAACCCGTTTGAACTGGGTAGATCCACAATGAAATCCATGGCTAAGTGGGTCCAGGATGGCCCGCTGTGAGGTTGTCATGGAACATATCTAGTACCTTTTTTCGGAACTGAGGTGACACATACAGTTTGTCCGGAGGTTTTCCCACAGGTGCCTGAGTTTGGTCTGCTATTATGGCACAGAAGAGTGGAGAAGATACTTCGGAAACTGTAGTGGCAATGAGGCATTCAGGAGGTATAATAGGATATATCTCCTGTTCCGGAACTTCCTCTGTCTCAAACTGCCTAGAAAGTGCATCTGCCTTTGTGTTTTTAGTACCAGGCCTATACGTAATTACGAAATTGAATCGGGAGAGGAACAATGACCATCTAGCCTGACGAGAGGACAGTCTCTTAGCGTCCCCAATATAAGCCAAATTCTTATGATCAGTAAAGATCAGAAGTGGCTGTTTGGAACCTTCCAAGAGATGCCTCCATTCTTTAAGGGCAAGTACAATGGCCAAAAGTTCCCTATTCCCTATGTCATAATTTTTCTCTGCGGGTGTGAGTTTGCGAGAGTAAAATCCACAGGGATGTAAAGGCGTATCAGGACTTTCTCTCTGAGACAGAATGGCTCCGACTCCTGTCTCTGACGCATCTACCTCTAGGATAAATGATTTGGTCGGATCAGGATGGGTCAGGACAGGTGCTGAGGAAAATAAAGATTTTAACCGTTCAAATGCCTCTCTTGCTTCTTTGGGCCAAGATATACAATTTGCTCCTTTTTTGGTTAAATTGGTTATAGGGGAAATCACGGAGGAAAATCCCTTTATGAATTTGCGGTAGTAATTCGCAAAACCTATAAAGCGTTGAGTAGCTTTAAGGCCCTTGGGCAATGGCCACTGTAAGACAGCCTCCAGTTTACGAGGATCCATCTGGAAACCAGACGGAGATATAACGTATCCAAGGAATTGTATCTCCGTTTGGTCAAACTGGCATTTCTCCAGTTTACAGTAAAGACCGTTCTGTAACAGGGTTTTCAGTACAATTCTCAAATGTTCGTGATGTGTCTCTAGGTCTGGGGAATAGATGAGAATGTCGTCCAGGTACACTAGAACGAACATGTGAAGGTACTCTCTTAGGACATCGTTAATAAAATCCTGGAATACCGCTGGAGCGTTACATAATCCAAACGGCATAACCAGGTATTCGTAATGTCCCATTCTGGTGTTAAATGCGGTCATCCATTCGTGACCGTCCTTAATCCTGACTAGATTGTATGCACTTCGGAGATCGAGCTTAGTAAAGACTTGAGCTCCCTTCAATCTGTCAAACAGCTCTGATATAAGGGGAATAGGGTAGGCATTTTTTATGGTAATCCTATTCAAACCCCTATAATCGATACAGGGGCGTAGGTCTCCTTCTTTTTTAGAGACAAAGAAGAACCATGCCCGGCTGGTGAGGAGGACCTACGAATATGACCCTTTCTGAGAGCATCCTTTATATATTCCTCCAAACAAAGATTTTCCTGGGGGGACAAGGCATAAACTCCTCCCTTTGGAGGTATAGTCCCTGGTAATAAGTTTATAGTACAGTCATAAGGTCTATGAGGAGGTAACCCTTCTGACTGGACCTTGTTAAATACCTCTTTTAAATCCATATACTGCGGCGGAATTTGTGTGGTCAAGGGAGGTGCAATAGGAACATTAATGGTACCAATAGGTTGTGGGATTTGCTTAAAGCAAACACCTTTGCATCTCTCACCCAAACTCACAATCTCTCCTTCAATCCAATCCAAACGTGGATTGTGTTTCAGGAGCCAAGGGAAACTTTGTATTATCGGACATGTAGGTGAAGATATGATTTGAAAGGTAATTTCTTCAGAGTGGAGAATACCCACTGAGACAGTGATTGGCAGAGTTTTGTGTGTGATGAAAGGCTGGGTAAGAGGCCTTCCATCAATGGCCTCGACTGCTATAGGTTTCTCTTTTTGTCTTAAGGGCAGGAGATGTTTTGCAGAGAATTCTTTGTCTAGGAAATTCTCCGCTGCCCCAGAGTCAATCATAGCCTCACACTGAACAGTAGTCTTCATAAAAGACAAGGTTACTTTGACAAGGAAACGGTTCTTAGTCAATTTAGGGGACATATACATCACACCTAAGGTCGGTCCCCGTACGTGCCTTAGGTGTGCAAGTTTTCCGGCCGAACCGGGCATGACGATCTTAGATGTCCCTTCTTGCCACAATACATACATAACCCCTCGTTACGTCTGTGTTGTCTCTCTGCCTCAGTGAGTTTAGCGCTATCCAATTGCATGGTTTCAGGTTCTGGAAGAGGCGCTTGGCTACTCACCACTGGGTTAGAGAAATGAGGAGCTATGGACAAATTAGAACGTCTGTTACGTTGTTTGTTTTTCTCTCTCTTTCTGAGCCGGTTATCAATGTCTATCATGTAGGCAATAAACTCATTAAGATTAACCGGAAGGTCTCTAGCTGCGGTCTCATCTTGTATACTCTCAGCTAGACCTTCAGAGAAAGCAGCCACCAGACCACTATTGGTCCAATCAACCTCAGACGCCAATGTCCGGAACTCTATGGCATAATCGGCTACAGAACGATTGCCTTGCTTGATTCTCATAAGGGCTTTGGCAGTGTTCTTCTCCCTGCCTTTAGGTTCAAACGTAGCCTTAAAAGCTGTAAGAAAGGCACTGTAATCACGGGCTACTGCGTCACCACTTTCCCATAAGGGGTTAGCCCAGGTCAAGGCTTTTCCAGTTAATTGGTTCATCAGATAGCCTATTTTAGATCTATCTGTTGGGAATGAACCTGGGGAGGCCTCAAAGTGGTATTCAATCTGGTTTAAAAAACCTCTGAATTCCTTAGAATCACCTCCATAACGAGGGGGCGGTGACAGGGTTATGGACGGTGGTTTATGTGGTACGGGAACCACTACAGGTGGCGGAACCACAGGTGGTACAGGAGGGACCTCTAAATAGGCAGTCCTCTGGAGCAAGGTCTGAAATGCCTGGGCAAATTGGTCTAACCTGTGGTCCATATCCTCCACCCTATTTTCACAGGCGATCATATGTTTGCATAGTTCTGCAGGATCCATGTCCCTGTCGTAATGTCACGGCTAGTAATGTGGCCCAGCACGCAGAAACTATGTAAACATATACATGAGTAAGAAAAGGAAAATAACAGGATAGAGCGTAAACCGGACCTTAGAATGGCCGGACTAATACGCTAGAGACAGAGAATGGTCAAAGGGAAAGCCGAGGTCAAGGAAGCCAGAAAATACTCAATATCGATTAAACAAGCCAAGTCAAGGAAACCAGAGATCAGAATAACCAGGGGAACGCCAAGGATCAGGATACCAGGAAATCAGAAACACGAAAATAGCACTCTCAGGAAACCAGGAAACTGAAACCACGACAGGGCAAAGTACTGGGAAAAGCTAGGGGTTTAAATACCCCTCTCTAGGCTATGATTGGTCAGAGGGCGACCTCTGACCCCAAAACGTGCGTGTGCGTTGACGTGGTGACGTCACGCACACATTGGTATAATTCTCGGGGGCGGAGCTACTCTTAGGCGCGACCACGTGGTCGGCGCCATGTTTGATTCGGGCGTGATGCCCGGAAGAACGGAAGGAGCGGTTCCCGGCTCGCCGACGAGCAGGTAAGCTTGTGTTGTCGGCGCGGCCGTGCCGGTCGGGCACGGCCGTGAGACTCGGCAGGCCGGTGACCGCAACAGGAAGAGTTTGATGGTATTATGTGAAAGTTTTAGGTGTAAATGGCAAAAGGAGGCAAAAGCAAACATGGTTTCGATGGAAAGGTCACCTTGTAAGCAAAACTCGGCTGTGAATTTGTTAAAGATAGTCAGTGCCCTAGCGTAAGAGATAGTGCGTGGTGCGTGAGTGTTTGTGCGTGGAGTAATAGTTCGTTTAAACCAGGGTTAGCCATAGGAACGATGGTGTCCCGGCTGATTGGAGGTGAGGCGGAGGGGGAGCACGGCCAGAGACCTGCAATTTAAGAGCATAAAAGAGTGTTAGCAGCTGAGTAGAGGAGGTGTAGTGAATGAGGTGTAAGATATATCTATCTTGCTTAAGCATGTATCCCTACATGCTGGAATAGTAGAATGTAGGCAAATTATAACAAAATTATACATTGGTATGACAGAAACTACTCCAGGATCTGGAGGGAAAGAAAAATGATACAAAATGTCAAATAACACTTTATTACTTGGAGTGCAAGTAAGCAGCCCCCCCGAGATGGGTTAGGTTGCGAAAGGAATGGGCCATTGTCTGGGCGTGGTGTCGTCGTATAATTTAATGTGTGATGAACCAGCTTATTTGTTAGGTGTCAGACGGATCGGGCACATAGACTTGTTGTGGGCTCTGAAGCATATGGAGCAAATGTGCAACAACCTGCATACCTGTGTTAAAGTTATTGCACACCTGCGCCTTGCCCAAGAATGTGATGGGTCTGCCCAGCTTGTCTCTCTGGACACCTTCCTGTCTAGGGAGTGGGGTAAGGGGATGGTGGGGTGATAAAGTGGAAGTGGAAGGATCTGCGTCCCCAGGGCATAGATCGGTGGAGTGTGAAGTGGAAACACAAGAGGCACAAGATGGGGGCCTCAAACCACCAAAGTGACGGCAGAATAACTCAGTATCTGACACCAATCGATTCTAAGATTAAATTGTGTCAGATGAGTAGCTGCCTTGGCCAAAACTGATTTGTGGTAATCGTAAAATGAGGACCTTTCATACTTGATGCACAAATCAACCACCTTGTGCATATATAAATCAAGCTCTTCTCTCCTATGTGGGTACATCGTGCAGATAACGTTGCGATAAGTGCCAAACGCGATAACAAACTATATCGTCTGATGGGGGATCGATGATTGGTTTTTGAGACATCCTGAAAGGAATAATGATATGGATAAGTAGGGTATAGTGGGGGTGGGATGAGACCTCCGGAGAACTGGCCTGCTAGCTAATACCGAAGCGAAGAATTATAATTAGAACCAAGTGACAGGTGAGGCCCTGCTATTGCCAAGCGGCGGTGAGAGGCTCTACCTTTGATTTGGGCCGAGGGGGTTTTGTGGCCACCAGAACGAGGTGGCAGGATGTCGGCCTCTCGGTGACTGTAAGAGATTCAAAAACGTGTGGCCGTGACATGGGAAGCCCTGACTGTAGCCCTAAAGAAGAGCGAGTGAGGTGGCTAGCTATGATTTGGTCGTGGGGCTGAACCTCCGTGTATGAGGTAGGGGTGTAGACCTCGTATTATTGGGGGAAGCTAGGGCCAGCACCTGACCCTGAAAGCCAGTTCTCTACCCTGACGGGGGCTTGCCTCTTGAAGGAAGTATATAAAGTATGTAGATACTGACCTTGAGTGTTTGTTCTGTATATTTGGATAATGCTCAGGGCGACTTCAATATATATGTCTATATATACTGTGAAGAACAGGTCCAGTCCAGGAACCTAGGGGTAAGAAAGATGCTATTAGGCCTGATGCGGGCCATTGGTAAGCCACGTGTAAAAATGTAGAACGTATGGAATGGTGTGTAACAGTAAAACTGTATTATAAACACTTGTGTAATTAGAGGGACCTGAACATTGGTCCAAATTTTTGAGACAAGACCCTGGGATCCCACTACTGAGCAGTATTTTTTGACAGATATGAAGGCGAAGTGAGGCCTTAGAAGGACGTAATAGTAGTGAGCAGGGCCAGCCTTAGGCCTTTGGGCGCCCTGTGTGAAAAATCTTCACATCATCCCCCCGCCCCTCTCTCCCCCACTCCTTCCCCCCTCCCAGACACCCTGTCACAAACACACACAGGCAGACAGCCATACACACACAAACACACGCAAGCAGTCACACACATACAGCCACACACAAACACAGACATAGAATGTGACGGCAGATAAGAACCATTCGGCCCATCTAGTCTGCCCAGACAGTCACACATAGGCAGTCACACACACACAGGCAGACAGCCACACACACAAACACACACAGGCAGACAGCCACACACACAGACAGCCACACACAAACACAAAAGCAGACAGCCAAACACACACAGGCAGACAGCCACACACACACACACACACACACACACACAGGCAGACAGCCACACACACACAGTCACACAGACAGACAGTCACACACACAGCGGCAGACAGTCACGCACACACATAGGCAGACAGTCACACACACACAAAGGCAGACAGCGACACACAGACAGCCACACACACACACACACAGGCAGTCACACATACAAAGGCAGACAGTCACACACACACACACACACAGGCAGACAGTCACACACACACACACACACACAGGCAGACAGTCACACACACACACACACAGGCAGACAGTCACACACACAGAGAGTGAAACACACAGCCACACACACACACAGGCAGACAGTCACACACACACACAGACAGTCACACACACACAGGCAGACAGTCACACACACAGACAAACACACACACACACAGACAAACACACACACACAAGCAGATAATCATAGTTATCTCTGTTCCTTGTGGAGGCAGACAGGCAGTGCAGCTCCTGTATTCTGATTGTTGGGGAAAGCAGGGACTCCTTCCTGCTTCCACTGCAGCAGTTAGACGGCATTTTAGCTCCGCCAATGGCGCAGGGAAGCCCCGCCCCGCTACAGGGAAGCCCCGCCCCGTTGCAAATTTTTTTTATCCCGGCCGGCCATGTGTGAGCTGTGCGGCCGCAGGGCGCCCCCTGCCTCATGGCGCCCTGTGCGGCCGCACAGCTCGCACACCCCTAGGCCGGCCCTGGTAGTGAGTAATATTTAGGGATACCTGCTACTGAAACGTCGAGAACCAGGTAGCCTGATGGTCATTGAAGGCGTAGTGAATCTGCGCAATGGTGCAGGTCTTAGTAATGATATGTAGAAATTAAAACAGAATTAACATTTAATATAATAGTAACCTGGAGAGTGAGGCATCTTTAACCTGGTGTGTTTAAGGTTTTGAGCCCACTTTGGGAGGTGATAGGGTATTGTAAAAAAGGCCATGGAGGCTGAAATGAGGCCTCAGGAGAAATGTAAAAAATGTTAACCTTATTTACCTGATACCATGACATGGGATACTGGAACCACCTCCTGGAGTCTTCTTGAAGAAAGAGTAGTACAACCTAAAACATTTTCATTAAGTAAAAATAAGGAACCTGAGTATAGTATTACAATATAAACAGAGATTTGGAAATAAGAGCTGTGACAAACTGCCATTTGCCACTGGGCATTGGAGAGGACTGATCGCTAGCCTCCTGCCCTGCGACTATGGCCCTGGAATGTATTGCCCTTTAAGAACTGCATTTGGGCATAATGGATTTTTGTATACTGTTTCTGGCCCTTTAACTGTGCTGTACAAAGGAAGGGTTTGTACTTTTAAACTGGCACTTCGGATGCAGTCGAAGTGTCGAAGTAGTCGAAGTGGCCGCCATTAGACAGTCGAACACGTGGCGGCGGCCATTTTAATGCAGTCGAACGCGGTGACCTGTACTTTCCCCTACCCTTCGACACTGCGGCTGTAGGCTAAGTCCCGTTCAAAGATTCGAACACACGTTCGAACGGGACTTTGTCATTTTGGTGTAAAATAGACCTCCATTATACTATTGAACACTGCTAAAACGCAACCCCGGTTCCACTTCGACCCTTCGACAAAAGTCGAAGTGAGTTAGACGATTCTAACGCCGCCTTCGGATGGGACTTTGTAACTTTTCAGGGCAGAAATAGACCGACCGCATAGCCTGAATCTGTGGAACTGTTTTGGGCATGAAAATGTGCTTGCGGTCGGTCATAAAGGACTTCCAGCTAACTCTTTAACCCCTGGATGGAATTAGCTGAATTTTGGATATGTTTGTAAGTAAAGTATGCTGATTATTAATATGTTTTTTATGAAGATTGAATGTATAGTTTTGGAGTTATAAAATTTTTTAAAAAATGGATAAGTTTTAGCTTGGAGATAATTGAGTAGATACAGTAAGAAACTCAAGTATCTCCCAAGCAGAGGGGAGGGAATATGCGGGATGTAACCGATATGTGATTGGTTAATGCCTAATTGCCTGTGGGCGTCTCCCTTGCAGGGGAGCACTGCATAAAAGCAGAGTCCCTGTCATTAAACATCAGAGATCTTCTTGACCCTCAATACAGAGCCTTGTCTCGTTATTGGAGGGAACTGCTATATCACACTGGGAATTGCTATGCTCTGCATACTCCCTTGAGCTTTAATCACTTAACTCTTTTGAGAGTTTGTTCCGGTTACGCTCTCCTTGGAGGAGAGGTCTTCCCCACACGGTCCTAGATGCTGGAGGTTCATACAGAGTGGAAGGAAGACGGCGAGACTCCAGTTAAGCTACGGCGGTTGTGGAGTCTGCGGTGGTTGTGGTGTCTGCTGCAGTGTTTGGAGTCCTCAGGAAGCGCTAGGAGCATTCGTCAACGGAAGGTGATCCGTTACAAGAGCTATTGAAAAAGTGAGCGTGGAGCTTGATAACTTTAAGAGGTTTGATGGGGCTCAGCCCTGAGAGAGGAGAAAAAAAAAAACGTAAAGGGGATAACGTTTACTTTAAGAAAATACCCCTGGGAATATATACATAATAATATGTGACAATGAGTGGTGAAATAATGCCTTTTAGAGTAAGGGAAAACGTAGGTAGAACCATGAACATATGATATAAAATAATACATAGAGGAACATACTTAAATATGAAAATTAAAATGCATAGAACCTCATGCGTTCGGCTACCGAACATGCAAGAGAAATATAATAGGACCGCGTGTGTTAGATTTAATGAAATGAAATGCTAGTGACACAGCCGTTCGTATGTGTTTCGTCTAACGAAAGTGAGAAACAGGCGAACGTAAGGTGTGTAAAAGCGTTCGGTAAGATTTATTAACGAAAGAAAGAACGAAAAACGTGTGTACTCTGCGGTCGGCTAAAAAAAGCTGGAACGCAGAAGTACACGAATGGCGGATTACACGAACAGGTAAGTAATATATCTAGGGAGCCTATCCCCGCGTTTTTAGGCCCGAATATGGGAAATAGCCAAATGCTATTTCCCACGTTGATGCTTACGTTTGGGTGCTGGTCTCGTGACCGGAAACTCGACAGCCGGGTAACGAGTAGGGAATACCGTGTGGCAGCCGGTGGATGAGTTCGGAAGTCTGCGGTAGGTGCTGCTGGAGGGAGACTGTTTGCTCGATGCAGGACTTGGTGGGAACAGCTGACCGGAAATGCAGGTAACTGTGGTGACAGTCAAAACAGCTTGAACGGCAAAGGTAAGTAGGGGGAAAGGGTTTATAAAGGGTCATAACTCCTCCCACAAATTCAGGCCAAATGGCCTTTAAACATATGTATATACGCAAAGGTGATACTCGAAAAATTAGAATATCGTGCAAAAGTTCATTTATTTCAGTAATGCAACGTAAAAGGGGAAACTAATATGTGAGATAGACGCATTACATGCAAAGCAAGATAGTTCAAGCCGTGATTTGTCATAAGTGCGATGATTATGGCTTACAGCTCATGAAAACCCCAAATCCACAATCTCAGGAAATTAGAACATTACATGCAATCAATAAAACAAGGAGTGTGCATAGAACAATATCAGACCTCTGAAAAGTATAAGCATGCATATGGACTCAGTACTTGGTTTGGACCCCTTTTGCAGCAATTACTGCCTCAATGCGGCGTGGCATGGAAGCTATCAGCCCATGGCACTGCTGAGGTGTTATGGAAGACCAGGATGCTTCAACAGCAGCCTTCAGCTCTTCTGCATTGTTCAGTCTCATGTCTCTCATCTTTCTCTTGGCAATGCTCTGTGGGGTTCAGGTCAGGCGAGTTTGCTGGCCAATCAATCCCACGGTCATTGAACCAGGCTTTGGTGCTTTTGGCAATGTGGGCAGGTGCCAAATCCTGCTGGAAAATGAAGTCAGCATCCCCATAAAGCGCGTCTTCAGAAGGAAGCATGAAGTGCTCCAAAATCTCCTGGTAGACGGCTGCGTTGATCCTGGACTTAATGAAGCACAGTAGACCAACACCAGCAGATGACATGGCTCCCCAAATCAACACAGACTGTGGAAACTTCACACTGGACTTCAAGCATCTTGCAGTGTGTGCCTCTCCATTCTTCCTCCAGACTCTGGGTCCTTGGTTTCCAAATGAGATGCAAAAGTTGTTCTCTTTAGAAAAGAGGACTTTGGACCACTGAGCAACAGACCAGGTCTGTTTTTCTCTAGCCCAGGTAAGACGCTTCTGACATTTGTTGTTCGGAAGCGGCTTGACAAGAGAAATACGACATCTGAAGCTCATGTCCAGGATCCGTCTGTGTGTGATGGCTCTTGATGCACTGACTCCAGCCTAAGTCCACTCCTTGTAAAAGTCCCCAACACTTTTGAATGGCCTTTTCCTGACAATCTTCTCCAGGCTGCGGTCAGGTCAGCAGTCTTCCCCATGATTGTGATTCCTACTGAGCCAGACTGAGAGACCATTTAAAGGCTCAGAAACCCTTTGCAGGTGTTATGGCTTACTTAGCTGATAAGAGTGGGTCACTGTGAGCCTAGAATATTGCACCTTTTCACAATATTCTAATTTACTGAGATTGTGGATTTGGGGTTTTCATGAGCTATAAGCCATAATCATCGCACTTGATGCACAAATCACAGCTTGAACTATCTTGCTTTGCATGTAAAGCATCTATCTCATATATTAGTTTCCCCTTTTACGTTGCATTACTGAAATTAATAACTTTTGCACGATATTCAAATTTTTCAAATATCACCTGTATATAGAAACAATGTTTGTCTTGCAGGTGCTATAACTGCCCATTCGTTTTGTCAAAATGCCTCTAGGTCATGCAAAGTCTTTGGTCGTCTTGCATGAACTGCACGTTTAAAATCTCTCCATGATATTAGGATCAGGAGATTGTGATTGCCACCAGGGCCGCCATCAGGGGGTGACAACCATAATGGGGTGACAACCGCCCGGGCCCCACGTGTAGCGCATGCTGATGGGGCCCATCGGGTGGCCCACTCACTTAGGGCCACCCGATGGGCCCTGTATCTTCAGGGGCCCGGTCAACGTTGCGGCCGTGCAATAGCGCGACCGGGCCCCTTTAAAAACATCTCAGCCACAAAGTACTGCTGGGAGGAAGTGGCCGTCACTTCCTCCCAGCTCCCTCCCCTCCCCTCAGCGCCGCGCGGGAGGGAAGAAAGACAGGGCGCTGAAGCCACGCCGACTCCCATCAGCCACAGCCTTCCACCTGCAAAAAAGGTAAGAAAAATTAGCTGTATTTGTGTATGTATGTCAGTATGTCTGTGTGTATGTCAGTATGTATGTCAGAATGTCTGTGTGTATGTCAGAATGTCTGGGTGTATGTCAGTATGTATGTAAGTATGTCTGTATGTATGTCAGTATGTCTGTGTGTATGTCAGAATGTCTGTGTGTATGTCAGAATGTCTGTGTGTATGTCTGTATGTATGTCAGTATGTCTGTGTGTATGTCAGAATGTCTGTATGTATGTCAGAATGTCTGTGTGTATGTCAGAATATCTGTGTGTATGTCAGAATATCTGTGTGTATGTCAGAATTTCTGTGTGTATGTCAGTATGTCTGTATGTATGCCAGTATGTCTGTGTGTATGTTAGAATGTCTGTGTGTATGTTAGAATGTCTGTGTGTATGTCAGTATGTCCGTGTGTATGTTAGAATGTCTGTGTGTATGTCAGTATGTATGTCTGTATGTATGTCAGTATGTCTGTGTGTATGTCAGTATGTCTGTGTGTATGTCAGTATGTCTGTGTGTATGTCAGAATGTCTGTATGTATGTCAGAATGTCTGTATGTATGTCAGAATGTCTGTATGTATGTCAGAATGTCTGTATGTATGTCAGAATGTCTGAGTATGTCAGAATGTCTGTGAGTATGTCTGTGTGTGTATGTCAGTATGTCTGTATGTATGTATGTAAGTATGTATATATGTATGTATGCCAATATGAATTAATGTATGTCTGTGTGTATGTATGTAATGTCGGTGTATGTATATGTAAGTCCTCATGCATGTGTGTCTGTATGTATGTTAGTATGGGTCTATCTGTCACTATATGTATGCCTGTGTGTCTGTCTATGTGTGTATGTCTCAGTATGTGTGTGTCAGTACGTATGCCTATATGCGTGTATTTCTGTTGCAGTATGTGTGTCTGTTAGTATGTATTTTTTGTGTCTGTGTGTCTGTGTCCTTTTGTATCAGTGTGTGTTTTTGTGTCTGTGTGTATTCCTGTGGGTGGGATTTGGAGGCGGACCCTGTGGGCGGGATTGGAAGCGGGCCCCAGGGGGCCCATACCCTGAGCTGAGTTAGGGGCCCCAAAATTTCTGGTGGCGGCCCTGATTGCCACTCCAGAACCTTCACCTTAATCTGCTGTAACCACTGGAGGGACAACTTGTGCTTAGGGTCAATGTCATGCTGGAAAGTCCAAGAGCGTCCAATGTGCAACCTTTGCAGAAGAATGTAAATTGTCTGACAGTATTATCTGATAACATGTTGCATGTCATGATCTTGTGCAGGTCAGGGATGAGACTGAAACTGGGGTTAACTTCAGGGTCTTTATTTTTTTTTATCTTATACTTTATAGTAAGAACAGGATATCCTATAATAAAAATTGTAGGAATGGGAGAGAGAGAAAACAGAACCGAATAACAGGTTACAGGTGAGAATAACTAGGCTATGAAGTAAAGGGTTTAGACTATAAGCCCAAAGTAGAAGTTAGGTAAACCTATAAATGAAGTAATAGCATAGGCGTGTGCAGCCTATTGTATAAGGGTGTGCACCCTAAAGCACAAACACACATGCCGCGTATATATATATATATATATATATATATATATATATATATACACATACACACACACATATACTGCTGTGTGTGTGTGTGTAGGCGCTGTGTGTGTGTGAATGTGCTGTGTGTGTAAGGGCACTGTGTGTGTAAGGGTGATGTGTGTGTGTGAGGGCGATGTGTGTAAGGGTGCTGTGTGTGTAAGGACGCTGTGTGTGTAAGGGCACTATATGTGTGTGTAAGGGTGCTGTGTGTGTGTGAAGGCATTGTGTGTGTGTAAAGGTGCTGTGTGTGTGTGTAAGGGCGCTGTATGTGTGTGCAAGGGCGCTGTATGTGTGTGCAAGGGTGCTGTGTGTGTGTGTAAGGGTGCTGTGTGTGTGTGTAAGGGTGCTGTTAGTGTGTATATGTGAGGGTGATGTGTGTGTGTGAGGGTGCTGTTACGACACCCGGATCGTGTCGTAAGGGTGCTGTGTGTGTGTGAGAGTGCTGTTAGTGTGTATGTGTGAGGGTGCTGTGTGTGTGCTGTATGTGTGAGGGTGCTGTGTGTGTAGATGCTGTGTGTGGGGGGTGCGAGTTGTGTGCTGTTGATACCGGAGAAACTGACGGAAGCCAAGCACAGAGAGATGGACACAGGTTTCTTCAGGAAGGAAGACATTCTTTATTCGGTTCACCGATCGGGACTCAGAGGGACTAATGTCACCAAAATACAACAAGTTCTGAGCCCCGGACAATAGTGCAGGCTCCTTATATAGGCACATAACTCCTCCCATATTAAGCTCCACCCGCACATTCTCTTAACCAATCAAAACAAATAAGAATTAACTTCCTGCTTGACCGCATGGCTTGTCCAGCACAATGGAGGAGGGGAATACTACATCCGGTATTTTTGCACATGCTCCGTACACTACTGATCGTATCTTTGCCACGTGCAACCAACCGACCGATACGTCAGCATATGCACGTACGCATGCCACGTGGTAATCTCGGCCTACTAAATTTATTTTTACCGAGATTCCACCACATTCCCCTCTTTGATGCCTCTGATATTTCACAATTACTTGAGGCATCACTTAACCTTGGTTTGCATACACCTCAGGTTACCATGAATCAGACCAGACTTTTCTATGATGTGTCTCCCTTAACATTCCTCTTCCTGCATTAGTTCTCCCTCATTTAGAGCCTCATATTTATATATGGCCATTATCTGTGCTGCAGCCTTCCTTTCTGCTATATTTTCTATCAGGCTCTGCACAGACCTAACTACTAAAGGAATAAGACATGGCAGGAGTAGACACAACATTAAAATCAGTATGACTCCGCCTACCAATGCCTTAAGCCCTCCAAACTGCTCATACCAGTTACCAAACCAACTACTTGGATTATACCCTTTCCATAACTGAGTAGGCACATGCGCTAGTTTAACCATATGGCTAGTAAGCTCAGCTATTGCTTGCCCTTCGTCATCTATTTGAAGACAGCAATTGCTCAGGTTAAACTTCCCACATACACCTCCCTCTACTGACAATAAGTAATCCAAGGCTAATCTATTTTGGTACACTGCTGTCCTCATCCTGGTATTATGCTTCGCTAGAAGATTGAGCGCTTGTGAGGTCTCATTAGTAATTATCTCAACCACCGCCTGTAACCTTATAATGCGGTTGAGCATATATATTGGGGTCCTATACCCAAAAGTACCATCCTCTGCCCAAGTGGCTGGCCCATAATAGTCTATAATACGCTGGGGAGGCCATTCATCATCTTCCCAGGCGCCTATCTCTATGGGTCCTCTTTTCTTCCTATGATTCACATCATACACTTTAACTCCCAAAGTCTCACCTGTTTTAATAGGTAACAAGAAGAAGGATGGTTTGAGCATAACTAACACACATGCCCCTTCCCAGTCCTGTGGCAACTCCGAATAGGCCTTCTTACCACAGATCCAGTACAAATTTGCTGGGGCTTTCCAACTAGATGTAATAGGTCAAACCATACGTCCTTTAAATTGGCATATCTAGCAAACGGGTTAGATGGTTCTGAGACATTTGAAGCCGACCACCAGGTTGTATTCTTTGTAGCATCATCATAAGCTTTTTGCCCTAGACAAGTTAATTCTCCTACAGAAGTATTAAACATCATTCCTTTCCTTGCTATGCAAACATAACCTATGATGGAGGTTTTTAATCTCCACTCAGATTTACCTCTAACACTCATCTGATAATCGGCTTGTGAAGATATTAATTGTTCAACTGCCTCAAAACCGGACATTACCTCCTTTGCTTCCCAAGGCCATTGATCTCCCATGTTAGTACCTCCACACACATAGCAGTTGGTTACATTAAGACTACCAGCAATACTCTCAGCTAAATCTATGAACAGGTTTTTAGCGTTATGGGGGATCTTATTATCTACACTCATCTCTTCATAAAAATAATGGAATACCTGATGAGTTTGGGAGGTTACAGTATCGGTCTCTATCCCTATAAACAATATTGTCCCAGGGTCTAAACCCGTCCCATATATTTGAAACCCAAATAAGTTACCATATTTATCTAAAAATTGGTCAGGATTATTTATAAGAATATGGACTGGATTGCATTCCATAGACTTACAGTATAGATTGGTAGGCAACTTAGTAACAATCATATCCTTGTCTGCTGTCTGTCCCGAAGTTGCCCACCCCACACAAGACCAATATGGGCAAAAAATATATTCTCTATTTGGGCATCTTGGACTCACATACTTATTTTTACTACTGGGACAAATATATATTTTTTTAGACATTCTTTATTTATTAAAGATTTTTCAAATAAGGGAAGGATACAGAAAAAAGGAAAGGGAGGGGAGGGGTGGGGGTAACAAATATCAAGTTGCAAAGTATGACATATACAGGAACAGTGCATCAAGCCCAGCATTAATACAGAGTCGGGTACAACGTTTCACCTATGACCACGTCACAACCAGTGTACAGAATGCCCGCCTAGGCGGGTTGCGGTTGGTGGTGTGGGGCTCGTTCCATTGGTGTAAAGTGTATTGCAGGTGAGTCCACCGCTGTTAGGTGGGTCAGAGGCATGTGTTGATGTTCCGTGGGGTGCTATTTCTCCGTAAAAGGGTGGGGGGGGGAGGCATGTTCTCAACATACGAAGAGCTCCTGGAACCTCAATCTAGCGGGTTGTCGCGTTTCGTCAGTGGGCATGTCTGGTGATTCACTGGTTGGTTGGGTAGAGGAGGGGGTGGCTGAGTCTGGGATCTTCCCTACGTCATAGGAATGGGGTAGCAAGGGAGGGTATCAGGCGTCTCCTGGGAGGCCAGGAATACGGGATCAAGCCCGTCCCCGTGCGGTGTAAGACGTCCAGGGGTACCATTGGAGGGCGCATTTGTCCGAGCGTTCCCCCAGGGACGCAGTTAGCATTTCCATCCCGAGAATCTCCTCCACCTTGTCAACCCATTGTTTGTAAGTGGGTACCGCCTGGCTTTTCCAGTGCAGTGGGATGAGGCTTTTCGCAGCAGAGAGCAGGTGTATCGTGAGGGATTTTTTGTACTGTTGTGTAGGTATGGATGTGTGGTGAAGGAGCATTGTCAGTGGCAGTAATGGGAGGTCTGTGTCTGTAATTTCCTTGATCTTAGGTGGGATATAGCGTGGTCCAGGTGTTTTCTGTCAGTGCATAGTTGTTCGAAGTCAGTCAGTTGTCTGTGAATGTGGTCCTTGCCCTGAAGGTTTGTGTAGTATGTCTTCACCTGGTGGTAATGGTACGTGTCAAGCAGGGTCGGTCGCTGAGTCGATATGACCTCATGTAGTGGTTTAAGGGCACCGTCGGCAATCCATTGATGCAGGTAGAGCCAATCTGTCTGGTGGAAATTTCGAAATGCCGCGGGGGTGAGACCGTCCGCGAGATTCGGGTTATGTGTGATCGGGGTGAGCGGGTTAGGTGACGTGGTGAGCCTGCACGCGAAGCGTAGTGAGCACCACACCCTAAGGGTGGCGTCTATGAGGGGATTTTGAAGTCGGAGCTCCGGATAGGTAAGGGAGCCAAGCCAGAGTCTGGCAGGGATCGTACTGCGTGACTGCTAGACCTCCATGGACACCCATCGTCTGGCACCTGTGCGTGTGTGCCAGTCCACCACCCTTTGCAGATGTGTGGCCTGATAGTATTGTTGCACGGAGGGTAATCCGGCTCCCCCCGCTGTCTTTGGGCGTTCCAGGGTGGTTCTGCGTATGCGGGAAGTGGAACGGTTCCATACAAAGCTACGGATGTCTCTTGTCAGGGTCGTGAATAGGTATAATAGTCTGGGGAGGACGTTCATCTTCAGGGCTTGTATGCGGCCGAACCAGGTGAGGTACAGTGGGGACCAACGGAGGAGGTCCTTTTGGATTTCCGCGAGTAGGGGGGGAAAGTTCATTTGATAGAGTTGTGTGAGATCTCTCGGTAGCCAAGTGCCCAGGTACCGCAACCTGTCCGGTCGCCAGGAGAGGGCGAACTCTGAGCTCAGCCGGTCAACCAGCTCGGCGTTATCTAGTATAGGCATGGCCTCTGATTTGGTCATGTTCAATTTCAGATTGGAGACTTGGTGAAAATTGGGAAATGCCTTCAGGAGGTTAGGGATCGAGATTAGGGGTTGTTCCAGGAAGAACAACATGTCATCAGCATAGGCGGCGAGTTTGTGAACTTCTGCATCCAGAGTCACCCCCGTAATGCCCCCGTCCCGTCTGACCGCCTCCAGAAATGGCTCCAGAGAGAGGGCAAACAGGAGGGGGGACAGGGGACAACCCTGTCGCGTGCCATTGCTGATGGGGAAAGATTGTGTTAGTGTACCGTTGACGCGAATACGTGCCGTCGGGGTCGTATACAGAGCCGCCACCCAGGTGCACAGCTGCGGGCCAAATCTGAAGTGGTGGAGAGTTGACGCGAGGTATGACCAATCCACCCGGTCGAACGCCTTTTCGGCGTCCGTCGATAACAGGACAACCTTGCGTTTCTTGGATTTCGCAGTATGTATGATGTTAGGAGCCCGGATCGTGTCGTATCGGGCCTCCCTACCCGGGATAAACCCGACCTGATCTGGGTGGATTAGGTCTGGGAGGATCGGGGAGATCCTCCGGGCTAGGGCTTTAGCAAAGAGCTTAAGGTCCGAGTTCAGGAGCGAAATCGGGCGGTAGCTCGAGCAATTAGACGGGTCTTTACCTTCTTTGGGGATTATTGTGATGGTGACGGCTAGTGTATCTGTCGGGAACTGCCCTCCCTCGCGAATCGAATTCAGACCTGATAGAAGTTTGGGCAAGAGGGTGTCACTGAATGTGCGAAGGTATGAGACCGGTAGTCCATCAGGGCCTGGAGCCTTATGAGGTTTCATGCACTTTAGAGCACCTTTAAGTTCGTCAAGTGTCAGGGGTAGCTCCACGTCTTCCGATTGTTCCTGGGTGAGTGTTTTGGCTATGTGCTGGGAGAGGTAGTCGGTGATTTGTCGTTGGTGTTTCTGAGATGTAGACCTGTGTGCAGCCTGTGTCTGGTTGTATAGGTCGGTGTAGTAGGTCTGAAAGGCGTCAAGAATGTCTCCTGGAAGTCGTGTGCTTCGATGGTTTGGTGTGTTTATTTTATGAATATGTTGTGACCGTCTCTTTGTCTGGAGCATCTTTGCTAGTAGTCGACCACTCTTGTTAGAGTGTTCATAAAAGTACCTGGCCGATTTCGTCCGTGTGTGTAGCAATCCCTGAGAGAGGTGATCTCTAAGTTCCCTCCTAGCTTCAGTCAGTTGTAGGTAGGTATCGTCGTCTAGAGTCTGTTTGTGTGCGTTTTCCAAGGCAGCTACCTTGGTGGTGAGGTCGGTGAAGTGTCTGTGTCTGTCTCTTTTTCGCTGAGTGCAAATGGCGATGTAGTGGCCCCTCACAACACATTTATGTGCTTCCCAGACCGTCAGGGGTGGCGTGTCCGGGTTGTCGTTGGTGTCGAAGTATTGCGTGAGCGTCTGATGTGTGGATGCGCGGGTGACTGGGTCATTCAACAAGGATACGTTCAGTTTCCATTGCCTGTCCTTTGGTTTGTAAAGTGGTGAGCTTGTGCGGACTTTAACCGGGGCGTGGTCCGAGTGGGTCATGAGTCCAATGTGCGCGTCGCGTAGAAGGGAGAGGTATTCCTGGGGCATGAATATGTAATCAATACGGCTATAGTGGCGGTGGACATGTGAAAAGTGTGTATAGTCCCTGTCGTCAGGATGCGCGGTTCTCCAGCAGTCCACAAGTCCTAAGTCGTTTAGTGCCCTAGTTGCCGTCCGTAAGCAGTGCGGTGGGTGCGTGCAAGTTCCACGAGACGTGTCCAGGAGTGGGTCAAGTGGCATGTTCAGGTCACCTGCCACCAGGAGAAGGCCCTCCCTGAATTTATCAAGCCTGTTTAAGGTGCGGGAGAGAAAGGTGTGTTGGCCGCGGTTAGGAGAGCATATGCATGCAAATGTGTACGTATGATCAGCTATCTTACCCTTGACAAAAAGGTACCTTCCTCCCGGGTCTTTTTGGGTCTCTGTGTGGCAGAAGGGTGTGTTGTGCGCGAACAGTATTGCTACGCCTGCTCTCTTAGAATCTGGGTGGTTGGCATAGTAAGCCAAAGGGAAACGTTTGTTCTCCAGTTTGGGAGCATTTGGGCCCCGGAAGTGCATCTCCTGCAGGAACGCCCAAAGACGGCGGAGCAGGTGGGAGCGCTTCTCCGGCTGGTTAAGGCCCCCAGTATTATTGGACCAGTATGTAAGCAGGGCCGGGTCGAATCCCGCCCCGGCCCCCGCACGGCGGACGCCTGGAGGGGGGAGGTCCATCATGGAGTAGGGGGGGGTAAGGGTGGGGGGGGGGGAAATCAATGCAACGTGTGAACCTAGACCGGATGACTACATTCAGGAGACTATGGGTCAGGGAAGTCTCGTCGAACTCCGGTCCTATATACAAGGGAGGTCAGTTGCGTGAGGTGCGGGGAGGGCCGCCTACGAAGTCTGTGTCAGGGGAAGGGATGTAATCAGCACCTATGTCCCTCGGCACCCGACCCGCCGTGAGAGATGGCTGTCTTGGTCCCTGCGAGTCCGGAGGAGGGGGGGGAGGAGGGAGGAGCGGGGGTGCCGAGTCCGTCAGTTGCGTGGGGGCACCTGTCAGCGCTGTGGGTGTGAGTCCGTCTCGAGTAGGTGGAAGAAAGGGGGAGGGGTAGGGTGGGGGTAGGAGCGGGCCCCCAGGGCAGGCCTGTGAGGAGTGGTAGCCAGAGTCGACAGTGGTCCAAAAATGGGTTAATACAACACATTTCAATACAACACATTTCAATCGGAACATTATATTCTTATCGTCAACATTGCAACCCACGACATCGGCAAAACTATGTCATAATTCGGGGCACCACAAACAATTATATTCACAAATATAACAGGCACAGAGCATGGGTCCCCTGGGTGTGCGTATGTTACTGGCAATACAAGAAATCGACTGTTTAAGTGTTGACCTACAATACCTATATCAGGAGGTGTGCCACGCTACCGACAGGGACCTCGCTGCGTGCGCCTAAGGCATAGCGGAAACCAGGGTATTGGGCGCGGCATGCGTATCATCAGGGCGCCCATGTGGGGTGTGGCAGTAGGGGGAGTCGCCATGTGTAGTACAGAGCGATACAACATGTAACAGAATAATAAGTGAAATATAGTACTAACCACAGTAACGTATGAACCTATGCCGAAGGTGATACCTTGATATAATTTGGGCGTGTCGGCAACTTACGGAAAGCAAAAGAATGTAGACAGCGTTCACGCTACGCAAGGGAGGCCAGCCCCCGCCACCACAGCCCACGCGTGAGCCGCCCCACCACTCGGGGCCATGGCCACGCGGCAGCGCAGTCGGAGGTGGCAATGCACCAAGCGTAGGCGAAAGCAACGCATGCCAATGAGAACGCTATGCAGTCTATGCTAACATTGAAACCTACGATATCAACAAAACACATTCGAAATAAAGGCATCCCAAACAGTCAGATATACAGAAACAACAAACCAATTACTTAAATCTCCCGGGGGAACATGTGGTAGAGGGCAATGGGGGAAGTCGGCAATTGAAGTAAAGTATAATACAACCTACATCAAGCAGAGTGGCTCACCACCTACATTAATTGCTTAACCTATATTGGGTGGGCAGCATGGACCAGGGTATTAAGCGCAGTGGGCAGTTCACCACGGTGTCCCTACGGTGTGGGGCAATGGGGCAGGTCAACATGTGAAATACAGTACAATGCAATATAAGACATATGAACCAGTAAAGTGGCACGCTGTTTACAGTTGACTAATGGGCCTGTGCCGGAAGCGGTGACGTGGAACAATTTAGGCGTGCCGGCATTTTGGAAAGGACAAAAGGATACAGGCAATAAACATTATATGGGGGGGGGTCGTACCCCAATACCCTGACCTGTGTGTGTGCCAACCTAGTAGGCACGGGTATGACTATGTGCCAGCACTACGTCAGGATGAGCAGCCCAAGCCCACCTCCCAAACAGCCCATCGCATCACAGCCCACCCGGCATGGTCCGTGGCCCCCAAACACCCCACCCAAGGTACAACTCCAAGTCTTGAGCCCTGTTACGGACCTGTGGTAATGTCCCACTAACCTGCGGCCCGACTTCACAGTGTCCACCCCGCACAGGATGAGATTGTCAAGCGTCGAAGTCAGGGGGTCGAGTAAGGTACCCTTATAGGGGCTGGGTAGCGTAGGGTGCGGTCCATGGTACCTGGCAGGGAAGGTCAGCTGCGATGTCTCCGGACTTTACTCTTCTGGGCCGACAGGGCCACCTCGACGTTGCGGAAGAGGGGCAGCATGCTCGCTCGACAGGTTCTCGGCCGCTGGGTGGGGTCCAGTGGGACGTGCAGGCGGATATTCAAGAATCCAGTTAGGGACGTGGACATGCGGCAATCCAGCGGACTGGAGGAATCGGGTGACATCGTTGGGCCAGCGCAGTGTGTGCCAGCGGTTCTCGACCTTGGCCTGTAGGCTGAATGGAAAGCCCCATTTATAGGGAATCCGCCTCTCCGTTAGCATGTTTGTTAGCGGTTTCAGCACCCGGCGGGCGTCCAGCGTGAGGGGCGACAGGTCTTGGAATAGCGTGACCTGGGAGTCCATAAATGTGATCGTGCGTCGAGTCCTGGCTGCTCTCATTATGGCGTCCTTTAGTTGGAACGATGTGAGGCAGCAAATCAGGTCCCTGGGCTGGCCATCTCTTCTAGGGCCTCGGAGCGCTCTATGTGCGCGTTCCATGGATATGTCAGGAGGTGCATCGTCCCCTAGCAGGTGCGAGAAGAGGCCTGCCAGCAATTCCCGTGGGGACTCATTGTCGGCTTCCGGGAGGCCCCGCACTCGTATGTTGTTGCGGCGTTGTCCAGGTCTTCGACTTGTCTACGCATCTCAAGGAGTATATTCCCCTGTCGTGCCGTAGCTAGGTCTGTGGCCTGCTGGTGGTGCGTGGTTTGTAGGCGAGTCACTTCCAGGTCGTCCACCCTCTGCTCCAGGGCCGTTAGGTCCCTGCGCACCGCGTCTATTTCTTCCCGAATGACGGTACGCAGCTCTGCAACCAGGGCCGTCTTGTCACCCCGTGTGAGCATGTTGGCTGAGATAGCTGCTAGGTCCAGCGACATTTGTGTCAGTGCAGTTGCTCCGGGTGTATCACTCGCGGAGCCCGCTATGCTGCTGGTGCTCAGGGAGGGAGGCGCCATCTTGTCCGCGCCTCGTGAGTCTCTGAGGTGCTGAGGTGTAGACAGAAATTCGTCCATCGGACCGGGTTTAAGGTTGGTGTGGGGTGTGGAAGGGTGTCTCGGGGTAGTCGTCCTTTTAGTTTTCCCCATGTGGACCGCGGGATTCGCTCAGGATCTGGGCTTAAGTGGATCGGGGCCTGGGAGCAAGTGCAGCGTGCGACTTACTCCATGTGCGGTCAAGCCACGACCCCCAGGGACAAATATATTTATCATTAGACCCATACGTTCTCTCCCATCTAAGATCCCCACATACATTCCACGGCTTTCTACCACTTGATATCGCTTTACATGCATCAAATAGCAGAACACCCGAAGAATGTACGGATTCTAACACTGTTTTATTTATTAGGGTCCCCTGAGGATCTCCATTCCTGAGGGTCAACCAAATTGTACGGGGTTGATACTCTGGATTGAAGCACTTAGGTTCTCCTATTCCTAAATGGCATACACTATACTCTATATTTAAGTATCTACACCTAGACACATCACCTTTACACTCATATTGCGAATGCCAAATTAGGGTCTGAGAAATATGATTACCTGTTCTTGTAGTCTTAATGCAAACCTCACAGCTAGGAGTGTCGGTACCTCTACCTTCCTGAATATAAAAAGACATATAAATAAACATTATCATAAGCACATCTTTCGTCGGCTGCATCCTCAATCTTCGTCCGTGCGATGGCACCTCAGCTTCCAGGATGTAAGGGCTGCAGGGAATGGAGTTCTGCTCGTCTTCACAGGGGTCCCTTCGAGACTTTCCTGGCTTTTAAATAACACGTTGGTGAGCGGACAGGCTTTATTATGGCCGTCTAAACACTCACTTACCAATCTCTGAAACAATAAAATTTGTAATCCACAAGGTTTCCTCGTCACTCCGACTGAGTCGTGCGCTTTAACCGGATCTTGCAGGGATTCTCTGGATCTGTTGTAGCTTGCCAAGAATCTACTGCTGCTGGTTTAACCCTGGAGTGATGAATCCACGGAGTCACTTCGGCCACTTTTATCGCTGTAGGGCTGTAGGGGTAGACAAAAGAACAACATAAGGACCCCTCCACTTAGGCCCTAACGGTATATTATTCCACTCTTTAATCCACACTTGGTCTCCTGGGTGGTAACTATGAACAGGGGGATACATATTCACAGGTAATCTATCTTGTACCCATTTCTGTACCTCCTCCATAGTCTTACCCAACTCTACAACCTGCTGCCGGGTAATTCCTTCTCCCAACTGACTCAAATCCCCCCTTAAAGTTACCAAGTACGGGAGGTGGACGCCCATACATGATTTCAAAAGGAGAGAGACCCATCCTTCTGGTCGGTGTTCTGCGAATTCGCAACAGAGCTATAGGCAAAAGAACGTTCCACTTAAGCTGAGTTTCCTGACACATTTTTGCCAACTGATTCTTAATAGTTCTATTCATTCTCTCTACCTTACCAGAACTCTGAGGTCTATATGCCGTATGAAGTCTCCACTTTATACCAAGCATATGAGTCAGTTGTTGTAGGCACTGATGAACAAAGGCTGGACCATTGTCCGATCCTATAGAGCAGGGTAGTCCATATCGGGGTATTATTTCTCGTAGCAGGAATCTCACAACTTCTCCTGCTTTCTCTGTACGAGTAGGACATGCTTCTACCCAGCCTGAATAGGTGCACACAACTACTAGTAGGTAGCGATGTCCACCAGATTTAGGCATAACTGTATAGTCAATTTGTAGATCGGACATAAGGAGTCCCCCCATATACTGAACTCCTGGTGGTTTTACTGGTCCTTGCCTTGCATTATTTTTAGCACATGTTACACATCTTCGTACAATGGCTTGAGTTAAGTTGGACAATCTTGGTATGTAGAAATGTTTTCTGAGAGATTCTTCTGTACTATCTCTTCCAGAATGTGTCCCGTTGTGATAGTTTTGGACAATTTCTACCGCTAGTGATGCTGTAATAACTATTCTCCCATCTTCTAACTGATACCATTTGTTCTCTAGGTACTTTCCAGGTTCTGAACCAATGATTTCCTTTGTAATCCAACGACGTCTGTACTGCGTGTGGGACTCGTACATAAAGTTCTTGACACAGAGTGAGTTTATCGGCTTCAGCTACCAGCAGGGCGGCTGCAGCTACGGCTCTTAGACAAGGTGGAAGACCACTGGCCACTGCATCCAGTTGCTTAGACATATAGGCAACAGGACTTTGCCATGATCCCAAGTACTGTGTCAATACTCCCACAGCCATTCTTCTTTGCTCGTGTACATACAGGTAGAATGGCCGTGTGTGATCAGGTAGACCTAATGCTGGGGCACTCATCAAAGCCTTCTTCACATCTTCAAATGCCTTTTGCTGTTCTTGAGTCTATAAGAAGGGGTCGTGTTCTGTACCCTTGATAGATGCATACAGTGGTTTCGCTAGTATTGCATAACTGGGAATCCATATCCTACAGAAGCCTGCTGCCCCCAAGAATTCTCGCACTTGTCTTCTATTCTTGGGTATTGGTATTTGGCACACAGCTTCTTTTCTCTCTGGCCCCATTATTCTTTGACCTTCAGAGATATGGAATCCCAGATATTTGACAGTTGGCAGACACAACTGAGCCTTCTTCCTAGACACCTTGTATCCTGCCTTCCAGAGAATGTGTAGTAGATTGTGTGTTGCTTGCTGACATATTTCTCTTGTGACTGCGGCTATCAACAAGTCATCTACATATTGTAATAATACACACTCTCCTGGGATGGACTTGAAATCCAGTAAGTCTTGACTTAGAGCTGAACCAAATAGGGTAGGTGAATTTTTAAACCCTTGGGGCAGTCTTGTCCAAGTCATCTGGCGTTTGGAGCCTGTTACAGCATTTTCCCATTGGAAAGCGAAGATACATTGGCTTTCTGCACCAATTCGGAGGCAAAAGAAGGCATCTTTGAGGTCTAAGACTGTAAAATAGGTAGCCCCGTCCGGAATTAAAGCAAGCAGGTTATACGGATTGGGCACAACTGGGTGTATACTTACAACCGCATCATTGACTGCTCTCAAGTCCTGCACAGGGCGATACTCATCTGTACCGGGCTTTTGAACAGGCAGCAATGGGGTGTTCCAGGGGGAAGTACAGAATTTTAGGATACCATACCGTATGAACTTATCCAGATAAGATTGAATATTCTTCTTAGCCTTCTGCGGGATATGATATTGCCGTAGGCTCACTGGATAAACCCCAAGTTTTAGTTCAATTCGAATGGGTGGAATATTGCGGGCCAGTCCTGGTGGGTTGTTCTCTGCCCAAACTCCTGGTATGTTGAATAAGGATTCATCACTCTTAGGGTTTTGGCTAGTCAACGCTGTATAAAGTCGCCACTCTTCTTCCTTTGGTACAGATAATGTCATAGTACCTGAAGGTCCATTAAACTTTAGGGATGTTGTTCCATTTGGTAGGAACGTTATCTGCGCTTGTAATTTTGATAGCAAATCACGTCCCAACAATTGGACTGGACATTCAGGCATATAAAGGAATTGATGTTTCACTACGTGGCCTCCCAATGCACATTGTCGACTTTTAAGAACTGGTTTTGCAGCACTTCTTCCAGTTGCTCCTATTACGGTGATAGTTCTTCCAGATGGAGGAGCAACCAGATCAGTCACCACCGAATGTTCAGCACCAGTATCAATCATAAATGCACTCCTTTTTCCCCCTATTGATACTTCGACCATAGGCTCCGCTCGGCCAAGGGGGATGGAGCCCGGTCGGTATCAATAGTCATCCATGACCGTGTCAGCCAATCCTACAAAGTCCCTATCTTCTCTATCGCGGGACCTTTGCGCTGCGGGATAATATCTGTCTTCCCTAACATTTCCTCTGTCATTACCGTTACTCCCTCTAGGACCTCCTCTACCTCTCGCTCTACCTCTAAAATTTCCATATCCTGCCCTGGGTGGGTCTCTCTCGTACTGCTCTCTTTTTGGACACTCGCTTCTCCAATGCCCTTCTTCTCTACAGTAAGCGCACTGATTCCTACTCAGGGGTTCCCTATTCCACTTACTATCGCCTCTATCCGGGCCCCGTCTATCTACGCCTGCGATCGCTACCGCTAGCATATCCGCCTTTTTACGCATCTTGCGCTCTTCCTCTTTCTTACTCTCTGATTCCCTATTCATGTAAACCTTATTAGCTACCTCCATTAATTGGGTGATGGACATTCCTACGAACCCTTCTAACTTTTGTAGCTTGCGCTTAATGTCTCTTTAGGCTTGTGGCTGGCAAAGGCAGAGTTTATCATTCGGGAATTCTCAGGGGCTTCCGGATTAAAGGGGGTATACAAGCGGTATGCCTCCAATAATCGGTCATAAAAGACACTAGGCGCTTCATCACTTTTCTGTATCACCTCAGCCGTCTTAGACATATTTATGGCTTTCTTCCCTCCGGCTTTCATGCCAGCAATTATAGCGTCTCTATAGGCTCTTAAATGAACCATGTCTGCGCCATTAACATCCCATTCGGGATCAGCATTAGGATAATGAGTTGCGGCCCATGCTGCTGGATTAGCTTGGTTTAAAGTACGAGCTTCTTCTTCCAGCGCTTTAATGGCAGCTTGGTTTATCCTAGTCCTCTCCTCGTTGTTAAACAATGTCATTAGTAATTGCTGGCAATCAGCCCAAGTTGGATTATGCGTCTGGACTATCGAGGTGAACAGGTCGGTCATGGCTTGTGGTTTGTCAGTATACGAGGAATTATGGGTTTTCCAATTCAAGAGATCGGTAGTTGTGAATGGGACATATACGAAGATTGAGTCAGCATATACCATTTGACCTAAATCATTAAGGTATGCTGACCCGGGAGTCAAACGAAGTGGCATCTGATAATTTTTAGGTTTTTGGGTACCGGTCAGTTGTCGGGTTAGTACAGGGCTTCGTTGAGGGGCGTCGGTTAGGGGTTCCGGTCGAGGGGTAGTATGGCATGAGGATGTAGAAGCTTTATCGTGGGGAAGGTCGGTAAATAGAATATCCCGAGCCGGGCTAGAGGAAGCCTGACCGGAAGCTTGAATTGGTGCCAAATCAGGATATATGGGTTTAACGGGGGTTGGTACCGGAAGGGGAGGTTTAGTAACGGGGGTGTGGACTCTGAGCTAGAGGAGGAAGCGCAATAATAGTTACCAAAAAAAACGCGCTAAATCGATCTGTAAACATAAAAAACACACATAATAGTGCAGACCATCTAGTAATAATAATATGAGAAATGGGAGTGATAGGAGAAAAACTCACATGTCCCAGAGCCCTATCACCCCTGGCTCTGGGTTTGTAAGGCTCTTTGGAAGAGGGGATATCCCCACACTGCAGGATCTTCTAGAGGAGGAAGCGGATGGGGACAACAGGGGAAGGGATGTAGAACTTCCTGTATCACTTCCCCTTGAGGAGAAATAAGGGGGCGGCATAGGGATCTCGGACTCAGGGGGCGTGTCCAAAATGGGCGTAACCATGGCCCTAGTGGACAAACGAGTCCTGGCCACCATGAGGCGACATTGCTCCTCGTGGCATATTCGGATCCATCTTGGCGAGTCGTTTACGGCCTGCCTCCAACAATCAATGTATGGAAACTGTCCGTAAAGTTCAGGCCTACCTGATACAGCCACGTGTACACGCTGTACCAGATTTGGATCTAAACTGCCACGTGGCGGCCATGCGGCAACCAAAGTAGGCCATTCCCTAGTACACAAAGTGATCAAACGTGCAGGAGACATTTTAACCCCAAAATCACATACTGTAAATCCCTTTTTAAAATTCTTTATCATACAACCTAAGGGATCTAAAATCGTCGACTCCGACGCGCCCATACTTATCAATGGAGCGTAGTTTCCAACAAATACTACACACGCACTCTATTCAACGGTCACACCCGTTCCCTCGGCAACAGCACCACGTGGTACAGTTACTAAGTGAAACGTACACAATAAAAACACTCAGGGAATTCCCCGTACACACACAGCTGTTACACCAGTCACTAAATAACTGATACTATGCCCTTTGGCGAAACTATACCGTCACCCACGCTATAATTCCTATATATGAATTACCCGTCTATAACATACCCCAGTAACATCGTCTTTACAAACAGTAGTTACAGTACGGTTAGCATAGGTCAAGTACAATTTAAGGTCACAATACAATTATTAGTGGTTATGGTGTTAGACATGCAATAGACGACAATTATTAGTATTCATATACAGTGTCAGTAAATATACAGGGTTATGGTACCGTGCACTATAATACAGCTACACACTATTAACACTCTCCTAGACGGCAGAGCTCACGCTATATAGCAAGATATACACGCTACTAAACAATCTTTAACACATATACAATCCCAACTAATCTATTGGCCAGTACCTTGATGGACTACCTAAAACTATCTACATCCGTTTTGGTTAGCCACACTGCCCAAGCACCACATATAGCGAACTAGAGGGCGGAATTTACAACAAAACCCTTTTAATCTATCTACTCTATCAAAAGTCTAGTGGGTTCCAAATTTACACGCCTTCCCACTTAGCCAAGATAGGTTGAGAGCTAGCGGACCGAATTTACACAGACGCCGCTTAGTCTCCCGGTCCCTCAGACCTAGCGAACAAATTGTACACCCTAGAACGCTAGTCTAGACAAGACACCGGTGTCCGGCTAGGGCTATTTACACAGAACTCCGCCTGACTCCAAACCAAATTAAACGGTCTTACTAAAGAGCGTTCAATTGAGCGGTGCGCCTTCGCTCCTTCCCTCAGACAGAGGGGGCAGATTCCGTACACAAATAACCCCTTATGGGCCTACCGCACAATCGGTATACCCCTAGTGGGTCCGCCGTCTAGAACAATGGTTGTCTTACCTCCTCGTTCCTGAACCTGAATTCACACTCATCGACGGGGACACCCCAGCACTTACTACGTAGAGGCCGATGATCTCCTGGACAACAGACCAGTGGCGCCGAGACGAAGGGAGGTCCACGCAGAAGTTCAGGGGTGCAGCCGTAGAGAACGTGGGCAAAGATAGACCGTCTCACGCCTCTGCTTCTCAGCTACCGTTGAACGATGAGCTTCCCGGCCAATGCACCAAATGATACCGGAGAAACTGACGGAAGCCAAGCACAGAGAGATGGACACAGGTTTCTTCAGGAAGGAAGACATTCTTTATTCGGTTCACCGATCGGGACTCAGAGGGACTAATGTCACCAAAATACAACAAGTTCTGAGCCCCGGACAATAGTGCAGGCTCCTTATATAGGCACATAACTCCTCCCATATTAAGCTCCACCCGCACATTCTCTTAACCAATCAAAACAAATAAGAATTAACTTCCTGCTTGACCGCATGGCTTGTCCAGCACAATGGAGGAGGGGAATACTACATCCGGTATTCTTGCACATGCTCCGTACACTACTGATCGTATCTTTGCCACGTGCAACCAACCGACCGATACGTCAGCATATGCACGTACGCATGCCACGTGGTAATCTCGGCCTACTAAATTTATTTTTACCAAGATTCCACCACACTGTATGTGTGTGCTGTGTGTGTGCTGTATGTTTGGGGGATTGTGTATTGTGTGGGGCCGTTTAGTAAATATCCCTGTTACGGTTGTCTCCAGGCTGGCTGGAAGTTGGACCGTAGAAAAGGATGCTCCTAGCATTTACCAAAGGACCATCAGCACCGTAGACACCATAACTACTGCGTAGCCACCATAAGTACAGCAGACTCCACGAACCACCGCTGCTGGGCTGGTATCTCGCCGTCTGCTCTGCGCCCTGGACCTACGACCAGGCTCCAGTAGGTGAACCGCTTCCTTCGGTAGAGCGAAGCAGGATCAGGAACAAGAGCTCTTACAAGAGCTCATTAACTAAGGGAGTATGAAGAGCATAGCAATCCTTGTAGTGATTATAGCTGTCCCCTACAAACATGAGTCAAGGCTGCAAGTTAGAGGGTCAAGTCATTCTGTTTTATTGGCACCAAAAGAACCTTCTTTTATGCAGGATCCCCTTAGATAGGACCACCCACAGGGCGTTACAAAAGAACCAATCACATACGTACATTACATAAAACACTCCCAGTAATTACACACAAAATCCTCCCCTCTGCCTGTGATATAACTATGTTACACAAGGGATTAACATAATTATCACAGACTGTAAAAATACAGTTTTTACCGATACCCTGTAACTTTAAAACCATACATCCAATCGTCATACAAACATCAGACAAATCCATCCAGTAGATCAAAAGTTAGACGGAAGTCCCTTATGACCGACCGCAAGCACATTTTTCTGCCCAAAACAGTTCCATAGATTTGGGCTGTGCAGTCGGTCAATTTTATGCCGAAAAACGACTAAGTCCCATTCGAACGGGCGTTCGAATCTTCGATTGGGACTTAGTCTCTGCAGCTGAAAGTTCAGTATGGGAGAAGGTAAGGGTCAGCGGTGTTCGCGGAAATGTGTAGCCGATTTTAGTTCCATGAATTTGGCTACACATACCGCTGACCTAGTTCGACTAAATTAAAATGGCTGCTGCCACGTGTTCCTTTGTCGAATGGCGGGCACTTCGACGACTTCGACAACTTCAGCACTTCGGATACAGTCGAAGTGCCATATAAAAAGTACCAATCCTTCCCCACAGGATTTAAAGGGCCAGAATGAGTGACATACACTCTGGTATGGCCGAATACTGTTTTTAACGGGCCCAATGTCCCAGGGCCATAGTCATGCGGGAGGAGGCTAGAGTTTACTCTCGCGAGATCTGAGCGTTGCCGTGACATGCTCAGATCTCGCAAGAGGAACCCGGCTGAGCTGCTAGCAAGAGCTCCCCGGGTCCTCTCCTGCCTCCCTCGCTGCCTGTGGGCTGGTGAGGGGAGGCTTAGAGCAGAGCCGGCGCTCGGATAGCGCCGGCTCTGCATGGACCGACAGGGTGGATCCTGAATTCTCTCATGCCGGTCTCACTCCATAGCGCATGCCTCGGGGATTAGGGTGTGCCCACGCACATCCGACACACCCCATGCGCACGCCCATGAGTAATAGGTAGGAGATTGCAGATAAACCTATAAGAGAAATTATAGGTACAGTCTTGAGGGAAAACAGGATTTAGGCCCCAGAACATGATATAAAGAAACAGGGAAACCTATCAGAGAGAAAAATAAAGCAAGAGAATGAAAACCTATTAATGAGATAATAAGTTACAGGAAAACAAATGACAACTAAACAGAACTAGACAGAAATATAAAGATTACTTAAATTGGTTTGTAGTTGTTCAGTCTCTTTGGATTAGAGGTTGTACAGTAGTAGCACGTATTTTATGATAGATGCCAATATAATTTGGAATGTTTGTAAATCCAATATAGGAGTAACGTAGGTAGCCAGAAAGTAATAATACATAAAAGTCGCCAGGTTGGTGAATAAAGCAGGTTTTGAAGCCAATAAGGTAAGGCCAGAGGTGTAACTATAAACCACGGGGCTCCGGTGCAAAAAATTGCCCTGCCCCCCCATACATCTACCTCTTACCCCACATATCCCCGGCCCCCCACACATGCAGACAAACAGATACACATGCAGACACATGTAGAGACACACACACACATACATTCATATACACACACTCAGACATATACACACGAACACCCACAGACACACACACACACAGACACACACATACACTCACAGACACACACTCACAGACACAGATACACTTACAGACACTCACAGACACACACTGAGACACACACTTACAGATACACACTCACAGACAAACAAATACATACACACACTTACAGACACATACACATTCAGACACACACATACACTTACAGACACACACAAATTATTAATATCAAATGTCCACCCAGCCTCCCTACCTGGAGAGCTGGCTTGGACCTGTCCCTGGGGTCCAGTGGGGCTTCAGTGCGGTGGGCGGCAGAGTTCCTGTCAGAGGGAGCTGTGTTCTCTCTGCTCTGCTCCCTCGCAGGCTGTCTACTGATGCCAGGAGCCGGAATATGACATCAAATTCTGTCTCCCGGCATCAGCAAACGGCAGGCGAGGGGGCAGAGCAGAGAGAACACAGCTCCCTCGCCACATCTGACAGGAACTCTGCCCTCCTATGACAGGAGGAACACAGAAAGGGCGGCATCTTGGCTGCCAACGGTCGCAGAGGTCGTGGCTGTGGCCGGGCCCCCTGTAGTGAGGGGCCCAGTCGCAGCTGCAACCCCTGTGAATGTGGTAGGTAAGCCACTGGGCAAGTACACAGGATATAACACAGGAGCCAGGATATGAAGTATTTCAGGCAATCATTAATGTCAATGTCAAATCCATGGGTGTAACCTTTTATAGGATCTGAATTAGTCCAGACAGGTGAGGATAAGATGGAAATCTCTGTGCAAGTGGTTAGGGAGGACACTGGTGGCAAATAAAATCAGTGCAGGAACTTGTTTTTTATAAAGGAACAGAATAAACAGAACAAAAAAGTCTTGTTTGTCAGGATAGGATCCTGACACTGCTTTCATCTTGCCATCAATTTTCAAAATATTCCCCATGCCTTTAGAGCTCACCCCTTCCCCAAAAATAAACATCAGTGAGCCACCATCTTGCTTCACAGTGGGGATGGTATTCTTTTCACTATGGGCCTTGTTGGCCCCTCTCCAAACATAGCTATTATGGTTGTGACCATAAAGCTCTATTTCGGTCTCGTCACTCCAAATTACAGTGTGCCAGAAGCTGTGAGGTATGTCAAGGTGTTGTTGGGCATATTGTAACCGTGCTTTTTTGTAGCATTGGTGCATAAAGGCTTCTTTCTAACAACTCGACCATGCAGCTCATTTTTGATCAAGTATCATCATACTGTGCTCTTTGAAACCACCACACTGTCTTTTTCCAGAGCAGCCTGTATTTCTCCTGAGGTTACTAGTGTGTTTTCTTTGTATCCCGAGCAATTCTTCTGGCAGTTGTGGCTGAAATCTTTCTTGGTCTACCTGACCTTGACTTGGTATCAAGAGATCCCCAAATTTTCCACTTCTTCGTAAGTGATTGAACAGTACAGACAGGCATTTTCATGGCTTTGGATATCTTCTTATACCCTTTTCCATCTTTATAAAGTTCCATTGCCTTGTTACGCAGGTCTTTTGACAGTTCTTTTCTGCTTCCCATGGCTCAGTTTCTAACCTGCTCAGTGCATCCATGTGAGAGCTAACAAACTCATCTGCAATTTAAAACGTTACTGGTTTGGGAAATTAACCTTTAATTGCCATTTTAACCTGTGTATGTCACCTTGTGTGTCTGTAACAAGGCCAAACATTAAAGGGTATGTAAACTTTTGATCAGAGCCATTTGGGCAATTTCTGTTTTCATTATGATTTAACCCCTTAAGGACACCTGACATGTGTGACATGTCATGATTCCCCTTTATTCCAGAAGTTTGGTCCTTAAGAGGTTAAAAAGGAGCCAAACAAATATGTGATAATAAATGGCTTTATATGATCACTATCCTTCAATAAAATAATTTTGTATTTGCATGATCAGTCATATTTTTAAAATTTCACAGTTTCTGACAGGGTATGAAAACTTTTGAGCACAACTGTATGTATGTATGTATGTATATGCATGTCTCTTGCACATTATCTGTTGATCTTGAAAAAGACCCGTACGGGGTCGAAAGGTTGTTTTGAACACAGATGTAATTTTTTCTATAGCATTTTAAACACTGTCTTTTTTTTTAAGTCCTGTGTGTGCATCCCTTACTTTATTTATATATTTTTTTAATTCGTTTTCGTGCAGTTATAGGACTGTCATACGTGTATTACCACAACAGCAGATACACGAAATTCGAAATCATTACACAGTAATAACAAGGCATTGTAGAGGTGCAATTCGCACAGATTTTGAAATTATTATGGACTCATATGTTATAACAAGAGAATTAACAAATACAACGGTGGAGGACTATGTGGAACAGTGCAAATATAAAGGACTTAGAGGGTGGTGAGGTGTGTGGTATAGGCTAGGACATCTTAATATGTTAGTTGAGCTCCAGTTCTTTCTCTTAGGGCTAGTGGTTGATTTATGGGCTGTTTTTTTGCTGTTGGTGTAGTGTGGTGTTCCTCTGAAAGGCCCTGCACCTGAAAGATTCCTGCGCCCGTGGTGGCTATCAAATGTGGCCAAGTGGCATACACTCATAGTTGTAGTCCACTGTGTGCATTGGGCTACTATGTAGTAGTGATGACGGCTATGCATAGTCAGACATGATCTCATAAATATGACTAGTTTGTGTCAAGGTAGGTGGGAGCTATAGTAGTGTGACAAAGTCGAGCTGAGCCAATAGGGTATAGTTCTAGGAATGACATATGTTACGGTTACCCTTAGGCTTGCTGAGAGCTGGACCGCTTAGCCGTCTGGATTCCTAGTTGCTGAAGAGGAGAGAGAGGCTTTCCGTAATATTCCATAAGAGTCCTGTAAGTGTAGAACAATCCCACTAGCTATAGCATAGCTAGGATACCTTTCTACCCAACAAAACGAGTCGAGGCTGCGATTTGAGGGTCAAGTAAGAACTGAGGACTGGGCTGACCAGCCTGCTTTTTATTGTCGTTACATACAAAAAGGATACTCCCAGGGGGAGGCATAAAATCACCAATCACATTTTGGATACCTCCCACACATCTCCTCCCCTCAGATAAACAGTTAACATAATTATGCAGTCCATATTTTTAACCAAGTTCTGGATGTACCCCAAAACCAGGGGGTACCCCTTTAAATTCTACACCGCTGTACAGATCTTGTTCAGGGGAGCAACATATCCGAAAACCAACCAGTTCGGATGAATGGTTCGAGAGTTATGGGTTTTCAAAGTTTTGACCGACCGCTCAGACTTCCTGGCCGAAAATGGTTCCACACGTTTAGGCCTTGCGGTCGGTCTCCGTTCGTACGGTGAAACTCCACGAACCCATTGACATCCATAGGTATCCTGGGGGTCGCTGTACTCCCCCTGCGAAGGGTAATCGTCCTACCGAACGGTGAGCCGTTCGGTAGGTCCAGCACGAAGTTATACTATCCTGGAGGTCTCAGCGGTGTTCGCCTGGGTGTGTCTCCGTTTTTAGTTCCAGACGATTGCTGGCAAACACCGCTGGTCGTACGTAAGATGGCCGCGAACACGTGCAAAGTCCTGAAATGGCGGCCACCTATACGTTAACACAAAGGATTCGTGCTGAACCATACCAACGACTGCAAATAAGTCAGACAAGTGCAAATAACATTTAAAGGCACATAGTTCAATAAGGTTTTTGTAACAGTGCTCCCTTTTTGTGGAACACTCTGGCAGACACCGTCTGACCCCTTTTCGGGGCAGACTAAGGCTGTCCAGACCGCTGGTTATGCTGGGCTGAGGTCCGTTTGTCTGGACAACCCGTCCGCGTTGCCATTCTGTTTCCCGGGTCGGTAGGTAATGGTGAAATTGAAGGGTTGCAATGATAAACTCCAACGCAATAACCTGCCGTTATCTCCAGAGACCCGGTTTAGCCACACCAACGGGTTATGGTCGGTGACCAGAGTGAACTCTTGTCCATATAAATAGGGAGTCAATTTCTTTAATGCCCACACCAAGGCCAAACACTCCTTTTCGACCGCTGCATAGCTGACTTCGCGGGGTAGGAGCTTCCGGCTGATGTAGGCAACTGGATGCTCCCCTCCATCTTCACCTACTTGGCTGAGGACGGCTCCCAGCCCGAACATGGAAGCGTCTGTATGGACGATAAAACGTTTATTAAGAGCTGGAGCCGCCAAGACAGGAGCATTAACCAAAGCGTTTTTGAGAGCCTGGAAAGCCTTTTCACAGTGGGGAGACCACAGGACCTGTCGAGGTAAGTTTTTCTTGGTCAAGTCAGTCAGGGGTTTGGCAAGTGTGCTGTAGTCGGGTACAAATCGTCTGTAGTACCCTGCCGTGCCCAGAAAGGCCAGAACCTGGGTTTTAGTGATGGGGGTGGGCCAATTGGCAACAGCTTCTATCTTGGCTGGCTCTGGTCGCTGTTTTCCGCACCCCACCCGGTGACCCAGGTACTGTACCTCGGCCATCCCAAAGTGACATTTTTCTGGTTTCAGAGTCAGGCCAGCAGCCCGGATCTGATCCAGAACCATTCCTACATGAGCTAAGTGGTCCTCCCAGGACTCACTGTGAATCGCTATGTCGTCCAGGTATGCACAGGCAAAACTCTGGAAGCCATCCAGGAGCCTATCCACCAAGCGCTGGAATGTAGCTGGGGCATTCTTCATCCCAAACGGCATTACCTTAAACTGGTATAAGCCGAATGGGGTGACGAATGCCGACTTGGGGATAGCCTCCGGGGCCAGGGGAATCTGCCAGTAACCCTTGCAGAGGTCGATAGTGGTCAGGTAATTTCCCCTGGCTATACGATCGAGTAGCTCGTCTACCCTGGGCATCGGGTACGCGTCCGTCACTGTTTTTTCATTGAGCCTCCGGTAATCTACACAAAACCGGGTCGTCCCATCTTTCTTGGGTACCAGGACAACCGGGGAGGCCCAGGGACTATCGGAGGGCTCAATCACTCCGAGTTGGAGCATCTCATCTATCTCCTGCTTCATTCCTGTTCTAACTGCCTCGGGGATGCGATACGGGGGCTGGCGTAAGGGCGTTTGCCCGGGAGTGTCGACCTGGTGGGTAGTTAGGGTAGTGTACCCTGGCTTCTGGGAGAAGGTGAGGTGTTTGGCCCGGAGGAGTGTATTGAGCTGCTCCCTTTCAGTGGGGTTAAGTCGGTCTCCTATCTGAACTTGGGATACTATCCCTGTGGGGGGACTTTTTTCTAATAGGTCGGGGATGGGTAGACTGTCGGGGTCTTCCTGGGGAGGACAACATACGGCTGTCACGTTCTCGGGTCGTTCCAAGTATTCTTTGAGCATGTTTACATGGAACGTCCTCCTAAGGTTGTTGTCGTGGCAACTGGCTATGACATAAGTTGTGTCGCCCCGTTTCTCTACAATCTGGTAGGGGCCCTGCCATGATGCTTGCAATTTATCTGTCTTTACCGGCTTAAGTACCAACACCTTTTGTCCTATGGTAAAGATTCTCCTTCGGGCCCCCCGATCGTACCATACCTTCTGTCTTCTCTGGGCCGACTGGAGGTTAGCCTGCACGGATCTGGCTAGCTGCTCCATTCGGTCTCTGAGTTCCAGCACGTATGGCACAATGGGGACACCGTCAGTTTCTGTCTCTCCCTCCCAGTGCTCCCGGATCAGGTTTAGGGGGCCCCGTACCTTTCTTCCGTAGAGCAACTCAAAGGGAGAGAACCCTGTCGTTTCCTGGGGCACCTCCCGATAGGCAAACAGGAGGTGCGGCAGGAAGCGTTCCCAATCTCGGTATTCCTGAGTGAACGTTTTGAGCATTTGTTTGAGGGTTCCGTTGAACCTCTCACAAAGTCCGTTCGTCTGGGGATGGTAGGGGGAGCTCAGAAGGGATTTAATTTTGCAGACCTGCCAGAGTTGTTGGGTCAATTCGGCTGTGAATTGGGTGCCTCGGTCAGACAGGATTTCCTTTGGAAATCCTACCCGGGAGAACACTTGTACCAGTGCATTCGCTACCGTATCCGCTTGGATGTTGGACAGGGCGACAGCCTCGGGGTACCTGGTAGCGTAGTCCACTACGGTAAGGATGTAGCGTTTACCGGAGGGACTAGGGGTGGCCAGTGGTCCTACTAGGTCAATAGCAACCCTGCTAAAGGGTTCCTCTACGATGGGCATATTGACTAGATGGGCTTTAGGGTGATCGCCTCGCCTTCCTACCCGTTGACACACATCGCAAGTATTACAATAAGTCCTAACATCAGCGTGTACTCCTGGCCAAAAGAATGTGTGGGTAATGCGGTGTAACGTACGGGTCACAGCTAGATGACCTGCCAAGGGGATGTCATGTCCTATCTTGAGGATTTCTCGACGGTATTTGTGGGGCACTACCAGCTGTCGCCTACGTTGTCCCTTTTTCTCCGTCAGGCGGTATAGTTTGCCTTTTTCCCATAGAAAAGTTTCATTATCTGCCCCGCTCCCCCCGGTCTCTGCTCGTTCCCGGTATTTTTGTAAAGTCGGATCATTTCTAGACTCGGTCTCGAAAGTATCTGGGGTGTCCCAGGGTATGGGGCCTAACATGTCAGGGACGGTCGGGGTCGGTCTTACCTGGGTCTCCCGCACTGGTGAGGGTTCTCGGTCCATCCGGGCTTGTGCTCGGGTAGTCACTGGGTTCGCCTCGTTGTTGTACGCTGGAGCATAGGCAGAAGTCATGGGGCCCAAATCGTTGCCCAGTAGTACTTCCGCAGGTAAATTATCCATTATGCCCACGTTCACAGCCCCCTTTCCCGCTCCCCAATCAAGGTGTACTTTAGCGGTCGGAATTTTGTACACATCCCCTCCCGCCACTCTAACGGCCACGGTCTGTCCTGACCGCTTGTGTTCTGGCACCAAATGACTCTGCACCAGTGTGATGGTAGCCCCTGTGTCTCTCAACCCCTCGGTAGATCGCCCTTCGAGCCATACCTTCTGCCGATGGTGCTGGCGGTTATCTGAAGCAGCATATACAGGGTCTGCCTCGTGAAGCGGCCCCAAATATTCCTCCATCGAGGCCTCTTGGTTAACACAGAGGGCGCGGGCAGAACGGTATGGCCCCGAGGGGTAATTGTAATTCCTGGGTGTCTGGTGCGTGTTAAGAGGGCAGTTAGCCATGAAATGCCCTGGTTGCTTGCATCGGTGGCAAGTTGGTCTGGGACGATCAGAATTGTTATTGGGTGGCCCTGAGTGTCGGGTGGGCCCTGCGGGTACCGGGGCTCGGAACTCCGTACGAGGAGGTGCACGGTAAACCTCTCTGGGCTCAACCCGTGCTGGAGCCCGGTAGCTCGTTGGCTCGTGAAGCCGTGAGTCATAATGTTCATCCGCTAATTTGGCTGCTTCTTCGAGGGTGGAAGGTCGCCTGTCTCGCAGCCACTCCTTCCCCTGCTGTTCCATGCCATTATAAAAATGTTCTAAGAGAAACAATTGTAAAATTTCCTCACCAGTCACAGCTTTACTCCCGCTCATCCAGTGATTTGCCGCTCTCCGCATTCGGTGTGCCCATTCCATATGGGTATCTTTAGGCTTCTTTTTCGTGCCTCGAAACTGCCGGCGATACGTGTCTGGAGTTACAGCGTACCGTTTTAGCAGTGTCTCTTTAACTCGCTCATACTGTGTCACTTCCTCAGTACCCAAGGTACGAAAAGCTTCCAGGGCTCGCCCGGATAGTTTCCCAGACAGGATCGTGGGCCATTCTCTGATGGGAATCTGGTGCAGGGCGCATTGCCTTTCGAAGTCCGCCAAGTATTCATCAATTCCTGTCTCGCTCTCTAGAAAGGATCTAAATGCCGCAAAGGGTATCTTGGGCTTCCCAGCGTTTTCGACAGGAACGATTACCTGCGGGGCTTCAGCATTGCGTTGTGCGTTTACTAGGTCAAGTGCGTGGGCTCGGGCCTTTCGTATATCCTCGTCTGCCTCCGCCATCAACTGCTGTACTAGTTCCATAGGTGGGTTTGGCCCGTATAGGGAGAGCCTCTCCCGAACAATCCTTGCCTTTTCATCACCATTCGTGGTTGGTGCTTCCGCCATTGTGAATCTTTGATCCAGTTCGGTCAGTTCTGCGATCAGTTCTTTCCTTGGCCGGTTGCTGGCGTACCCTCCTCTGCTTTCCAGTAAATCTTTTAGGGTGGTACGCTTCAATTTTGTGTAGGTGCTCTCCATCCGTTCCGTACCTCTCCTAGGAAATCCAGGATGATCCCGCCGCTGCCACCAAATGTTACGGTTACCCTTAGGCTTGCTGAGAGCTGGACCGCTTAGCCGTCTGGATTCCTAGTTGCTGAAGAGGAGAGAGAGGCTTTCCGTAATATTCCATAAGAGTCCTGTAAGTGTAGAACAATCCCACTAGCTATAGCATAGCTAGGATACCTTTCTACCCAACAAAACGAGTCGAGGCTGCGATTTGAGGGTCAAGTAAGAACTGAGGACTGGGCTGACCAGCCTGCTTTTTATTGTCGTTACATACAAAAAGGATACTCCCAGGGGGAGGCATAAAATCACCAATCACATTTTGGATACCTCCCACACATCTCCTCCCCTCAGATAAACAGTTAACATAATTATGCAGTCCATATTTTTAACCAAGTTCTGGATGTACCCCAAAACCAGGGGGTACCCCTTTAAATTCTACACCGCTGTACAGATCTTGTTCAGGGGAGCAACATATCCGAAAACCAACCAGTTCGGATGAATGGTTCGAGAGTTATGGGTTTTCAAAGTTTTGACCGACCGCTCAGACTTCCTGGCCGAAAATGGTTCCACACGTTTAGGCCTTGCGGTCGGTCTCCGTTCGTACGGTGAAACTCCACGAACCCATTGACATCCATAGGTATCCTGGGGGTCGCTGTACTCCCCCTGCGAAGGGTAATCGTCCTACCGAACGGTGAGCCGTTCGGTAGGTCCAGCACGAAGTTATACTATCCTGGAGGTCTCAGCGGTGTTCGCCTGGGTGTGTCTCCGTTTTTAGTTCCAGACGATTGCTGGCAAACACCGCTGGTCGTACGTAAGATGGCCGCGAACACGTGCAAAGTCCTGAAATGGCGGCCACCTATACGTTAACACAAAGGATTCGTGCTGAACCATACCAACGACTGCAAATAAGTCAGACAAGTGCAAATAACATTTAAAGGCACATAGTTCAATAAGGTTTTTGTAACAACATATTTGTCTTAAAGCTCGGAGCTAATCAGGGTTATGGAGCTCTGTTTCTATTAATACCCTTTTACCCCAGGTGGGGGGGGGGGGGGGTGTCACCGGAGCAGAGAGGTGGGGCCTCAGTAGGAACCTTTCGCATCTGATAGACTGTTTGCTTGGTAGTTGCAACTTAAAATGTATCTGTAACGTTTTAGGTTCTATAAAAACATTTGCATTACATAATAGACAAATTAACATATAAAAGGCTGTAGGTAGTGAGAGTTAAGTCATGTCTTGGTGCCTCTGTTCTCTCTGGGCACGAAGACCGTTGCTGTGTCCGCATTCCGCATGCATGCACATCAAATGGGTATAGTCATGTCAAAGTCATGTCAAAGACAATATACATCATGATTGCACCTCTTGCGGGATGCAAGGCAACGGTTACAAATATGCCAAATTACAATATATATCAAGGTTGCGTCCAGGGAAGATACAAAAGGTAACATAACTTAATGGAACAGTGTATTATTTAACAGGTTGTAGGGGGGAAGGGGAGAAAAAAAGGGGAGGGGGAAACACCCATAAATAATTAGGGCCGGCATCCTATAGGTGACTTAGGCAGTCGCCTAGGGAGCACTGGCTCGGGGGGCGCTAGATTTAGGTGATCGGCAGGAGGGAAGTGCACAGTGCTCCCTCCTACCGGTCACTCAATGTAGCGTGGCCGCTAAGTGGGCTCACTAAGTGAACGTTTCCCTTCAGTCTGCCGGCGGCTGGGTACAGGAAACAGAAGTTCATGTACTGCGGTCTGTGCTGCCCTGCCACCCTACATAGGTAGGACCACTGAGGGGGTGGGGTAGGAGAAGGGGGAAAGGACCGCTAAGTGGGGAGGAAGGGGGAATGGACCACTAAGAGTGGGGGAGGAGGGGGAAAGGACCACTAAGGGGGGAGGGAGGGGAAAAGGACCATAAGGGGGTGGGGGAGAAGTGGACAAGGACCACTAAGGGGGTGGGGATGGGGTGGAGGAGGGGGAAAGGACCACTAAGGGGGTGAGGGGAGGAGGGGTGAAAGGACCACAAACAGAAACAAAATGCATCTCTTACACACACTCAATGCACCAGGGGTGGGGGGGGATGAGGGGGGAAAGGACCACTAAGGGGGGAAGAGGGTAGGGACCACTAAGGGGGGGAAGAGGGTATGGACCACTGAGGGGAGTAGGAGGGGAAGGACCAGTAGGGGACTTGGGAGAGGGGGAGAGAGGATGACCACTAAGGGGGGAGGGTAAGGACCACTAAGGGGGGGAGAGGGGAAGGAGCACTGAGGGGGGAGGGGAAGGACCACTACGGGTTTGGGAGATGAGGACCACTAAGGGAGGCAAGAAAGTAAGGACCAATGAGGGGGAGAGGAGAGGGAGAGGAGGGGAAGGACCACTAAGGGGTTTGGGAGAGGGGGGCGGGGAGAGATGACCACTAGGGGGGAAGAGGGAGGACCACTAAGGGGGGGTAAGGGCCACTGAGGGAGGGAAGAGGGGAAGGACCATTAAGGGGGGCAAGGAGGGGATGACCATTAAGGGCTTTGGGAGAGGGGGAAGATGGAGGACCACTAAAGGGGTGGGGTGGGAGAGGATGACCGCTAAGGGGGGGAGTGAGAAGACCACCAAGGGGGGACTGCAGAGGGACAGAGGGCAAAGGGAGAGTACTAAGGGGCAGAAGGGGAGATCACTAATTGACAGGAGAGGAGAGCACTATAAAAAAAAAAAAATAAAGAATGCATCTCTTACACACACTCAATGCACCTGTTACTGACACACACTGCATTAAATTACATACACAGAAACACACCTTGCATCCCTTACACACACGCACACCCAGAAACATGCAATGCATTCCTTACACACAAACATACACTGCATTCCCTATACACACACACACACACTACATCCCCTATACACACACACTACATCCCTTACACAAATTGGTATCCACTACATTACATCCCCTACAATAACACATAACACATCCCCTACACACATATACTCCACTCCCTGTGAGAGAACTCATGGGAGGGCCATGTAGGCATACTCACGGTCAGGCCCTAGGGGGCCCAGACCTTGAGCTGTGTAAGGGCCCCAAAAATGGAGCTGCTTCCTTCTACACCAGACCTGTGGAGGCAGACTGCAGCCTGAGCCCATAATCATTCTCTTGTCTTCATCTGATGGTAAGTAGGCAATCCAATATATTATTAGTGGCACTAATCTCTAATTTACCTCACATTAAAGGGCCACTATAGTCACCAGAAGCACTACAGCTTAATGTAGTGGTTCTGGTGTCTATAGCCTGTGCCTGCATGCTTTTTAATGTAAACACACTGCTTTTCAGATAAAAGACACTGTGCGCAGCACTGTCGTTGGCCCATATGGCAGAGCATATGGGTGGGGCATTGTGATGTCACATGGTGGGCAGGACGTATGGGGGGGCGGCAAATTTTGATTTTGCCTAGGGCGGCAAAAATCCTTGCACCGCCCTGGAAATAATATACATTGAGGTTATGAGTCTATCCAGGTGTTGTTGGAGTCTGGAATAGTGAGTATCGATACAAGGTGTATACATTACAAGATTGGTGATATACATAGTTTTAGGGCTGCAGTCGTATGGAACTGCAGTCATGGGCATAGCTGTTGGACGTGTTGTCATCTGGAGGCAGGGCCGCCATCAGGGTGTGACAACAATGACGGTAGTCACTGGCCCGGCAGCCCCCATGTGGAGCGGCGAAACTGCCGCAGGTGCATCTGTACTGGGGCCCATCAGGTGGCCCAAGCATTTAGGGCCACCCGATGAGCCCTATATCTTCAGGGGCCCGGTCAGCGCTGCGGCCGTGTAATAGTGCGACAGGGCCACTTTAAAAAAAATTGCAGCTGCACCGCAAGTGCTGCTGGGAGGAAGTAACGGCCGGTCACTTCCTCCCAGCTTACTCCACGTGGGGGGAGAGATAGCCGAGGAGAGCAGAGGAGAGGCATCCGCTCCCATCATCCCCAGCCACCCTCCTGCAACTTGTGTATGTATGTCTGTTTGTCAGTATGTATGTATGTATGTATGTATGTGTCTGTGTGTGTGTGTATGTATATATCTATCAGTATGTATGTGTGTATGTATGACAGTATGCATGTATGTCTGTGTATGTGTTAAGACACTCACAGCTTAAATGGATGAAACTGCCGTTTAGCCGATATTCCCCCTTTCCATAGACTCAGGCTCTATGCAGCAGACCGCCTAACTCCAGAACGCAGTGCAAGGGAATGCAGTAAATCCACGAACACAAAATCAGCCGAACTCCTTCCACGGCTAAAACAGGCGAAATAAATACTTCCAAGTAGCAATCCCACCAAACACGAGACCAAGCTCCATCTTGAGGGTAAAACAGGAATCTGTTTAATGAGGGCTACCTGCCCGGTATTTATGCAGGTCTCCCAGCTGGTGGACACTCCCCTAGGGGACCAGATGGAAGACAGACATATATTGGACAGTAGCCAATCGCAGTGGCCCAGGTTTAAACACTCCCCTTTACACAAGTTAATCCCTCCTCTCTATCATGGAGATAATTGGGAAGAAATTCTATTATCTCCAGGGATAGAGGCAAACCGACATTTTATATGGTACAGTAAAAACACATAAAAATATATAACTATACAAATACCGAATACATTGGATTCGTGCAACGTATCCCCAGATAGCCTGGATCTGAGTGCATTTTACTACCGAATAGCGCTCAGATCCAATGCGCACAGTTCAATCGCCATGGAGTCAAAGTCTTTCACATGTCTTTCGGTATACGATTGACTCCATGGGATGGCTATCTGGGTTAAGTCCATTTGTATCATCCAAACTCCCGAACGGACCGGTGTTCGTATGCCTCGATGAAAAAGAAGGGCGATTCGTAGTTTTAAAGGTGTTCGGTAGGTAAAGTGTCCGTTTATAGTTCCATGAGATCTTCGTCGAACACCGCATGTCTGTATGTGTGTATGTGTGTGTGTCAGTATGTGAGTATGTATGTACGTCAGTGTGTGTGTGTCTGTATATCAGTATGTGTATGTATCTGTATCTCCTTATGCATGTGTATGTGTCTATATGTGTGTATGTCTGTTTCAGTATTTGTGTATCTTTCTGTGTGAGTGTGTGTGTGTGTGTGTCTGTCTTCTTTTGTGTCTCTGTAGCGGAGTGCAATATTAGAATCCACAATCTCCGCTGGTATAACCGGTAAATCCACAGTCAGCGCTGAAAAGTAAGGCAATATCCCAATCCTCCCAATAACCGGACAAAACACAGTTTGGGAGTCAACTAACTGGCTTTATTCACAAGCTTGCATATTTATACAGTTCCCCATGCAAGGGGTTTCCTTACAGAGGTTTCAGGGGATTTATCCCATCATGCAATATAATTCTCCCAACAGGCCTTGCTGCACGAGAAGGATACTCCCACTAAAATGGACGATTAAGTGGATTATCCCCTTGTGCAGCAAAACTGACAATTTACTTTAAAATACCGTTTCTGAGTTTTATTCGGTATAGAGCCTTAACCGAACGTTCGGTAGATAGCTGGGGTCTGAGCGCATCTTTTGAGAGAATACCGCTCCGCTCCCAGCTGAACTGACCGAACGCCGCAACAAATAGCATTATACATGGAAGTTCCCCTCAATCCGTCGATTTTACTTAGGGGAACGATCCTACCTACTGGAAGTCCAGCGGTGTTCGTGTCGTCGAGTAGCCGTTTTCAGTTCCAGGCGCTCGACGACCAAACACCGCTGAAGAATAGCGAATCCAAGATGGCCGACCGCCGCATGGTCGGTAGCCGAACGACGGCCACCTAGGAGAGCCTCTAATTACCGATTGCAACATTGTTGCAATCGGTTAACAAGCGCCACACGCCTCTAAGTGTGTGGTCTATCAGGGGAGCCCGCATTCGTTCCACGAACAGCCCGGATAGCCGCTGTTCGTCGAACGAAGTACTCGCATGCTGGTAGCTTACGGCTTCCAGCATGCGAATTCCCATAGTCCCAGATACACAGTACAGTTACATATACCACACAGTACACATGGCAAAATACACACAGCACATAGTACAGACAACCTTTCTACATTACAGTCCAGAAGTGGCTATGTTTGCCACAGTCTGTGTTTGTGTATTCCTGTGGGCGGGGTTTGGAGGCGGGGCTTGGAGGCGGGCATCCGGGGGCCCAGACCTTGAGCTGTGTTAGGGGCCCCACAATTTCTGATGGCGGCACTGTCTGGAGGCTTCGAGGTTGGAGTCAAACATTATGATACATTCAGTGTATCCCCTTATAAATTCAAAGAGTTAGAGTAATGGTGATAAAGTAATGGTGGTATAGCAGGTGGATCATAAGCTGCTCCATATTGCGTATGCCATTTCGCCATTATTTAATATTGTTTTGTAGTTTCAAGTATGTGCATGCATGTAGAAATTGTTGGTGTGTCAATTTTTTTTTTTAAATTCTTTATTTTGTCGAGTGCAATGAGAAGTACATGTGAGGACATTTACATTTGACAGAATTCGGAGTGACAATGTGTAAACATTTGAGATTAAGAAACGTTGCACTCTTTTTTTTTGTAGTAATACATGCTTATTCAAACAAAGATTATGAGTAAATGGTGTTAATAACAAGCGTTTAAACCATGCTGAAAGGTAATACTATAAGATTTTCAAGCTGGGGTAGCCCTGGTGTTGAGCAGCGTAGGGCTGCAGGTGAGTATTAGACAACATTTTCAGCCCCAGATCTACGGTAAGATTGCTCTGAGCATAACATATTAAGATATAAACATTGGTTGCAGGGCTACACTCCAGTGCTAGACCTCAGTGTCGGCACCAGGTCTACGGAAAGATTGCTCTGAACATATCAAATTAAGACAAACATTTGCAGTAGGGTTGCGCGCCAGTGCTAGACGTCAGTTTCAGCACCAGGTCTAAGGTAAGATTGGTCTGAGCATAACAAATTAAGACATAAACATTGGCAGTAGGATTGCACGCAGGTATTAGGCATCAGTATCAGTACCAGGTCTACGGTAAGGTTGCTCTGAGCATAACAAATTAAGATTTAAACATTAGTAGTAGGGCTGCTCGCCAGGACCAGACATCAGCATCAGCACCAGGTCTACGGTAAGATTGCTCCGAGCATAACAAATTAAGATATAAACATTGGCAGTAGGGCTGCACGCAAGTGCTAGACATCAGTGTCAGCATCAGGTCTGCGGTAGTATCGCTCTGAGCATGACAAATTGAGATAGAAACATTGGTAGTGGGGCTACATGCAAATACTAGGCATCAATATCAGTCCCAGGTTTACAGGTTATATTGCTCTGGGCATTACTAATTAAGATATAAACATAGACAGTGGGTTGCTTCTTTTATAACAAGTAACATTCTGCAGTATACGTGTGCGTAATATTGCTTACTCTAAGATTAGAGTAAGGTGTAAACCCTCGCATTGTGCTTTTAGTATCAGAGAGGGTGGGCTGTTATGATTAATTCAGCAATAGTGTGTTTGTAGTAGTGCCATAATTATCAGTAGTTTCCGGCCTGATTTGAAGCGCAGAAAAGAGGATGACTGCTGATTAAGGGGTGTTACAGGAGTGGGATGACAGTTGTCGCACGCCCAGCTGTAGGACCACAGGAGGGCCTACGCAATGCGCACCTAGAAGAGTTGTCCAGCCACTCAGGACAGTGGGTTTGCTAGCGGGCGTTTTGGGTGTAGCGGGTTAGTAGGTGTGTAAATAAAAGGAGATAAAACAAAAAGGAGATAAACCTGAATGAACCGTTAAAGTTTGTGCGGACTGTCTTTATAACTGTTAGGCTTGGCAGCTCCTGGGTCTCGTTCAGTTCTGTGGGTTTGGGACCTTATGCGTGTTATGGGCGAAAGTACCCGTCTATGTCGGCATGCGGTGTCCATCAATATCTGTTCCTGTGCAGAATGTGCCCAACATGTTTGTGCCAGTCTATTGTCTAGGAGCCCAGTCGGTCGCAGCCATGAAGCATTTTCTCCATCAGGGCCTGCAACAGTGTTCAGGTGCCCGTTGGAAGCTTGGCAGCCCGTTGTGCTCTGAAAGCGGTGGAAGATGAGGTTCCAAGGCCGGCTGGCTTAAACGGCCTGACTGTATCCATGTCCCAGACGTGGGGGGCTGTTGGTTCTTGGATCGGGATATTTTGCTCCTGACGCAGAGGTAGATCCAGTGCTGCCAACACCTGGTCTATTTCAGATGGGTCGGCTATGCGGGTCGTCGCTCCCCCGTGTGTGATGATTAGGCTTCTGGGGAATGCCCAGCGGTATGGTATTGAGTGTTGGCGGAGGGTTGCCGTTAAGGGTTTGAATAGGCCTCTCCATATCAAAGTAGGTCTGGACAGGTCTTGGTAGAACGACAAAGTGGCCGTTTCGAAGGGGTGTGTAGCTTTTCCCCTCACCGCTGCCATGAAATGTAGCTGGGCTGACCTTGTTTGGAGCTGCAATATTACATCTCTCGGGGTGCTCGCCGGGGTTTTGGCAGCTCTCGGGATGCGGTAAACTCCGTCAATTATAGCTGCCCTCGCCTGCTGGGGCGTGAGAAAGGCGGTGAGGAGTCTTTCGGTGAATCGTGGGAGATCATCTTGGGATACGGTCTCTGGGATGCCACGTATCTTAATATTCCGACTCCTGTGCTGATCCTCCATCGCATCCAGGCGGCCGGTGAGCAGTGTCTGGCTGCGTTGCAACTCTGCGTTCTGGGCCTCTAGCTGGGTGCACCGTGCAGTAAGGCCCTGCGTGTCCCCTTCTGTTTTCTTGACTCATCCCTCCACTGTGTGTATCTCTTCTCGCAGCGTGGTTATGTCTGCCGCGAACAGCGTGCGGATGTGGCGGAGTAAGGCTTTTATATCACCTTTAGTGGAGGGTAGGTCATTATCCTCGTCCGAGGAAGTGTTGTGTAATCCCCCTGTGCTGGGGAATTCGTCCAGCTCGTCCAGTGCCTGTTCCCCCGAGGAGGCCGAGGTGGTGTCGCCATTATATTTTGGCGCGAAAACTTCTGCGGCCTTTGCGGGACGGAGGAGAAGATCTCCTATATCTCGGGCTCCAGACGGTTTCGAGGCCCCCTGGTGCTTGGATTTCTTCCCCATCTTGTGGTATAGTGTGGCAGGGTAATGTTATAGAGCTTTTGTGCAGTATATTAGCGAGTATTTAGCGATTAATAGGCTTATTTTGGCGGAGCTCTCCTAGTGCACGTCTGCTTCGGTCGGCTGCTGGCTCCGCCCCCCCTGGTGTGTCAATTTTAAACCATAGTTTACTAATGACAGAGAGAGACGCTTTTGGGAAGACATGTAAGATAAATATTTCAGAAGTCTGGGTGAGGCGTATGCCAGTGCATTGTTTAATCAATTCTGTTACATATGTCCAATATTGTCATAGTAGTGGACAAGACCACCATATATGTATCATAGTTCACCTGTTTGAGAGGCATTTCCATCAGGAGTCTGACAGGCTTGGCGCTGCATGTTTAAGGCGCATTGGAACGAAGTACCATCTGTACTGGATTTTTTGGTCTAATTCTATATGGGTAGTGCACATAGTGAGTTGTTTATGTGCCATTATGCTTGTTTTCCATTGCTATTCATTACGTTTATACGTCATGTCTTTTTCTCACGCTTCCATAAATATAGGCTAGTAGCAGTTGCGAATTTCTGAGTTATACAACAGGGATATTTTTTCAGAGGTTTGAGTTTAAGGCTGATACTTTCTACGTCTGTCAGCTATAGCCCATTCACAGTGTTACAATATAGTATAGATTGTTTATTTAACCAGTGACACCGTTGCATATAGGTAAACTTGGTAATGTTAGTTTTACCATATAGCTTTTGGATCTCTTCGAAATCCATAACATTGGAGGAAGTTGTATATGTTATACCATATCTGAGCCATATTCTGTAATTAAAATTGGGAATCACAGGGGATATCTTTTTTGATAAGCCATGTTTGTCCTGGTATGTATCCCATGTTTGAAGTGTTAATGTAGTTGTGGGAAGCATATTTCGATATATAGGCCTGTGGCGTTTAGGTAGCCAAGCTAGTAATGTTCATGCTGTACCTTCAATGTATTCTGCTTTAATTTGGACACATGGAAGGAGTGTGTGATGGCGGAGGCCTGAAAGGAGTGGGCCCATCTGGAGTGCATGATAGTACACAGCCAGATTAGCCAATCCCATGCTCTCCCAGGAGAAGGGTCTTTACAAAGTGGTTTTTGCCACTCTGGTTTAATATTGTTCCATATGATTTCCGGGTATGTTGGGCTTCTTTAAAGAATTGTGGAGGTAGTCTTATTGGTAATTTTCTGAACAGATATTGGAATTTTGGAATTATGAGAATTTTGGACCATGAGAGGAAATTCCCTTTCCAGGAGAGTATTTGGAGTTTTGCTTCCTTGAGTAGCTTTAGATAGTTCGCTTTGTGCGGTGAGGTGGTCTTGTCGCCAGTCATATGTGTGTCATGCCTTAATTATATTATCCCCTTACTTCCTGGTTCCACGGAGCTTAGCCACACCTCTTCATGAACCGGTCTCCCTATTTAATCTGACCGCACCAGCTGATCGACGCTGGATTAATGAACTACGTTCCGTACTCACGTTGTGAAAGCCTGCTGTTACCGGACCGGACTGGAAGACTTCAAGTTCCCTTCACCTTTCCTCATCCACGGCTAAAGCTGAACTCTATCCATGCAGGATAATCCGCCTCTGAGGAATCTCGGGAACCAGTGTTCTATGTGCCGGAAGCTAAGTAAAACTTCTCTGATAAGCGTTGCATCTAAAGCTGTTATTTCCTGTCTCCAAAGTCCTTCGTTAAAGCCAACCGTTACAGCTAACTTCAACTCATACTTGTCTCAGTTAGCTGCATCTATCTTTCTTCAGTTAAAGTCTATGGAACAGCTATTGTAACTTCTTATCATCTAATTAATTAATACTACTAAAGGACTCTTGCTGCTTCAGTTACCGTTTACTCCTTAAAGCTACAGCGCATATAATTGTGGACTTCAGTTATCGTTTACTCCTTAAAGCTACAGTGCATATAATTGTGGACTTCAGTTATCGTTTACTCCTTAAAGCTACAGTGCATATTATTGTGGACTTCAGTTATCGTTTACTCCTTAAAGCTACAGTGCATATAATTGTGGACTTCAGTTATCGTTTATTACTTAATGCTACAGTACCTGTAAATTGGAATTAAGGTCAATACCAATTACTTTCTAATAAATATTCGAACTATAAGAAATCTGCAGTTGTGTTCCTTCATAACAAATGTTTAAACGTGACAATGTGAAGGAGTGTTTCAGTGAATTTAAGGATTGGTTTGGGAAGTTGATACTGATGACGTGTTTTAGTGAGGTTAAGCTTGTAGTATGAGCATCTGTGATGTAATTCCAGTAAAATACAAGTTTAGCAGGCTAAGATTGCCACAAGGCATATGTATGTATATGTGTTTGTAGTATCAGTTAGTTAATTACACGTAGCTAAGATACTGTTATCACTGTACTGACCAGGTGCAGGAATGTAAGAACTGGAATTACGCGTCCCTCTCCTTTGTATCAGATGAGCCACGTGGTTAGACCGGATGGATGAGTTTAGACTCTATTTATTAAATAGGTTAAGGGTATGTGTGGGTGTAGTTAATTGTGGGAGGAGCTACAGTGCTATATAAGGAATGTACTCTATGTATTCAGTACTCAGACTTTGCTGTATTTTGGTGACGCTAGTCCCTCTGAGTCCCGATCGGGGATCCAATAAAGAATCTCTTCCTTCCTGAAGAAACCTGTGTCCATCTCTCTGTGCTTGGCTTCCGTCAGTTTCTCCGGTATCATTTGGTGCATTGGCCGGGAAGCTCATCGTTCAACGGTAGCTGAGAGGCAGAGGCGTGAGACGGTCTATCTTTGCCCACGTTCTCTACGGCTGCACCCCTGAACTTCTGCGTGGACCTCCCTTCGTCTCGGCGCCACTGGTCTGTTGTCCAGGAGATCATCGGCCTCTACGTGAGAAGTGCTGGGGTGTCCCCGTCGATGAGTGTGAACTCAGGTTCAGGAACGAGGAGGTAAGACAACTGCTGTTTTAGACGGCAGGACCCACTAGGGGTATACCGATTGTGCGGTAGGCCCAAAGGGGTTTTGAATCTGTGTATCTGCCCCCTCTGTCGGAGGGAAGGAGCGAAGGCGCACCGCTCGATCGAACGCTCTTTAGTCAGACCGTTTGATTTGGTTAGTCAGGCGGGGTCCTGGTGTAAATAGCCCTAGCCGGACACCGGTGTCTTGTCTAGACTAGCGTTCTAGGGTGTATATTACGTTCGCTAGGTCGGAGGGACCGGGAGACTAAGCGGCGCCTGTGTAAATTCGGTTCGCTAGTTCTCATCCTATCTGGGCTAAGTGGGAAGGCGTGTAAATTTGGAACCCACTAGACTTTTGATAGTGCGACTAAGAGGCGCCTGTGTAAATTCGGTTCTCTAGCTCGCTATATATGTGGTGATTGGGCAGTGTGGCTAACCAAAACGGGTGTATATAGTTTTAGGTAGTCCATTCAAGGTACTGGCCAATAGTTTAGTTGGGAATTGTAAATGTGTTAGCGATTGTTTAGTAAAGTGTATATCTTGTTAGATAGCGCGAGCTCAGCCGTCTAGCGAGAGTGTTAATAGTGTGTTGCTGTATTATAGTGCACGGTACCATAACCCTGTATATTTACTGACATTATATAATAAGTACTAATCATTGTCGTCCATTGCATGTTTAACACCATAACCACTAATAATTGTATTGTGACCTTAACTTGTGCTTTGACCTATGCTAACCGTACTGTAACCGCTATTTGTAAAAGACGATGTTACTGGGGTGTGTTATAGACGGGTAATTCGTATATAGAGAATTATAGCGTGGGTGACTGTATAGTTACGCCAAAGGGCATAATATTGATTATATAGTGACTGGTGTAACAGCTGTGTGTGTACGGGAATTCCCTGAGTGTTTATTGTTATTGTGTACGTTTCACTTGGTAACCGTACCACGTGGTGCTGTTGCCAGAGGAAACGGGTGTGACTGTTGAATAGTACGCGTGTATAGTATTCGTTGTCGACGACGTTCCATTGTTAAGTATGGGTGCGTCGCAGTCAACGATTCCGGATCCCTTAGGATGTATGGTTAAGAATTTTAAAAAGGGATTCAAAGTTTGTGATTTTGGGGTAAAGATGTCTCCTGTACGTTTGGTCACTTTGTGTACTAGGGAGTGGCCTACTTTGGTTGCGGCATGGCCGCCACGTGGCAGTTTGGATCCAACTCTGGTACAGCGCTTACACGTGGCTGTATCGGGTAGGCCTGAACTTTACGGCCAGTTTCCTTATATTGACTGTTGGAGACAGGCCGTAAATGACTCGCCAAAATGGCTCCAGACATGCCACGAGGAGCAGTGTCGCCTCATGGTAGCTAGGACTTGCTCGTCCACTAGGACTGGTGTTAGGCCCATTTTGGACACGCCCCCTGAGTCCGAGATCCCTTTGCCGCCCCCTTACTTTCCGTTAAGAAGAAGTGACGCAAACGCAGGAAGTCCTGCACCCCTCCCCTCATTACCCTCATCCACTTCCGCTTCCTCCTCCAGTACAGGATCCACCCCCCCTCGTACTAAATCTCCCCTTCCGGAACCAGAATCCACCCCCATTAGAAACGAATATCCTGATTTGGCGCCACTTCAGACTTCCGGTCAAGCTTCATCTAGCTCGGCTCGAAGTGTTTTATTTACGACCTTTTCCCAAAACCGACCTCCCACATCCCCATACCCTATCTCTCCCCGACCGGAACCCATGACTGACGCCTCTCTACGTAGCCCCATCCAAACCCGACAGTTGACTGGTGCCCAACAATTAAAGCACTATCAGATGCCTCTTCGTCTGAATCCCGGGTCAGCTTATATCGATGCCGCAGGTCAAATGGCACACGCTGACCCAGTCTTCGTATATGTCCCATTTACCACAACCGATCTTTTAAACTGGAAGACCCATAATTCCTCGTATACTGAGAAACCACAAGCTATGACTGATCTGTTCACCTCAATAGTACAGACGCATAATCCGACATGGGCTGATTGCCAGCAGTTACTAATGACTTTATTTAACAATGAGGAAAGGACAAGAATAAATCAAGCAGCCATTAAAGCATTAGAGGATAGAGCCCGTGCTTTGAACCAAGCCAATCCAGCAGCATGGGCCGCGACACACTATCCCAACACCGATCCCGATTGGAACGTAAATGGTGCTGATATGGTTCAACTCAGAGCCTATAGAGACGCTATAATTGCTGGCATGAAAGCCGGAGGAAAGAAAGCCATTAACATGTCGAAGACAGTTGAGGTGATCCAGAAAAGCGATGAAGCGCCCAGTGTCTTTTATGACCGATTATTGGAGGCATACCGCTTGTATACCCCCTTTAATCCGGAAGACGCAGACAATTCCCGAATGGTTAACTCCGCCTTTGTCAGCCAAGCATACGGAGATATTAAGCGCAAGCTACAAAAGTTAGAAGGGTTTGCAGGTATGTCCATCACCCAACTAATGGAGGTAGCAAATAAGGTCTATATGAACAGGGATACAGAAAGTAAGAAAGAGGAAGAGCGCAAGATGCGTAAAAAGGCTGATATGCTAGCGGTAGCGATCGCAGGCGTAGATAAACGGGGCCCAGATAGAGGCAATAATAGATGGAGTAGGGAGCCTTTGAGTAGGGATCAATGCGCGTATTGCAAGGAAGAAGGGCATTGGAGGAACGAATGTCCGCAAAGAGAGCAGTACGAGAGAGACCAACCCAGGGCAGGCTACGGAAACTTTAGAGGTAGAGCGAGAGGTAGAGGAGGCCCCGGAGGGAGTAATGGTTATAGAGGGAGTAATGGGAACAGAGGAAGTGTTAGGGAAGACAGGTATATTCCAGCAGCGCAAAGGTCCCGCGATAGAGAAGGTAGGGACTTTGTAGGATTGGCTGACACTGTCATGGAGGACTATTGATACCGACCGGGCTCCATCCCCCTTGGTCGAGCGGAGCCTATGGTCGATGTATCAATAGGGGGGAAAAGGAGTGCGTTCATGATCGACACTGGTGCTGAACATTCAGTGGTGACTAATCTAGTTGCTCCTCCATCTGGAAGGACTATTACTGTGATAGGAGCAACTGGAAGAAGTGCTGAAAAACCGGTTCTTAAAAGTCGACTCTGTACATTGGGAGGCCACGTAGTAAAACACCAATTCCTTTATATGCCTGAATGTCCAGTCCAATTGCTGGGACGTGATATGCTATCAAAATTACAAGCGCAGATTACGTTCCTACCAAATGGAACAACATCCTTAAAGTTTAATGGACCTTCAGGTATTATGACTTTATCCGTACCAAAGGAAGAAGAGTGGCGACTTTATACAGTGTTGACTAGCCAAAACCCTAGGAGTGATGAGACATTGTTTAACATACCAGGAGTTTGGGCAGAGAACAACCCACCAGGACTGGCCCGCAATATTCCACCAATAAAAATTGAACTGAAACATGGGGTTTATCCAGTGAGCCTAAGACAATATCACATTCCGCAGAAGGCTAAGAAGAACATCCAATCCTATCTGGATAAGTTCATACGGTATGGTATCCTAAAATTCTGTACTTCCCCCTGGAACACCCCATTGCTGCCTGTTCAAAAGCCCGGTACAGATGAGTATCGACCTGTACAGGACTTAAGAGCAGTCAATGATGCGGTTGTTAGCATACATCCAGTTGTACCCAATCCATATAACCTGCTTGCTTTAATTCCGGGCGGGGCTACTTACTTCACAGTCTTAGATCTCAAAGATGCCTTCTTTTGCCTCCGAATTGCCGCAGAAAGCCAATGTATTTTCGCTTTCCAATGGGAGAACGCTGTAACGGGCTCAAAACGCCAAATGACTTGGACAAGACTGCCCCAAGGGTTTAAAAATTCACCTACCCTATTTGGTTCAGCTCTAAGTCAAGATCTACTGGATTTCGAGTCTATCCCAGGAGAATGTGTATTGTTACAATATGTAGATGACTTGTTGATAGCAGCAGTTACAAAAGAAAAATGTCAGCAAGCAACGCACGATCTACTACATATTCTCTGGAAGGCAGGATACAAGGTGTCCAGGAAGAAGGCTCAGTTGTGTTTGCCAACTGTCAAGTATCTGGGATTCCATATCTCTGAAGGTCAAAGGATTATGGGGCCAGAGAGAAAAGAAGCTGTCTGCCAAATACCAATACCCAAGAATAGAAGACAAGTGCGAGAATTCTTGGGGGCAGCAGGCTTCTGTAGGATATGGATTCCCAGCTATGCGATACTGGCAAAACCTCTGTACGCAGCCATCAAAGGTACAGAGCACGACCCCTTCTTATGGACCCAAGAACAGCAAACGGCATTTGAAGATGTGAAGAAGGCTTTGATGAGTGCCCCAGCATTAGGTCTACCTGATCACACACGACCATTCTACTTATATGTACACGAGCAAAGAAGAATGGCTGTGGGAGTATTGACACAGTACTTGGGATCATGGCAAAGACCTGTTGCCTACATGTCTAAGCAACTGGATGCAGTGGCCAGCGGACTTCCACCTTGTCTAAGAGCCGTAGCTGCAGCCGCCCTGCTAGTAGCTGAAGCCGATAAACTCACTCTGGGTCAAGAACTTTATGTACGAGTCCCACATGCAGTACAGACGTTGTTGGATTACAAAGGAAATCATTGGTTTAGTAACAGCCGTATGACCAAGTATCAAGCAATGTTGTGTGAAAACCCAAGAGTGCATTTAGAGACTGTAAACACCTTAAATCCAGCTACCCTTTTGCCGCAACCTACTGAAAGTCAACATGATTGTTTGGAAGTAATGGATGAAGTATTTTCAAGTAGACCAGATCTTCGTGATTTTCCCATCCAGAACCCCGATGTTCAATATTACACCGACGGCAGTAGTTATGTGAAAGAAGGGATCCGCTATGCAGGATATGCAGTGACAACAATAGACAAGGTGATAGAAGCTCGGCCACTGGCGAAAGGAACATCAGCACAAAAGGCAGAATTAATAGCACTAACACGAGCGTTACAATTGGCTGAAGGTTTAAGAGTAAATATCTATACGGACTCTAAGTATGCGTTTTTAACCACTCATGCCCACGGAGCTTTGTATAAAGAAAGAGGACTACTGAATTCAGAAGGCAAAGAAATCAAGTACGCAGCTGAAATCCTACAACTATTGGAAGCAGTGTGGGAGCCGAAAGAAGTCGGTATCATACATTGTCGAGCGCATCTGAGAGGAGATGGTGATGTAACCAAGGGAAATCGGATGGCAGATAGTGCAGCTAAGCGTGCTGCTGAATCAGGAAGACAGGAGTATGTGGGGCATATAGCTGCTCTTATACCAACTCCACTGTCCCAATGGACTCCAGTTTATACAGCTCAAGAAGAGGAGTGGTTAAAGACTGAACCGGGAAAGTATTTGGAGAACAAGTGGTATCAGCTAGAAGATGGAAGAATAGTCATACCAGCATCACTAGCGGTAGAAATTGTCCAAAATTATCACAACGGGACACATTCTGGGAGAGACAGTACTGAAGAATCTCTCAGGAAACATTTCTACATACCAAGATTGTCCAACTTGACTCAGGCCATTGTACGCAGATGTGTAACGTGTGCTAAGAATAATGCAAGACAAGGACCAGTAAAGCCACCAGGAGTCCAGTTTATGGGGGGACTCCCCATGTCCGATCTACAAATAGACTTTACAGTAATGCCTAAATCGGGCGGACATCGTTACCTGTTGGTAATTGTGTGCACCTATTCAGGCTGGGTAGAAGCATGTCCTACTCGTACAGAGAAAGCAGGAGAAGTTGTAAGATTCCTGCTACGAGAAATAATACCCCGATATGGACTACCCTGTTCTATAGGATCGGACAATGGTCCAGCTTTTGTTCATCAGTGCCTACAACAACTGACTCATATGCTTGGTATAAAGTGGAGGCTTCATACTGCATATAGACCCCAGAGTTCTGGTAAGGTAGAGAGAATGAATAGAACTATAAAGAACCAGTTGGCTAAAATGTGTCAGGAAACCCAACTTAAGTGGAACGTTCTCTTACCCATGGCTTTATTGCGAATCCGCAGTACCCCTACCAGAAGGATGGGCCTCTCTCCTTTTGAAATCATGTATGGGCGACCACCTCCCGTAACTTGGTAACTTAAGGGGGGACTTGAGTCAGTTGGGAGAAGGAATTACCCGGCAGCAGGTTGTAGAGTTGGGTAAGACTATGGAGGAGGTACAGAAATGGGTACAAGATAGATTACCTGTGAATATTTATCCCCTTGTTCATAGTTATCATCCAGGAGACCAAGTGTGGATTAAAGAGTGGAATAATGTACCGTTAGGGCCCAAGTGGAGAGGTCCTTATGTTGTTCTTTTGTCTACCCCTACAGCGATAAAAGTAGCCGAAGTAACTCCGTGGATACATCACTCCAGGGTTAAACCAGCAGCAGTCGATTCTTGGCAAATTACAGCAGATCCAGAGAATCCCTGCAAGATCCGGTTGAAACGCACTACTCAGTCGGAGTAACGAGGAATTATTGTGGATTACAAATTTTATTGTTACAGGTGTGAGTGAGAAGGCCATAATAAAGCCTGTCCGCTTACCAACACATAGTGTATAAGCCAGGAAAGTCTCGAAGGGACACCTGTGAAGACGAGCAGAACTCCATTCCCTGCAGCCCTCACATCCTGGAAGCTGAGGTTCCATCGCACGGACGAAGACTGAGGATGACGGCGAAAGATGTGCTTTTGATTGTGTTTATTTATATGTGTTTTTATATTCAGGAAGGTAGAGGTACCGACACTCCTAGCTGTGAGGTATGCATTAAGACTACGAGAACAGGTAACCATATTTCCCAAACCCTAATTTGGCATTCACAATACGAATGTAAAGGAGAGGTATCAAGATGTAGATACCTAAATATAGACTATAGTGTGTGCCATTTAGGAGTAGGAGAACCTAAGTGCTTCAGTCCAGAGTATCAACCTCGTACAATTTGGTTGACTCTCAGGAATGGAGATCCTCAGGGGACCCTAATTAATAAGACGGTGTTAGAATCCGTACATTCTTCGGGTGTTCTGCTATTTGATGCATGTAAGGCGATATCAAGTGGTAGAAAACCGTGGAATGTATGTGGGGATCTTAGATGGGAGAGGACGTATGGGTCTAATGATAAATATATTTGTCCCAGTGGTAAAAATAAATATGTGAGTCCTAGATGCCCAAATAAAGACTATAACTTTTGTCCATATTGGTCTTGTGTGGGGTGGGCGACTTGGGGACAGACAGTAGATAAAGACATGATAGTGACTAAGTTGCCGACTAGCCCTTATTGTAAGTCTATGGAATGCAACCCAGTCCATATACTTATTAATAACCCCGACAAGTTCCTAGATAAGTATGGAAATTTATTTGGGTTTCAGATATACGGGACGGGTTTAGATCCTGGGACATTATTGTTTATAGGAATAGAGACTGATACGGTATCCTCCCAGACTCATCAAGTATACCATTCCTTTTATGAAGAGATGAGTATAGATAATAAGATCCCCCATAACGCTAAAAACCTGTTCATTGACCTAGCTGAAAGTATTGCCGGTAGTCTTAATGTTACCAACTGCTATGTGTGTGGAGGTACTAACATGGGAGACCAATGGCCTTGGGAAGCAAAGGAGGTAATGTCCGGTTCTGAGGCAGTTGACCAACTAATATCTACACAAGCCGATTATCATTTGAGTGTTAGAGGTAGATCTGAGTGGAGATTAAAGACCTCCATCATAGGTTATGTTTGCATAGCAAGGAAAGGAATAATGTATAATACTTCTGTAAGAGAATTAACTTGTCTAGGGCAAAAAGCTTATGATGATGATACTAAAAATACAACTTGGTGGTCGGCTTCAAATGTCTCAGAACCATCTAACCCGTTTGCTAGATATGCCAGTTTAAAGGATGTGTGGTTTGATTTATCCATCACATCTACCTGGAGAGCCCCAGCAAATTTGTACTGGATCTGTGGTAAGAAAGCCTATTCGGAGTTGCCACAGGACTGGGAAGGGGCATGTGTGTTGGGTATGCTCAAACCATCCTTCTTCTTGTTACCGATTGAAACAGGTGAGACTTTAGGTGTTAAAGTGTATGATGTGAATCATAGGAAGAAAAGGGGACCCTTAGAGATAGGCACCTGGGAAGATAATGAATGGCCTCCCCAGCGTGTCATGGATTATTATGGGCCAGCCACGTGGGCGGAAGATGGTACCTTTGGTTATAGAACCCCAATTTATATGCTCAACCGTATTATAAGATTACAGGCGGTGGTTGAGATTATTACTAATGAGACCTCACAAGCACTCAATCTTCTAGCGAGGCATAATACCAGGATGAGGACAGCAGTGTACCAAAATAGATTAGCCTTGGATTACCTTTTGGCAGTAGAGGGAGGTGTATGTGGGAAGTTTAACCTGAGCAATTGCTGTCTTCAAATAGATGACGAAGGGCAAGCAATAGCTGAGCTTACTAGCCATATGGTTAAACTAGTGCATGTGCCTACTCAGGTATGGAAAGGGTACGATCCAAGTGGTTGGTTTGGTAGCTGGTATGAGTGGTTTGGAGGGCTTAAGGCAGTGGTAGGTGGAGTCCTACTGATTTTACTGTTGTGTCTACTCCTACCGTGTCTTATACCCTTAGTAGTTAGGTCTGTGCAAAGCCTGATAGGAAGTATAGCAGAGAGGAAGGCTGCTGCACAGATAATGGCGATATATAAGTATAAGGCTCTAGATCAAGGAGAACCAATGCAGGAAGATGAGTGTTAAAAGATTCACATCATAAGATAAGTCTGGTCTGGTTCATGGTAACCTGAGGTATATGCAAACCAAGGTTAAGTGATGCCTCAAGTAATTGTGAAATATCAGAGGCATCAAAGGGGGGAATGTGATGTAATTCCAGTAAAATACAAGTTTAGCAGGCTAAGATTGCCACAAGGCATATGTATGTATATGTGTTTGTAGTATCAGTTAGTTAATTACACGTAGCTAAGATACTGTTATCACTGTACTGACCAGGTGCAGGAATGTAAGAACTGGAATTACGCGTCCCTCTCCTTTGTATCAGATGAGCCACGTGGTTAGACCGGATGGATGAGTTTAGACTCTATTTATTAAATAGGTTAAGGGTATGTGTGGGTGTAGTTAATTGTGGGAGGAGCTACAGTGCTATATAAGGAATGTACTCTATGTATTCAGTACTCAGACTTTGCTGTATTTTGGTGACGCTAGTCCCTCTGAGTCCCGATCGGTGATCCAATAAAGAATCTCTTCCTTCCTGAAGAAACCTGTGTCCATCTCTCTGTGCTTGGCTTCCGTCAGTTTCTCCGGTATCACATCTACTGTATCATGTTAAAATATGGTGGAAATTGGGCAAGGAGATATGAAGCTGTTCTAGTGTTAGGAAGACATCATCCACAAACAGTGTCATTTTATACTAATGATCCCTTATGCCATGTATGTAATTGTTGTCCCTTATCAGGAGGGTCAGCAGTTCCAAAACCAAGATGTAAAACATGGGGGACAGCGGACATCCCTACCTGGAGCCATTTGAGATTGTAAACTGATTTTATGAAAAGCCAGCATTGACTAGCCTAGCAGTTGGATTTGAGTACAGCTGACACTACTGATATAAACTGTGGTAAGAAATCAAATCTGCAGAGGACTGCAGGGAGGAAGGGCCAGTGCAACCAGTCATCAGCTTTTTCAACGTCCATTGACAGGAACACACTGGGTCTACCCCTCCTCCCCACAGCCCGCTCAGAAGGTTTATGACCTTTCTGGTGCCATCCATTTTATATTTTCGTTAGGAGTTTAATGACTGTGTTTATTTTTTATTTATTTATGTATTTATTTATTTTCAGTGCCTAAGAATATTACAAGCAGGCATGATGTACCCCAGTGGTAATCCTCAGGCTTATTGCCACACTATACATGTGGGGTAACTAAGAAAACATGCACAATTTTATAATATAGGTAAAGTGATATAAGTAAAGAGTATGAAGTAGAGGATAGGTAGCTAGGTTCAAGCATAGACACTCAGTAAAAGATACAAGGAATAAACATGCTTAGCAGGTCTATTAGGTTTCATACATCAACATGAATATATTAGTAAGGCAAGGTGATATAGCTAGGGACCGTTGCTATAATAGACCCCGAATGGCCACTTGAAGAGTGGGAGGTAGTATCAGGTGATGCAGGGGGTTTGAGCCGACAGTAGGGAAAGCAGTCCTGTCCTCTAAAGTAGATAATATCGGATTGAGCTGAAAACTAGAGCAAGTGTCTCAACAGTGTTCATGAAGCTGGCGATGCGGATGCACTTTGCCAGAGTAAGTCCCTCTTCTAAGTTGCCGATCAGCCTACGCCTTGTGTGGGGAGAGTACAGACCTGCGCCGATGGGCAGCAGCTCGGGTACATCAGTCCATGTGTAGACAAGCACTTGGTACCTGGTTGGTGGCGGGGTGGACTCGTGTGAGTCGGTACGGATACTTGCAGGCTCCAGGCGACTGCCGTTCAGTCTTGCTGCCTCTTGAAGGATCCCTGGTCGCCTGCCTCAGGATGGTTTCCCGCTGTTTCCGTCCTTCCGGGCAGGCCGGTGTCAGAGCTGTCATTGCTGTCTTCTGTTTAGGTCTACTAGGGGGAGTGAAAGTTTCAGGCTTTGTTTCAGAGGTTGTGGGGTGCAGAAGAGCCTCCAGGTTCTCCCAGAAAGCTTGGAAGGTCATATCTAGCCGCAGCTCCACCTCAGACTTCTCGCTTTGAGAACCAAACAAGCACGCTGCCTCCTCAATTTTGAAAAGGAGTGCTGTTGCTTGTTTCAGGCCCCTGCGTCGCTGCAGTGCTCTCTCCGTGTTGTGCTGGGGTCTCCATAGGGTGGATCAGGATGACCCCCACCAGTCCACGGGGGGAGGGGAGGGATGTGGGTCTTGTAGCCGTTTTCCAGTCATGACTGTCAGCAGGGGTGCAGCCATCTACCTCCCGCCGACCACATGTGTAGACCCCGCCTGAGAGGATTTCTGCCGGTAGTGTCATTTATGTGGCATCATTGTGAGCCCCTCTTTGTCACCTCCTGCCTGGTGGTCTTTTTGAACCAGTTAGGTCCTGTTTTTGTAGCTGAAATCTACTTAATTTGCGCTGTGGAGTAGGGTCTGTACAGGTTAGCGTCCTCTCAGCTCAGCGACCAGGCTCCGCCCCCAATGTCTGTTTATTAATGAGATATATGACTTATTTTAAAGCCATTTTAAATTAAGGAATTTGGCCACTTATAATTTGAGTGTGCCACTTTCCTTTAATACTGCTATTTAGCATTTTATTATTTTTATTGCCTGGCACATAACTTTTACTTCTCCAGTGTCATGCTTACCTTAGTTGGAGACAGCTTGCAGATGGATAGGGAACCTCTCCACACTCCTAGGCTCCCCTCCAGCAGTTCGAAAGCCGTCCGCTTTAGCTCCGCCCCTTCTTATGACGCAGCACGCTTGCGCCGGCGTCATGGCGCTGACGACATCACCGCGGTGCATGTGTGCCGACATCATGACGCAAATCGCTAAAACGTTCCCTCTTGTGGTTCTACTTACTGTTCCCAATAGTGCTTGGCTTCTCTGTGTATCTTATGTATTGACCTCGGCTTTCTGACCACTCATTTTCTGTATTCCTGATCTGGCTTTTGTATCTCGCTACTGCGATTTCTGGTTGATTCGGCTTGTATTCCTCGATTCTGTGACTTCTGGTTCCTTCGACCTGTCCCCGACCATTATTTATCTGTCTAACATTAAGTCCGGCCATTCTAAAACCCCGGAATACATTATTCTATTACATCTTGCGTGTTGGGTTTCTAAGGAAAAATAAAGGATGAGAACTCTGAGAACGGACAAAAGCTTAGATAGACTAGATAGCTTGCCCTTCGGTACATTTTGCTCACTTGTGCCATTACAGAGAGAACATATCTGACAGCCACTAGAGGTGGAGTTAACCCTGCAAGGTAATTATTGCAGTTTATAGAAAAACTGCAATAATTACACTTGCAGGGTTAGGAGTAGTGGGAGTTGGTACCCAGACCACTCCAATGGGCAGAAGTGGTCTGGGTGCCTGGAGTGTCCCTTTAACCCCTTAAGGACACATGACATGTGTGACATGTCATGATTCCCTTTTATTCCAGAAGTTTGGTCCTTAAGGGGTTAATGCATTAAAGCAAAAAAGAAAGGATAATAACTCTGAAAATGAACAAATGCTTAGAGTGACTCCCTCGGAACATCCCCTCTCAGGTCTCAAAATAGTTAAGGAATAGAGTTGAGCGAACCCGGACTGTAAAGTTCGGGTTCATACCAAACATTACGTTTTTTGGACCCCAGACCCGAACACGGACATATCACTGTATGTTTGGGTTGGAGTTCGGTGTTCGGCGATTTAATGGCGCATTTTGAAAGGCTGCAGGGCAGTCAATCAACAAGTGTTTGACTCGTGTGCACTTAGAAGCCATCACAGCCATGCCTACTAATGGCATGGCTTGTAACAGATCCCCGTGTTTTTCGTTGGATCTGTAATATATGTTGTAACAGCCTCCTACCATGTTGCCTGGGAACCTCTACCTTTTGTTTTCCTGCCATCATCCACATTGCCCTGCACCTGAGAACAAAGACTGTTTCTGGCCCTTTAACTGTGTTGTGCAAAGAGTGGGGTACTTTTGATATGGCACTTCGGATACAGCCGAAGTAGTCGAAGTGGCCGTCATTAGACAATCGAACATGTGGCAGCGGCCATTTTAATGCAGTCGAACACGGTCAGCGGTGTGTGCTGTCAAATCCCTGGAACGGAAACCAGCCACACATTTGAACGAACACCGCTGACCTGTACTTTCCCCTACCCTTCGACACTGCGGCTGGAGACCAAGTCCCATTCGAAGATTCGAACACACGTTCGAATGGGACTTTGTCATCTTTTTCGTGTAAAATAGGCTGTCACTCAACTAACGACCACCACGGAAACGTAACCCCGTTTTACTTCTACACTTCGACAGAAGTCGAAGTGCGTTCGACTATTCGAACGCCGCCTTCGGATGGGACTTTGTTAATTTTCAAGGCAGAAATAGACCAACCGCACAGCCTGAATCTGTGGAACTGTTTTGGGCATGCAAACAGGTGTGCGGTCGGTCCAAAGAGACTTTTGAATATCTCTGGAACCACTGAACGGATTTGTACGAATTTGGAATATGTTTGTCCCCAAGTTGTGTTGTTCATACAAGTTTTATTTCTGTAGGATGAAAAATCATAAAGTTATAAAAATGCATAAAAAAGTATAAGTTTTAGCTTGGAGATAATTGAGTAGATACAGTAAGAAATCATCTCCCAAGCAGAGGGGAGGGAATCTGTGGGTTGTAACCATTGTCTGATTGGTTAATGTCTAATTGTATGTGGGCATCTCCCTTGCATGGGAGCACTGCATAAAAGGAGAGTACCTGCCATTAAACCTCAGTTCTACTTCACCCTCAATCTAGAGTCCTGTCTCTTATTGGGGATAACCGCTATACAGCTATTCACACTAGCTCTTGTAAGAGCTTCTTCACTTCGAACATGACTGGATGCTGAGAATCCTCCTCACTGATCGGGAAAAGGACACCCTCCAGCGGTTGAAAGCCACTCCTACACGGGGTAACCGCTACATGGCTGTGATTGGTAAGTGCAGCATGTGACTAAGGCTCTATATATAAGCTGAAGTTGCGTAGCGCCCACACACATGAGGTCTAATTAGTGTAGGGAGAGGATGCTGCATCTGTGAGGGACAGCTTAGGAAATAATTCTGCAAACTAGTACATTAGTGGGGCGCACTTCATATCTGAGAGTCAAATAGAAGCATCAAATACTGCGGTTACATCGGAGTTTTAAAAAGTAAATTAAAAAGAAGCGTCAAATACTGTGGTTACATCAGAGTTTTAAAAAGTCAATTTTTTGGGGTGCTAAACTGCTAAATAGTACATTTGGGGCGTGCTCTTCATATTTGAGAGTCAAATAGAAGCGTCAAATACTGCTGTCACGTTGCAGTTTTAAAACTTACATTTTCTTGGGTGCTAAACTGCTAAATAGTATTTTAGTGGGGTGTACTTCAAATCTGAGAGTCAAATAGAAGCGTCAATTAGTGCGCTTACAGCGCAGTTGTTAACATTCTAATTGTTTTGCTGCTAAAGTGCTAAATAGTACATTTTCGGAGTGCTCTTCATATCTGAGAGTCAAATAGAAGGGTCAAATAGTGCGCTTACAGCGCAGTTGTAAAATTTCCAATTGCTTTGCTGCTAATCTGCCAAATAGTAAATTTTGGGGTGCACTTCATGTCTGAGAGTCAAATAGAAGCGTCAAATAGTGCGCTTACAGCGCAATTGTAAACATTCTAATTGTTTTGGTACTAAACAGTACATTTGCGGCCTGCACTTCATATCTGACAGTCAAATAGAAGCGTCAAATACCAATATAACAATATTGTAATTCGGGGGCAATACCCTCACAAGTCAAAGTGAGAGGTCAGTTTATAGGAAAAACTTTTGCCTGGATACAATTCCCATATGTCCTTTGCAGAGTTTACATGCTGGAAAAACACAGGTGCTGTAACGGACCGTTTTGCTCAAAAGGGGATAAAACCCAGTTTAGGCAATAATCCCCTTTTCCATAGACCAGCAGCTACTATAAGCACCAATTTCCCGAACTCCCAAACTGCACGGATTCACCAACTCTCGAACAGCAGACACACGAACCCTGGAAGCAGCCGAACAGGAAAAGCAATACGAACAGCTTACACTCCTGGCAATCGGCATACAGTCCCCTTCCCCCAAGAAAGAGACAACACTTCAGCTTCAGGGTTAAGCAGGAACTCATTTACTCAGGGCTATCTGCCCAGTATTTATGCAGGTCTCCCACCTGGTGGACACTCCCCTAGGGGACCAAATGGAAGACTGTAACAAAGGACAGACATAAACCAATTACAGACACACAGCAGTAAACATTCCCACAATGCATCCTGGTTTCCTCCCTTCTGCCCTGGAGATAATTGGAGAAGTAATCCAATTATCTCCCAGGCCAGAGACCAGACTCCATTACACATGTGGGAACCTAAATACAGTATTATGCTTTAAAATGTATAAAGTTACTTTTATTACACCCAACACAGACATGTTACATATCCCCAGATAGAATGGCACCCAGACTACACGAATACAGTTTAATCGCCATGGAGCCAAAGTCTTTAATCACACAAATAGGCTCCATGGCATAGCTATCTGGGTTACTACAATTCACAGGAAACATAAAATACCGAATGAACGGCTGTTCGGCTACATCCCCACGGAAAGGAACCAGGAGACGGACGGCTCAGCGGTGTTCGTGCAAATAAGTGTCCGTTTATAGTTCCATAGAATCCTCGCCGAACACCGCTGGTCTTTCGCACGATTAAAATGGCCGCCGCCTCATGGTCGGCAAACGAACAAAGGCCACCCAGCGTTCATCAATTAAGCTGCGGTTAACCGCAGCTTCTGGGCGGTTAATTGACAGCACACTCCAGCTCCTAGGTGGTCCCTCATACGGTAGTTTGTTCGGTAGCTGGAATCTACCGAAAACCCCTGCTGAAAGGCATGAATATGCCTTTCTGCAGGTAACATAAGCTTTTTAAAGTCTGGTCCATAGTCCAAAGGAAGCAGGTGAGCAACCAGGCTTCTCCAGCTCATAGTGGCGAGGTTGGTTTCGCCACACTTCTTCCCTTTACCAATTAGACTAACAGGGTACCTGACCTCCTGCCGGTCAGTGCCCTGGTTAGTCCAGCAACCCACCCACAAAACACAACTATTAGTACAGCCCCCCCACAATAACTGGGTACTACACCTGAAAAAATTACAAACTTGTCCAGGTCCAGGTGTCTCACCATGACTGTGTGGGGAACAGTTAGGCTGCCTTGGTGGGTTGCTGAGGGGGCAGAGACCAGCGGTACTCTGTCCTGTTGCCAGCAGTACCACGGGAGTAGTCTGTTTGGAGCCTGGTTGCTGGAGACTGACTGTCTCCCCTTTAGGTGCATCGCTCGGCTGCCGGAGGGGGAGACCGACTGTCTCCCCTTTGGATACATCGCTCTGTGGCTGGGGGACAGGACCAACCGTCCCTACCCCTGGTGCTGTAAGTGCAGAGACTACGGTCCCATCTGCACGGATGTGGGGCTTAACATCTCCCCTTGGTGAGTTAGGCTGCCGCTGGAGAGAGGGTGTAACAAGCTCCTCTCTCTGGACGGTAAACTGCCGCTGGGGAGAGAGGTTAGCAGGCTCCTCTCCCTGCCATTCTCTCTGCTGGTGGAAAGGGAGACCAGCTGTCTCCCCTTTCCTTCTCTTGTCCTGCTGCTGGGGTGCGAGACTGACTGTCTCTGCTCCCTGCAGGACACACTGCCCCTGGGGAGGATGGACGACACCATCAGCTCCCTGGGGTACACACTGCCGCTGGGGAGGGAGGACGGCACCTTCTGCTCCCTGGGACACACACTGCCGCTGGGGAGGATGGACGACACCATCTTCTCCCTGGGGTACACACTGCCGCTGGGGAGGAAGGACTGCACCTTCTGCTCCCTGGGGCACACACTGCCGCTGGGGAGGAAGGACTATACCTTCTGCTCCCTGAGACACACACTGCCGCTGGGGAGGGAGGACTGCACCTTCTGCTCCCTGGGACACACACTGCCGCTGGGGAGGAAGGACGGCACCTTCTGCTCCCTGGGTTACACACTGCCGCTGGGGAGGATGGACGACACCATCAGCTCCCTGGGGTACACACTGCCGCTGGGGAGGAAGGACTATACCTTCTGCTCCCTGAGACACACACTGCCGCTGGGGAGGGAGGACGCTGCTCTCCTCTCCCTTCACTTCACACTGCCTTCCTGGCATATCACTTTGCTGCTGGGGGGCAGGAACAACAACCTCTGCCCCCTGTAACTCAGCCTGCCGCTGGGGAGGACGGACGACACCATCAGCTCCCTGGGGTACACACTGCCGCTGAGGAGGAAGGACAACACGCTTCTCTCCCTGCAACTTGCTCGGCCACTGGGGTCTCTCCCAACCTGCCAACTTCCGTGCCCGCCCTGCTCCGACCTGAAGGTACTCTTCTACCTGTCTACTCACGAGCTGCACGTATTTCTCCGGGGGGTTGGGTCCGAGGAAAATGAGCCGTGATCTCAGCTCTTTGTCAAACTCCTCCTGCGTGTAGCTGGGTGCCATGCTTGCTCTGCTGCAGTTGGTTCCTTGTAGATAGGGGCGCTGTATGGGTACTGGCGTTGCCCTCACTTTGTAATCCAGGAATGGTGTTGTCTGTAGCTGTCCCTCTGGTTGTAGGAACGATCCCGCCGCTTGCCACCAATTGTAACGGACCGTTTTGCTCAAAAGGGGATAAAACCCAGTTTAGGCGATAATCCCCTTTTCCATAGACCAGCAGCTACTATAAGCACCAATTTCCCGAACTCCCAAACTGCACGGATTCACCAACTCTCGAACAGCAGACACACGAACCCTGGAAGCAGCCGAACAGGAAAAGCAATACGAACAGCTTACACTCCTGGCAATCGGCATACAGTCCCCTGCCCCCAAGAAAGAGACAACACTTCAGCTTCAGGGTTAAGCAGGAACTCATTTACTCAGGGCTATCTGCCCAGTATTTATGCAGGTCTCCCACCTGGTGGACACTCCCCTAGGGGACCAAATGGAAGACTGTAACAAAGGACAGACATAAACCAATTACAGACACACAGCAGTAAACATTCCCACAATGCATCCTGGTTTCCTTCCTTCTGCCCTGGAGATAATTGGAGAAGTAATCCAATTATCTCCCAGGCCAGAGACCAGACTCCATTACACATGTGGGAACCTAAATACAGTATTATGCTTTAAAATGTATAAAGTTACTTTTATTACACCCAACACAGACATGTTACATATCCCCAGATAGCTCAGGTCTGGGTGCACATTATTAGGTGAATGGCACCCAGACTACACGAATACAGTTTAATCGCCATGGAGCCAAAGTCTTTAATCACACAAATAGGCTCCATGGCATAGCTATCTGGGTTACTACAATTCACAGGAAACATAAAATACCGAATGAACGGCTGTTCGGCTACATCCCCACGGAAAGGAACCAGGAGACGGACGGCTCAGCGGTGTTAGTGCAAATAAGTGTCCGTTTATAGTTCCATAGAATCCTCGCCGAACACCGCTGGTCTTTCGCACGATTAAAATGGCCGCCGCCTCGTGGTCGGCAAACGAACAAAGGCCACCCAGCGTTCATCAATTAAGCTGCGGTTAACCGCAGCTTCTGGGCGGTTAATTGACAGCACACTCCAGCTCCTAGGTGGTCCCTCATACGGTAGTTTGTTCGGTAGCTGGAATCTACCGAAAACCCCGGCTGAAAGGCATGAATATGCCTTTCTGCAGGTAACATAAGCTTTTTAAAGTCTGGTCCATAGTCCAAAGGAAGCAGGCGAGCAACCAGGCTTCTCCAGCTCATAGTGGCGAGGTTGGTTTCGCCACAGGTGCCAACTGCTGTGGCTTTCTGTAGTGTGCAGACCGGCAAGGAGGGTAGGGTTGAGGAGTGGGTGGAAGATGATGTGGAGGATGATGAGGTCTTAGACCCCACATGGAATCAAGGTCATGCGAGTGACGTGTGCAGTTTGGAGGAAGAGGCACCAGCACAGCATAAGAGGGAGCAGGGTGTAAAAGCGGAGAAGCCGTCCCCTGGCGCTCGTCAGCATGTATTAGCTCGAGAATTACCAGTTATCCAAGTAACAGATGTAGCGATCAAAGGATCCATAATAGAGTTGAGTGAACCCAAACTGCAAAGTTCGGGTTCGTACCAGATTTAACAAGCCATTCGTAGTTTCACAGTCAGGAGGGCAGTCCAGTGAATGGGACCCAGACACTGTCTGGGCGGCAGTCGGACGACCGGGACCTAGTATGCCTGATGTTGAAGTTAGGAGTCACAGTGTGGAATAGATTAGCAGGGTCTGGTGCAGTGTAACCGCACACCCCCTGGTGTTGAGCACCAGCGTTTGTGTGGCCACATACCAGGACCCTGATGCAGCTTCAGTAAAAAGAGTTCTGGATACCAGAAGCCATCACCAGACTGATCCGCAACTTGGAACAGGATATGACATTCATTGTAGCGGCTGTGCGCACTTTCGGCGTTCTCACCCTGCTGCTCGCCTGTCTGCGCTGCAGCATAACTTTGGCCTTCCCGCTCACCGCCTCATATGCGACGTGCCCACAAGGTGGAACTCCTGGAGAGACTGTGCGAGCAGCAGCAGGCGATAGTGGAGTTTCAGCTGCAGCACGCACAGGTCAATCGCTCTGCACCAGACTTGCCCTCCAGTTGATCAGAGTTAAAGGATTTCAAATGGACTCATTACAATTACAGGGCCCCTAAAGAGTCCTGTATTGTTATTTGACGTCACTACCTTTCTGCGTCGGGAGTGGGTCATTTGCGCGCCTGCTGCCTTCCTTGCATGTGGTAGTCGTTTCTTTGATCCTCTCTCTGTAATCCAACCCTGATTCCCCGTTACCTGTGGTCACCATGGTAGGCGCAGAAACTGGCATTGAAAGTTGATATGGATGACAGCCGAATGCAAAGTCGCCATCACCGAGACGTGCAATGGGCCCGAGGTTCTCTAGAGTCAACAAAGTGCCTGTGCAACTATAATATCAACAGCTACTCTGCCGAACGGATCTTCACTAATAGGTAGAAGATGGAGGGGGGCCCTTCTCTTCCCCACTCTTTGGCAGATGTCTGGCAGTACTGCCTCAGATCCTGAGAGATGCCTGGCCAGAAGAAGCTGTTGGGTCTGGGGCGGGCGGTCTCTCACCAGCCGTGTCGTTGGGGAGCCCATTGAAAAAGTGCTCTAGCATGACGAGCTGGGTGATCTCCTCTGGGAACTTGGCTTGATGGGAGTTGAGCCAGTTCTGGGTGGCCCTTGTGATGCGGCATGCCCACTCCGCATGGGAGTCCTTCTCCCCTGTCCGGGTCTCCCTAAACTTTCGGCGGTATTGCAAAGTGGTGACCGCATGGAGGATTTGGGTAATAAAGGGATAGTCTCTGATCTGCTCTTCTGGTACAGCCCGGTAAATATCCGCTGCCTTCCCCAGTAATTTTCTGGCCAGGATGGTGACCCAGTCGCTGGGGTCCACGTCATTGAGTAGGCACTGGCACTCAAAGTCATCAATGCATTCTTCTGCTTCCTTGAAGTCTTTGAAGGCATTGTATGGTAGCTTGTGGGCCAGGGTGGTTGTGCTTCCCGGCGCCCTCTGCTCCCTTCTTCTGGGTTCATGGAGGTTGCCCTTTGTCTATTGGCAAGGACATGGGCTTGCACCTCCAAAAAGGTCCTGCTGACAATCTCCTCTGAGGGTGGCTCTCAGTAATATGCCAGGTGCCCTCCTTGCGCACTTCCTCCTAATGTCCTGCTGCTGCTCGCCTGTCTGCGCTTCAGCTGCTCGCCTGTCAGCGCTTCAACTTCGGCCTTCTCGCTATATATATATATAAAAAAAAAAACAGTGTTCGCTACCTCCTCCTCCTCCACCACCACTGCTTCTACCTACACCGCCACGGTCACCGCCTCCTCAACCTATGGGTCACTTAGTATAAACTATGTACACAATAGCAGAGGCTTGTGAAGGCCTTTTCTCCATGCATCAGGAGTTGAGCTCAGTTTGAACAATGAAAGAGAATATCCTGCACTCCAACCCTCTCTCAAATGGATAATTCTGGTGATCCTCCTGACAGACATGCTTTAGGTTTTGATTTATGTTCTTCCAAAGCTAAAATCAAAGATTCCATAGTGCTATTTTATGGCTCAGTTTTATATTTAATTTTTATGTTATTTTAAGTGATTTCCCTATCCACATTTGTTTGCAGGGCACTTGTCCTACTCTTACCCACATTTTACTTCCTTTTGCAGCATTTTTGTGCCCAAAAGTTCGGGTCCCCATTGACTTCAATGGGGTTCGGGCTCGGGGTCAAGTTTGAGCACGAACCCGGACTTTTTTTTCAAAGTTCGTCCGAACCTGCCGGGCCCGAACATCCAGGTGTCTGCTCAACTCTATTAAGGAATCCTGACTTCCAGTAAGGACTACTCTAAAGATTCCGAAGTGGAGATTATACCACATATGCTGTATTCATGAGCAGTTCACCTGCTCTACCAAATGTCAGTAAACTACTATTAATGTAACACTCCTGGTCTTTTATATACAGTAAGCACTATTGCTTTTTATTTTAATATTTTTATTTCTATGGTCTCAATACTGCTGTGACTTCTGCAAAATTGCATCACTTCACGTATCCTATAAGTAGAGATTATACCAATGTACGCTGTTGATTGGAGGGTGTTGGGATTCTTGTGGTCGGGCAAAATCAATATACTAAGGGCTTATATCTTACCAAAATGGCTTTATTTATGGAGAATGATCCCTATTAACTGTGCCGAAAACTGGTTACTAATGTTACATGCCTCTTTTTTTAAATTTGTCTGGGGTGGAAAAAAAACAAGAGTAAAAATGAATAATTTAACCAGGATAAGACAAGATGGAGGTTTGAGTTGCCCAGAAATCCATCAATGTTATCAGGCCAGTAGACTGTTTCATATAATGTTATCAGAGAATACATCCGCAGAAAAGAAAAATAATATTCAATAGAGAAAGACAGCACAGGGGTAGAGAATTTATCCTCTCTATTCTGGATTTTAGATCTCAATAAAAACTTTATAGCTTTATAGCTGAGGCAAGATTCAAATCACATACAATCAGAGATAATCAGAGATCTAGCAGGTTGGTGGGATATATTTGGGAAAAAAAAGTCAGACTAAAGAATAGAATAAAAGATTAACTACCAATCTTAGAGATTACCGTATAAGCCGAGTTTTTCAGCACATTTTTTGTGCTGAAAAACACTCACTCGTCTTATACTCGAGTCAGTTATCTGTATTATGGCAATTTTCATTGCCATAATACAGACAAGGACCGGGGGCTGTCAGGAAGCTGTAACTTACCTTCACCGCAGCTCCTGTCAGCTCCCTTCTCTCTCCTCCGTCCGTGCAGCTCCCAGGTCAGCTCCCTCTGCAACTCTGGAGAGAGAGAGAGAAGGGAGCTGACAGGAGCTGCGGTGAAGGTAAGTTACAGCTTCCTGACAGCCCCCCTCCTACAGCCCATCCACTGGACCACCAGGGAGTGAGAGCCCCCCTCCCTGGCCAGCTAACAAGCAGGGAGGGGGGACGAAAAAATAAATAAAAAAATAATAATAAAATAAAAAAATAATAATAATAATAAAAAAAATAATAACATAAAAAATATATATATTACAATAATAAATAATAATAATTAATAAAATGCCCACCCCCACCAATGCTCTGCAATCACACACACACACACACACTGCACTCATACACACACTCATACACACACTGCACTGCATTCATTATATACACACTGCATTCATACACACACTGCATACACACTGCATTCATACATACACACTGCACTCATACACACACTCATACACACACTGCACTGCATTCATTATATACACACTGCATTCATACACACACTGCATACACACTGCATTCATACATACACACTGCACTCATACACACACTCATACACACACTGCACTGCATTCATTATATACACACTGCATTCATACACACACTGCATACACACTGCATTCATACATACACACTGCACTCATACATACACACTGCATTCACACTGCACTCATACACACACTGCATTCATTATACACACACTGCACTCATACACACACACTGCACTCATACACACACACTGCACTCCATTCATTATATACACACTGCATTCATACATACACACTGCACTCATACATACACACTGCACTCATACATACACACTGCACTCATACATACACACTGCACTGCATTCATTATATACACACTGCACTGCATTCATTATACACACACTGCACTCATACACACACTGCACTCATACACACACTGCACTCATACACACACTGCACTCATATACACACTGCACTCATATACACACTGCACTCATATACACACTGCACTCATATACACACACTGCACTCCATTCATTATATACACACTGCATTCATACACACACTGCATACACACTGCATTCATACACACACACACACTGCTTTCATTATATACACACACTGTAATAAATAATTATAATTTAGAAATTTACCAGTAGCTGCTGCATTTTCCACCCTAGTCTTATACTCGAGTCAATAAGTTTTCCCAGTTTTTTGGGGTAAAATTAGGGGCCTCGGCTTATATTCGGGTCGGCTTATTTTCAGTTTTATTTTATACGGATCCCGATAGAATCCTGATCTGGTATTTCCATAGAAGAATCTTCCTGACAGGACCTAGTTGTCTTCTACTTGCAAGTTTTATCTTATTTTGGATATTTTAATGCTTAGCATATTCCATTGCTTTTTACTGGACATCACTGTGCTCTTGTATACTTGCTTTTTGTTATTTCTGCTATTACATAGGTTATTAAATCTATTGTATTTTATTTATCTGATATTCTTGTGGACTTCCAGATTTTGACATTCCTTAGTACACTAATTATATTGGTGCTACCTTTATTATTTCATTTTATATAATAATTCAATATTAAGTGGGTAAAGATTTTCCCCTGGTCTTTTGTATGTTTGCAGATTTGGCCTAAGCAGGTGCTTCGCGTATTATTAGACTGTGCGTGGGTGGAGCATAAATAAGAGTTGCCAGGGGAAATTTAGAGTGGGGCATTGAGCTAGGTGACCACCAGAAGACTTTTAGTGCATAACATATGTGGTGCCATGCTGTGGTGGAATCTCGGTAAAAAAAATTTAGTAGGCCGAGATTGCCACGTGGTATGTGTACGTGCATATACTGATGTATCGGTCGGTTGGTTGCACGTGGCAACGATACAATCAGTAGTGTACGGAGCATGTGCAGGAATACAGGATATAGAATTCACCTCCTCCATTGTGCTGGGCAAGCCATGTGGTCAAACCGGAAGTTAGTCTTTGTTCTGTTGATTGGATAGGAATACATGTGGGTGGAGCTGATTATGGGAGGAGTTATATGCCTATATAAGGAACCTACACTGTATATCCAGGGCTCAGACTTTGCTGTTTTTTGGTGACATTAGTCCCTCTGAGTCCCGGTCGGTGAATCGAATAAAGAATCTCTTCCTTCCTGAAGAAACCTGTGTCCATCTCTCTGTGCTCGGCTTCCGTCAGTTTCTCCGGTATCAATGCATTCAAACGCCTGTACAGTCAAACATTAAAAGTGACATTCTAATATATGTGTACATAATGTCAGGATCGGGACAGGGATCCAACACGCAGAGTACAAACAGGTACAGGGTACGTATACCGGACCTTAGAATGGCCGGACTAACGTAAGTAGTAAGTAAAGAATGGTCTAGAGACAAGCCGAGGTCGAGGGAACGAGAGAGCAGGTAAGCGAGAGACAAGCCGAGTCAAAGGGTAATAGAGGTAAACAAGGTAGAACAGACAAGCCGGGTCAAAACCAAAGAAACTAACAGAATACAAGAGCACTGAGTGACTAGACAAGCTAGAACCACGACAGGGCAATGAACAAATGTAGAAAGCCCTATTTTATACCCTGGTTCCAAACAGGTAATCACGCCCCCGACGAATCCTCATTCGTGCTTGGGGCTTGATTGACAGATCGGGTTGGGTTGTCGTCATGACGTCGGCTACTGAACGCCGCGTCATAAAAGGAAGTGGAGCCCCCCCGCCGGCGTGTAAACGACCGAGGTAACCGCGAGGAACGAGTGATTCAACCCTTTTGCGAGGAAGAACGTCCAAGTGTCTCACCTCCACAGAGGTAGAGACAACAGGTACCCTGACAGTACCCCCCCCCCCCTCAGAAACGCCCACCGGGCGGAAGGAACCGGGACGAGATGGAAAACGGGAGTGAAAAGCCCTGCGGAGGCGAGGCGCATGCACATCCTCCTGAGGTATCCAAGACCTCTCCTCAGGACCATATCCCTTCCAATCAACCAGATATTGTAACTTCCCCCGGGAGATACGAAAATCGATGATGGAATTGATTTCATACTCCTCTTGTCCCTCAACCTGAACAGAGCGAGGAGAGGATGCAGTGGAGGAAAACTTGTTACATATTAGGGGTTTTAACAAGGAAACATGAAAGGAGTTAGGAATGCGTAAGGCAGATGGAAGAGCCAGACGATACGCAACTGGGTTAATTCGAGTCAGGACCTTGTAAGGTCCAATGTAACGAGGAGCGAATTTCATAGAAGGAACCTTCAAGCGAATGTTTCTTGTACTCAACCATACCCTGTCCCCTGGAACAAAGACTGGAGCCACCCTTCTATGTTTATCAGCGTGTTTCTTGAACAACATGGAATTATGCAGAAGCATTTGTCGAGTCTGATCCCACAACTTCCTCAAATTGGCAACATGAACATCAACCGACGGTACTCCTTGGGAAGGAGAAACCGAGGGAAGAATGGAGGGATGAAAGCCATAATTCATGAAAAAGGGGCTAGAACGAGTAGAATCACAAACGAGATTGTTGTGTGCGAACTCTGCCCAAGGAATCAGACCAACCCAATCGTCCTGGTGTTCGGAAACGAAACAACGCAAATATTGTTCGATCTTTTGATTAGTGCGTTCAGCAGCTCCGTTAGACTGGGGATGATAGGCAGAAGAGAAATTCAATTTGATACCCATTTGAGAGCAGAATGACTTCCAAAAACGGGAAACAAATTGGGAACCTCTATCAGAAACAATTTCGGAAGGTATCCCATGTAAACGAAATATCTCTTTAGCGAATATCTCAGCCAATTCAGGAGAAGATGGAAGTTTAGGTAAGGGCACGAAATGAGCCATCTTAGTAAACCTGTCAACCACCGTGAGAATCACAGTCTGTTTTTTAGAAACAGGTAAATTGACAATGAAGTCCATAGCTAAACAGGTCCATGGTTTCTCGGGAATTTCCAAGGGATGCAAAAGCCCACATGGAAGCGTCTGAGGTCGTTTAGTCTTCATACAGACCTCACATGCTTCGACGAAATCCCTAATATCTTTACGTAAGGAGGGCCACCAGAAATCTTTGGCTATTAAGGAGCATGTCTTACGAATGCCAGGATGCCCAGCCACCTTACTATTGTGAAAGCATTGTAGCAGTTCTAGTTGGAGTTCAGCAGGAACAAAATACAGTGACTCAGTACTCTGTCTAGGAGCCAGATGTTGTAGCTTCATAATCTCGGCAAGCAACGGAGAATGAATCCTGAGGCTAGTGTTGGCGATAATATTGCACTTGGGAACTATAGAAGACAAAACCGTCTCAGATATAGAAGAAGGTTCATGTTGGCGAGACAAAGCATCGGCCTTAGAGTTCTTAGAACCAGGTCTATAAGTGAGCACGTAATTCAAATGGGTGAGGAACAAGGACCAACGAGCTTGTCTGGCGGATAAGCGCTTGGCCTCCCCAATATAAGAAAAGTTCTTGTGATCCGTCAGAATAGTAACAGGATGCAAGGTCCCCTCCAATAAATGTCTCCACTCCTTTAAAGCCATGATAACAGCTAGTAGTTCCCTGTCACCAATATCATATCTGCTTTCAGTCCCAGATAGTTTCTTGGAAAAAAAACCACATGGATGTAATGGTTTATCCACGCCTAACCTTTGAGACAAGATGGCACCTATACCTGTCTCTGAGGCGTCTACCTCGAGTAGGAAAGGTAAAGTTGTATCGGGGTGAACTAAAATTGGTGCAGAAGCAAAAAGTTCCTTAAGTGTCTTGAAGGCAACGAGAGCTTCAGTAGACCAAGTCTTAGTGTCAGCCCCCTGTCTGGTCATATTGGTAATAGGAGCAATAATGGAAGAGTATCCTTTAATGAAGCACCTATAATAATTGGAGAATCCAATAAACCTCTGAATGGCCTTGAGACCCCTGGGTAATGGCCAATCTAAAATAGACTGGAGTTTATCCGGATCCATTTTAAAGCCTTCCCCAGAAATCACGTAACCAAGAAAGTTTATCTGAGATTGGTCAAAACTACATTTCTCCAATTTGCAGTACAACCCATGTTGTAGGAGTTTGCGCAATACCCTTCTGACTTGTCTGTGGTGGGTCTCAATTTCTCTAGAGTGTATTAGTATATCATCCAAATATACAATAACACAATCCTGTTGAAATTCCCTAAGAACTTCATTGATCAGATCCTGAAATACTGCCGGTGCATTACAGAGCCCAAAAGGCATTACCGTGTACTCATAGTGCCCATATCGAGTATTGAACGCTGTTTTACACTCATCTCCCTGCTGAATTCTCACCAAGTTATACGCCCCTCTGAGATCTAACTTGGTGAAAATCTTGGAACCCTTTAAACGATCAAAGAGCTCAGTAATCAAAGGGATTGGGTATGCATTTCTGCTAGTCATTTTATTCAAACCTCGGTAATCAATGCAAGGCCTTAACGTGCCATCCTTCTTATTCACAAAAAAAAAAAACGGCCCCGGCAGGCGAGGATGATCTCCTAATGAATCCCTTGTCTAGATTCTCACGGATATACTCCTCTAAGACTAAGTTCTCCTTAGTGGATAAAGGATATACATTGCCCCTCGGAGGCATAGTACCAGGTAGGAGATTAATCTTGCAATCAAAGGACCTGTGTGGAGGTAAAGTATCAGCATTCTTCTTGTCAAAGACTGCCTTTAAATCTATATACCGAGACGGTATTTGTAAGTCTGTAGACTGGGTGGAGTTAACCGGTGTATTACCTACGCAAAGTGGTGAGACTTTCTGTAAACACCTGTCCTGGCAACCCTGACCCCATGAAGTTATCTCCCCTAGCTCCCAATCAATAATAGGGTTATGTTTCTTTAACCATGGATACCCCAGAACTATAGGAACAGAAGGGGACGAGATAAGCATAAGGGATATACCCTCCTCGTGTAAGATACCAACAGTCAAAATAACAGGTATAGTCTCATGAGAAATCACAGGTTCAGATAATGGTCTACCATCTATGGCCTCAACGGCCAAGGGGGTGTCTCTTAGCTGAGATGGGATAGAGTGTTTAGAAACAAAAACTTGGTCAATAAAGCTCTCAGCAGCTCCGGAGTCTATCAATGCCATAGTCTTTATTACTCCCTTCTCCCATGCTAAAGAAACAGGTAGCAGAAGCCTGTGATCTTTATAATTGTGTATAGAGGACAAAATAGAAACACCCAAGGCCTGTCCTCTAGAGAAACTTAGGTGCGAGCGTTTCCCGGACGATTAGGACAATTTAGGCGAAGGTGCCCTCTTACTCCACAATACATACACAACCCCTCCTTTCTCCTGTACTGTCTCTCTTCTTCTGAGAGGCGAGTATTGCCTATCTGCATAGGTTCAGAAAAAACTGGGATAGTGGTTTGAGGACTTTGAAATAAAGGAGCTAGTTTAAAGGAAGGTCTACGAATATTATCTCGAGTGTTCTGTCTCTCTCTTAAACGTTCGTCAATACGAGAAATAAAAGAAATTAAATCCTCCAAATTTTCAGGAAGCTCTCTAGTAGCCACCTCGTCTAGAATTACATCAGATAATCCGTTTACAAATACGTCTATATAGGCCTGTTCATTCCACTTAACTTCTGCCGCCAAAGACCTGAACTCTAGTGCATAATCCACAAGGGTTTGGTTATCTTGTCTAAGGCGCAATAGTAATCTAGCTGCATTGACCTTTCTACCTGGAGGGTCAAAAGTTCTTCTAAAAGCAGCGACAAAGGCATTATAATTATAGACTAACGGGTTATCATTCTCCCACAGAGGATTGGCCCATCTCAGAGCCTTATCAATGAGGAGTGTGATAATGAATCCAACCTTTGCCCTATCTGTAGAGTAAGAGCGAGGTTGTAATTCAAAATGAATACCAATTTGGTTTAAGAAACCACGGCACTTCTCCGGAGAACCACCATAACGTACAGGAGGTGTAATACGGGAAGAAGCACCTACAGTGGCTACTTCTAGACCTGAACTTACAGAGGAGATGGACGTGGCTCGCATCTCTTCCGGTGGATTACTAGATCGAGATAATAAAGCTTGCAGCGCTAGAGCCATCTGGTCCATTCTGTGATCCATGGCATCAAATCTAGAATCGGAAGGACCAACCTGAGTGTTTGTACCTGCAGGATCCATTGGCCCTGTCGTAATGTCAGGATCGGGACAGGGATCCAACACACAGAGTACAAACAGGTACAGGGTACGTATACCGGACCTTAGAATGGCCGGACTAACGTAAGTAGTAAGTAAAGAATGGTCTAGAGACAAGCCGAGGTCGAGGGAACGAGAGAGCAGGTAAGCGAGAGACAAGCCGAGTCAAAGGGTAATAGAGGTAAACAAGGTAGAACAGACAAGCCGGGTCAAAACCAAAGAAACTAACAGAATACAAGAGCACTGAGTGACTAGACAAGCTAGAACCACGACAGGGCAATGAACAAATGTAGAAAGCCCTATTTTATACCCTGGTTCCAAACAGGTAATCACGCCCCCGACGAATCCTCATTCGTGCTTGGGGCTTGATTGACAGATAGGGTTGGGTTGTCGTCATGACGTCGGCTACTGAACGCCGCGTCATAAAAGGAAGTGGATCCCTCGCGGCCGGCGTGTAAACGACCGAGGGAACCGCGAGGAACGAGTGATTCAACCCTTTTGCGAGGAAGAACGTCCAAGTGTCTCACCTCCACAGAGGTAGAGACAACAGGTACCCTGACACATAAAGAGCAAGCATTAGCATCACAGAAGCAAGCGTTCTAATGGCCAAAAGAGAAAAGGTGTAGCAGAGACAAAACAATGTCTATAGGAAAGCAAGAGGGATATAGAGGCCTAGTGTTTCTTGATGCTTATTGGTACTTGCGGCTTAGAGAATCTGATTGCCCAGCGCGTTATTGGGTGAACAAGTTCAGCGTTTCTGTGATTTGTGTCATTCTTGTGTCAGTCTGTCTGTGGTAGGCCTCTTTCCGGGGTCTGCTGTATGGGTACGCTCCAGGTCTGAAGCAGAGACAGGCCTTCTTCTGGTGATCTGATGACCTTGATTCCTCCATCGCATGTGACCAACATCTTAGTTGGGTATCCTCACTGGTACCAGATACCATGCTCCCTTAGAGCCTCGACTATAAGCTGGAAGTCCTTACTGCTCTTAAGTGTTGCTGCGGACTGGTCCGCAAAGATCTTCATGCTGGGGTACTCTTCAAGCGACTGAGCTTGGTTCCGGCTGGATCTGAGCACCAGTTCTTTTATGTGGTAATAATGCACTCGAAAAAGTACATTCATTAGTAGATTGCAGAGGAATCGGTGGACTCTGTCCACTAGAAGCATATCCACTGGTACTTCTGGGGTGTAGGCACAGAGTAGGCCACGGGCGTAGTCCTGAAGATCTGAGGGAAGGACAAATCCTGTAATCCCCTCAGCCTCAGGGTGTTCCTCCTTACCCTATCTTTCGCATCAGCCATCCGTGCCTCCATGGCCTTTATCTTCTGTTCCTAGATTGTACATGTTCCGCCATGTTGGTGTATGCTGTGGCATATTCTCTAAGCTTGTTCTCCACATGGGAGTTTTGTGCGCCCAGGTTTTGGACAGAGAGTCAACATTTTTAGCGAGAGGTTGTGCCAGGAACTCTTTATTTATACATTTTAGTTATGAAACCCTAGCCAAAAAAAAACACTACCCTATGTGGGTAGAGTTTTTTGGCTAAGAAAATTTAGCTTCTCAGCTCTCAAAGGTCTCTTCTTAGTCTTTTGCTGAGACAACACAATTCGATCCGGGTTTGGGGCTTCTTTCACACTGAAAATCAACATTTGGAGCTCAAGTGCTAGAGCAATTCCTTTATGCCGCCATATTGCTCAGCAATCAGTCATTCCCCCTCTAATTGGGGTTTTAACCCCCTACCGTGTACAATAATTGTAAAAAAAAATTAATATAAAGGCATTATTTACCTTTTCTGATACCTACGTGATGACATCTTGGAGGAGTGACTCCCAAGAAATCAATGCTGTTCATGACTCACTGCTAAAAAAATATGCACAATAATTATTATTACTGAGGTGTTCCTAGGCTGTAAACACTGCCTTTTCTCTGAAATAGCAGTGTTTACAGCAACAAGTCTGCAAGTACTGACAATACTCACCAGAACAACTACATTAAGCTGTAGATGTTCTGGTGAAATAGTGTCCCTTTAAGGTCACGTTTTTCAGTTATGATTTTTGCCATTTATATCAAACAACAGAAGTTTAATAAACGGTACTCACTAAGACACTCTGGTAATAATAATGATTGTGCATATTTCTTTTTTTTTTTTTTGGCTGGGAGTCATGTACAGCATTGATTTCTTGGATAAAACCTGCTGCCAATTACATTGCCGCTCGTGAGCATGTGGTTCGAGCAACAAGTACACTTCCTTGTTACACTTAGCAACAGCCCACAGTCACCTCTACTAAAGATTGGATGCGGTGGACCGCTGACGTCAGCCAATCGCTGCCCTGCATTGCGGACGAACACAGAATCCGGAACCTTTCATCCAGTGCATCTCCTGTCCCTAGGCGGAAGAAATAAAGAGAGACTCAGTGGAGATGGGGTTCGAGTGGCCGTGGCAGTACAATTTCCCCCCTTTCTACACGTGAGAATCTCGGGTAGTCACATTTTGGGTCTAGGGAAATGTGAGAAGTATTTTTTTATTTTTTTTAAAGGTAGTTTACTGTTCAAACTGCTTGTGTCACAATTTCAGAGGTCCGGGCAGCAAGCAGGAAGTTGTCAGTAACAACTTCAAATAATAGAAAAAAACAATACTGATGCATTGTTGATGATTTAATACCAAGATACCATAAACACTTAAAAGCTTTTATTTTTTTATTTTTTTGTATTTCATACACATAATGAATCACACAAAATCTTATTGGGAAATGCTTTCGGGTAATTACTCCGTCAAAGCTCAAGAGTTACACCCAACAGCATGGGGTTTATTCACTAAACAGAATCACGATGAATGTAATGTTGAAATGTAAAAGTTAGGTCAGAATAGTGAAGTAGTAAAAGTATCAGAATGTTTCTAAATCAGCTGTTTGGTACCAAACTTTGAAATTGGACTTGTAATACAATGTACTGTTTAGTATGGTTCATACAACTTATTTGCTTTGTATTTTTAGATTACAACCTAATGTTGATACAAGACAGAAACAGCTGTCAGCATGGAGTTCCTTAGTCCTCTCATACTGCAGGCACAATAAACTGTACACATTGAATGTAATGGAAATCCAGGAAAGCCCACTATTTAACAACAAGAAAATACAAAGTATCCTTTCTAAATAGACGTGGAAAATATAGAAACAGATGTGCTACAAATTCTATAGCAAAGAAAATAATTTTCAGCCAGTATGGGTACAGCAACATTTTATCAAATATAGGTATATGCTGAAGTAAATAAACCTAATATAATTTATATAGTATGTGACATCAAGTAAATATAGAAAAAAAATTGTGTGTTTTGTTAACCAACATAAAGGCATTTTATGGACTTTACTCCCTACATGGAGTGTTTAAAAGAGCACTACAGGTACCACAGCAACTACAGCATGCTTTAGTGATTATGATGCAAAGTTTGACATCTTACCTGGGGTCCATGGACACCGCTCCCTGCCTCAATGAGAGCCTGAGCAAAACCTGGTGTCACAGGGCTCACCTATTTGGCTGAGATTGATCAACTGATGATCTCAGTCAAAGAGCTGGCCTTGCACTGCAGGGTTTCGCTCAGGAGAGTTAATAAATTCTACTAACAGGAGCTTCTGGCTCTCACGACTGAAGGAAAGGGACAGGGAGCAGTGCCCAGTAGACAGTAGACAGTTTGACTAGTTACAAGGGAACTGTTAGACCATAGCCACTAATACTATAGCATGCCGTATTAGTTATCTTGCTTGGAACAAAGCCATCAGTCTCTTATTGCTGTCTTTTATGTTGCTCATTTTTAGAATCTTAGTGATTCTGTTACATTCCGTGGTGTTTGCTTATTTTGCAAAGACATCATGGCTTAAATTGTGATTGCCTAGGGGTGCTGCAGACGTGAATTACATAAACCTGATGCTGTCCCCATCAGGTGATGCCATCTTCGATCTTCAGCTCCTGCCACTTTATCCACCAAGAGCCCACGTCAGTGCTGTACTCTTGCACATGAGAGAAAGTACAACAGTGATGTTTATAGAGAATTTGTAAGACCACTGGAGCCTCCATAGATATCTAACAATAAATGAGACAATGCTTTATTACTAAAACTGTCTCTAGCGGTTGGAAGTGGTGAAACTTGACAATGGTGGCTCTGCCTTTTCAAGTTCAAGTTTGGCATTTATTATTTTTTGAATGAAATTCCACTTTAGTATTTATGAGCTTTAGTATTTATGAGCATTTTATTAGAAAGAAAAATTATCTTTCTAATTCGCTCAAAAACCTTTTTGGGTGGGGGGTTACACAGCTGCCTTAAAGGGTTACTCGAAACCTTTTTAATTATTTTTTAAAATTCAGAATGCCTTATATGCCTTCTCTCACTGGTTTCTATGCCTCTTCCGACTTCACAGGCATCCCTTGTGAGGTCTATTCTAATACTTATCATAAAGGACTTAAATATTGATTGGACTCGTGCACATGCACTTAGCTGGGGAGGGAGCAGTGGTGGTAGACAAGGGTAGAATATATACCCTAACATTTCATGTACTGTTGAAAAGCCTTAACTAACAGGAAAATTGTCTTTGGAATCTGTTCAGGTGGTCTTAGAGGAACTCAGGAAAAAAGGTAAAATATATTAACTTCTGGGGAAAGCTATACAGAATGTAAACAAACTGTGGTGTAGTATTTAATTGACACATGGTATATATTATAGATCTGAGAGTCAAATTAATAGAGACTTATTTTCAGAGTCTATTTATAATTTCAATTATATGCATTGTTTGTTTTCATAAAAGAAATAATAATCTGGCACTCTGCCTAAAGAATATGAGAAAAACGGTGATAATTACCACGGTGCTGCACAGTGTTATTTGTAGCAAAAATAAGGGATCAGAACACTCGTTTCAAAATTTTTCAAAACAAATATATCAGAATTTAGAAAATTGTGAAATTCGACATTTCTGCTATATAAAGACCTGTGGGTCGAAACATCAATTGTCACCATTTTCTAAATGCTAATATATTTGTTTGGAAAATCCAACAAGTGCTCTCATCCCTTATAAATGATCTTGAAGACAGCATTGAAAGTCATGTTTCAGTGTTTACAGATGACACAAAACTTTGTAAAATAATACAATGTGAGCAAGATATTACTTTGCTGCAGAGGGATTTAGATGGACTGGGCACTCAAATGGCAGATTAAATTTAATGTTGAAAAATGCAAAGTTATGCACTTCGGCGTAAAGAATACACAAGCAACATATACCCTTAATGGAAGCGAATTAGGGATAACAACACACGAAAAGGACTTGGGAATTGTTATAGACAACAAACTATGCAACAATGTGCAATGTCAATCAGCAGTGGCCAAGGCCAGTAGGGTATTGTCATGCATGAAAAAGGGCATTCATTCTCGGGAAGAGAATATCATTTTGCCTCTCTATAAATCACTGGTAAGACCACACATTGAATATGCTGTGCAATTTTGGGCACCTGTTCTAAAGAAGGATATTATGGCACTAGAAAAAGTGCAGGGCGGGCTACAAAATTAATAAAAGGAATGGAACAGATCAGCTATAAAGAAAGGTTAACAAATTTAAACCTATTTAGTTTAGAAAAACGTCGCCTGAGAGGGGATATGATAACACTATACAAATATATTCGAGGCCAATACAAACCATTGTGTGGAAATCTATGCACAAACCGGACTTTACATAGGACACGAGGTCATGCGTTTAGACTAGAAGAGAGAAGATTTCGTCTAAGGCAAAGGAAAGGTTTTTTTACTGTAAGAACAATCAAGATGTGGAATTCTCTGCCTGAAGAAGTGGTTTTATCAGAGTCCATACAGATGTTCAAACAGCTACTAGATGCATACTTGCAAAAACAGAATATTCAAGGATATAATCTTTCAATGTAGGGTAATAACTGCTTGATCCAAGGATAAATCTGACTGCCATTCTGGGGTCAAGAAGGAATTTTTTTCCTAGCTTGTTGCAAAATTAGAAGTGCTTCAAACTGGGTTTTTTGCCTTCTTTTGGATCAACAGCTAAAAACATATGTGAGGAAGGCTGAACTTGATGGACGCAAGTCTCTTTTCAGCTATGTAACTATGTATATATCTATATCTCTCCCTCCCCTTCACGTTGGCTGATCTATGTTTGGGGATTTTTTCCCAATCATAGATTAGAGGGATTCTCTACTCTGGTGTGTTTGTCTTTGTTCAGAGCACTGTAGTACTTATGTTGCTTGGAGTGTTATGATGATATAAAAAATGTTAGTGACATTTTCATATTCTTAATAATGCTATTGTATGTAATGCATGGGCTTTTATAGATTGCTACATTATTACAAACGATATCTTATTCTTGTCGCTATTCTTAGTTGCTGGCAATATTTGAGTATTACAAATTCCTCTAATGACAAAGGGGTGTGGTGTGAGTAGAGGATATGGAATAAGAGCATGGAAGCAATGTTCCTAACAACAATCTTAGTGGGGTATTGCAGAGTAGAAGTATTAAATGCAATATCTCCGCTGGCAAACTCAATCAGCATTCAAGTGAAGCGTAGCGTGGCAATTCCCATTCCAATTCACAAAGAATTGGACTATACACCGCTTAGGGAGTCAACTGGTTTTTATTGAGCCACAGCACTTCACCGAATAGCCAGGATCTGAGCGCCCAATCTGTCGAAATACCGCTCAGATCCGTTCGGTAGAATATAAACGCCATTCAAGTGAAGTTTAGACTGCTCGACCACGAGGCGAAACCCCCAAATAATTCCATGAGGTTGTATACTTTGACTGGTCTTCTTTCGGGTTTTCACTATTAAAGTAACTAATAAAAATGTTCATGAATTGGGTAGTCATGTGCCTGATGTTCATTCGTTAAATTCAGTCGAATGCCGCTCTTTCTAAATGAAGGGAAATGAACGTACAAATAGGATGGAAGTACAGCAGTGTTCGCGCAGTCGAGTGTCAGATTATAGTTCCACGCACTCGACGACCAAACACCGCTGTGCGTTAGTAAACAAAGATGTCCGCTGCCACGCGTTCGGTCATACGAACAGCGGCCACCCATCCGATAATTTAGAACCTTGCGGTTTTCTGGTGTTACAATAGTCGATTGGAGGCACACGACTCCCTTGGGTGGTCTCCCCGTTCGGTGGTTGGTTCGACTGACGAACAATATGTCCATATTCTGTTCGGGAACCTCAAATAGTCGAAACAACTCAGTCTCTCATACAAAGAAGTGGCTAGTTTTGCCACATGCAGGTTTGAGAAGACTGCTCAGGAGTGAGTTGCAATGTTATGTGCATGAACAAGTGCCTCAGTACCACCTTGCATTAGATAAGAATGAATGTATGCTTGCAAAGCTTTTAAGATGGAAGTTAGCTGATATAGAGGTTGGCTGGATGTGGTGAGAAAGGTGAGGCCAGAATCCAGAGTTACTCCAAGGCAATAAGCGTAGAAGTGTTTATGGAGGATGTGTGGCTAGGGTTTCAAAAATAGCAAAATTTGTATCTTACCTGAAAATTTAATTTTCTTATAGATTTAAACATTTTAAAATGTTTTTTCTGGATGATGAGAGCACATGAGTTGTGTGGGAAAGGCAGAGCAAAACATAAGGCACCTGGGAGGGGGGAGTAGTGACTGTGACTAAACAGGAACAACTACCGAGAGCACCTTCCTGCCAAAACATCAAAGTAATACAATTGGAATATATATATATGAATGAAAGGATGACCAAGTGACTGACTTGGAGATTTGGCCCATAGAAGCTTCATTGTAAAAGGCACAAGAGCTAGCAACTGCCTGAGTGGAATGAGCATGAGCTTAAAAAGAACATATTGCAGTTGCTTGATCACCAGGTTGATGATGGCTTGATTACTTCCAATTAAGTGTTGCAAGCCATGCCAGAGGATTGATCTGTACCAGAGCCTGCACAAATTTCTGGATTTCCAGACAATTAGCCAGCTTATAGTGGAAGAGCACCAAATGAGCCAAAATCTGGCACTTCAATATACTTATGGCCAATTCATTATCCAATCCATCTTGAAGCATTTCAGTCTAATTTGCAAGAAAGCTAAAATGACTTCCATGTACCCATGGGAAGAGCATCACTTCAGTGATAAGGGTAACAGACTTGTGAGCCTGAACTACAGGCTCAATGGCCCTATCCGGAAAAACCTGGGAATTGTCATATGTTCAGTTTCCATACCACATAATTTTGCCATTCAGATTTTAAATCTGCTGCAAGAAGGTCAGAAAGGATATGCCACCAGCCAAAAGGACTTGTATGACAAGGCATCATTTCAAGACCCAGGAAAGTAGTTGGTTCTGCATGTTGCCTGGCAGAATATAGGCAAACCCGCTAGCAAAATGCCAACCCTATGTCAATCCCTGAGACATATAGGACTTTGCAGGGTTTTTAGTCAGAGCTTTAAGAAATCCACCTTCCTTCTGGTAGGCAGAAGCAGAACTGACAATTCTACAAAGGGAAAAGCATGTTGAAGCATTGTCTTGTGTTTCTAACTTTTGCATTTGGGACTATATTTTTATCCCATTTGTTATGTGACTATACATTGGAAAAAACTAGATGGTAGAGAACTGAGCAGTAAGACTGTAGTGGCATGGTCTATGTATCAGACCTAGTTTATTAGTCTGACCATTTAAGGGAACGTTTGTTTTAAATTGTTGGCTATTTCTTTTGCAGGTAACTTGGAATGGTTGGATAAAACCAAATCCAGGTTCCTGATCATGTGGAGGAGACCAGATGAGTGGGGCAAAGTCATTTACCAATGGGTGAGATTACTGTATTCTTTATGGACATCAGGTTTTCTGATATTGCCTTTAATGCGGGAATGCAAAAGATGACATACCCTGTATGAATTTTGTTAGCCAAATTGCTAGATTTCTTTTCTAATTTAACCTTTGGTATGTGACACAATGGTTCCTCAATCACCACCGAGTTGGAATCCAATGCGTGGGCCCCATGGTATTTCATTGGACGATTGGATGATTCACACCATACCAATTGGTTACTGCCCTACTAAGTGCAATAAAAATCCCACTGATTTTAGTACTATTTAATGAAGGCATTTTACAAAGTAAATGTTTTTACATAAAAACCTGCAGAACGGAGACTTCTTTTAAAATGTAAGAATGATTCATTAATGTAATACCAGTTTATAATTTAGGCCCTTTCTACCATAGGTCTAGTTATACAAACTAAAATTATGAAATCTGCACACTCTGCAAGCCTGCCTCGTGATAACATTGTTTCATCATAAAATTCCTAACTTGCAGCCATCTGCTAACATAATCATTCACTAAACTCTAAAATTGTAGTAAATTAAAATTAACAAAATAAATGGATTGGGATAACCACTCACAAATAGTGGGTGGAACCAGCTCTCATTCGAGGGAAACCTCCTCCTCAAAACAAAAATTCCATATTAATGGTATAAACCTTTATTAAATTCAAAAGACCAAAAAAAAAAAAAACACGTGTAAAAACACTACAAACCAAAAACTTGATAAAGTGAGAATTGTCACACTTTTAAAAATCTTGTTAGATCTGTCTTGACTATCAATTAAATAAATATATCCATGATTCAATATCTCAATATACAACAAATCCCTGAGTAATCTCATGGACCATTCAAATTATAGATAGTTCAATCATGAGGGTTTTTGATTAAGTATATAATTTGTCAGTATCGAATTAGTATCAAAAATCCGCGATTAGCGATGATGCATTAATAGCTGATAGGGCTCGTTCCTAGTGAATGGATATCTGTACATGAAATGAATATACCAAGAGAGCAAGACAGGTTCATAGTGGAAAACTAATATAGTTTTGAATATGCTTTTTTTTTTTTTTACTTTCTTTCAGTGCTACAGGTTAATAGTGACCCTTATTAACTAGAGACAATGTTCCTGATAAGTGGTATGAGAGGGCTGTCAACAAAATATCCTTTCACTAGTGTGAATAGAAAGTATCAACAGCAGGGGGATATTCTATCTAGTGAGACTAAGCACTCCCACGATAGATAGCAGGTATAGCGCCTAACCAACTTTCAGTGTATCCCCCACTGCTGCTTCAGGGCAACCTAACACTCAAATCCCTCTGAAAAAAAGGCAGAAAGTTATAGGTTAAAAATGCATACTCAATAGCTCAAGAGAAACCTAAGAACCTGTCTCACTAAAAGAACATCCCTCCACTGCTGCTTCAAGGCAGCCTAACTTTTAGAACCCAAATCTACCTAGGCATGGGTGAGAAAATAAACCCACAGGATACCCCATATACGGCAGAACTCCAGATATTAAAGCGGCACTGTCATGCCGAACTTACCTTTCCTTAATCTCTTCCTCTTCTCCCCCTCTCTCAGGATCTGTTCTTCTTTTCTTCCTGTCTTCTTTAGTTTTCTTTAAAATCATAAGACAAAGTAGGGATTCTTTGTCTTATGGAGGATTCCTCCGCTTGACCAGCTCTGACCAGCGGAGGAGCAAAGTGTGCTTCATTTCCGCTGGTCAGAGCAATTTTCCCATAATCCTTACCTTTCCTCTGTGTTCCCGCGATCCTTCCTGTCATTTTAGACGAAACTGCCGAATTGCGTTCTAACTGAATGAGAACAGTATGTTCGTTTGTTTTAGAACGCAATTCGGCACTTTGTTCGGATCGGAATTTCATTCAAATGAAAGAAACTCCGATCCTATTCATTGCTGTGGCTGCATCTTGCAGCCGCTTAGTAGATAACTCCCTAATTCCCACGGTATTAGGGAGCTATCTACTAAAAGGCTGAAAGACCTAAATTGGTCTTTCAGCCAAATTTACTAACACTAAGTAAAAATGACTTCGTATTAGTAAATAACATGCCCCTACTCGCTGTACTGCGAGTAGGGGCATGTCTAGTAAGCAGTGAGCAGCCTCTGGCGGGTGGGGGCCATAATGGTAATAAGGGGGGGGGGACCTACTGTCCTCCCCCCCCCGCCCCCCACCCCTGGGCGGCGGGCGGCGGCCATAATGATAATGGGGGGGACCTACTGTCCTCCCCCCACCCCTGGGCGGCGGGTGGGGGCACTAAGTCAATTGCCCCTAGTCACCCACCCAAATAAAAATGCCCCTACCTACCCCCCTCACCCTAAAAAATAGTGAGGGGGGAATAAAATTGCTAACCTGTAAAATAAAATTAAACTTACCATTCGACGTCATCTTTTTTCTAAAATCTTAATTTTTCAGCCCCCAAAAAGGCCAAATAAAAAACCATCATACCCGTCGAACTAAAAATAAAATAAAAATCCTGAGCGCAAAAAAAATAATCTATCTTCACCCATGGAGGGCTCCGCGCAGACTGAGCTCCGCAGGACGGGGGAAGGCTTATAAAGCCTTGCCCCGCCCTGCAATTAGGCCAAGAACACTCTGATTGGTGGGTTTAAGCCAATCAGAGTGCTCTGTCATTTTACAAGCGTGGGAAAGTTCTTTGGAATTTTCCCACGCTTGTAAAATGACACAGAGCACTGTGACAACAAGTTTAATTTTATTTTACAGGTTAGCAATTTTATTCCCCCCTCACTATTTTTTAGGGTGAGGGGGGTAGGTAGGGGCATTTTTATTTGGGTGGGTGACTAGGGGCTTGGGGACCCCTAGTCACCTTGATTGTGGGGTGGGGGGTGGAATTTTTATAAGCCTTACCCCGCCCTGCGGAGCTCAGTCTGCGCGGAGCCCTCCATGGGTGAAGATGGATTATTTTTTTTGCGCTCGGGTTTTTTCTTTTTCGTCAGGTTTTTTTTTTTTTTTGCGCTCAGGATTTTTATTTTATTTTTAGTTCGACGGGTATGATGGTTTTTTATTTGGCCTTTTTTGGGGCTGAAAAATTAAGATTTTAGAAAAAAGATGACGTCGAATGGTAAGTTTAATTTTATTTTACAGGTTAGCAATTTTATTCCCCCCTCACTATTTTTTAGGGTGAGGGGGGTAGGTAGGGGCATTTTTATTTGGGTGGGTGACTAAGGGCAATTGACTTAGTGTCCCCACCCGCCACCGGGGGGGGAGGACAGTAGGTCCCCCCCCTTATTACCATTATGGCCCCCACCCGCCACCCATGAGTGGGGGCCGGGGGGGGGGGAGGACAGTAGGCCCCTCCTTATTACCATTATGGCCCCCACCCGCCGCCCAGGGGTGGGGGCTGGGGGGAGGACAGTAGGCCCCCCCCCCTCATTACCATTATGGCCCCCATCCGCCGCCCAGGGGTGGGGGCCGGGGGGAGGACAGTAGGTGCCCCCCCCCTTATTACCATTATGGCCCCCACCCGCCGCCCAGGGGTGGGGGCCGGGGGGAGGACAGTAGGTGCCCCCCTCCCCTTATTACCATTATGGCCCCCACCCGCCGCCCAGGGGTGGGGGCTGGGGGGAGGACAGTAGGTTGTCCCCCCTCATTACCATTATGGCCTCCATCCGCCGCCCAGGGGTGGGGGCCGGGGGGGGAGGACAGCTGGTCCCCCCCTTATTACCATTATGGCCCCCACCCGCCGCCCAGGGGTGGGGGCCGGGGGGAGGACAGTAGGTGCCCCCCTCCCCTTATTACCATTATGGCCCCCATCCGCCGCCCAGGGGTGGGGGCCGGGGGGAGGACAGTAGGTGCCCCCCCCCCTTATTACCATTATGGTCCCCACCCGCCGCCCAGGGGTGGGGGCCGGGGGGGGGGAGGACAGTAGGTCCCCCCCTCATTAACATTATGGCCCCCACCCGCCGCTCAGGGGTGGGGGCCGGGGGGGGAGGACAGTAGGTGTGTCCCCCCCTTATTACCATTATGGCCCCCACCCGCCGCCCAGGGGTGGGGGCCAGGGGGGGAGGGCAGTAGGCCCCCCCTCATTACCATTATGGCCCCCACCCGCCGCCCAGGGGTGGGGGCCGGGGGGGAGGACAGTAGGTCCCGTCCCCCCCCCTCATTACCATTATGGCCGCCGCCCAGGGGTGGGGGCCGGGGGGAGGACAGTAGGTCCCGTCCCCCCCTCATTACCATTATGGCCGCCGACCAGGGGTGGGGGCTGGGGGGGGGGGGAGGACAGTAGGTCCCACGCTAAGGTTCAAAATATGCCTTTTGAAATACCCTGGGGCGTCTACTTTAAGAAAAGGTAGGCCTTTGTGGGGTAGTTTGAATTTAAAACCTGCGAAGATGCTTGGAAATTGCACATAGGCCCAGTGTCAAAATTCAAAGTTCGGTAAAAACTGATATGGCGTGGTCTCCTATGTGGCACTGTAGCTTCACGTAGTGCCAAAGACATACAATGGGGGTGTCCTTTTACTCAGAAGACTTAACTGAGCATAATTTGATTTAAAATAAGATTTCAATATTTTCAAGCGTAGGTTGTTTTTTTTATGCAATTGTATTTTTGTTTTATACATCTGCTGGTGACTTCTTAGATTAAAGTATACCAATTTGTAGGGGAATTTTTCTATGTGACAATATTTCACGATCTGAGACATTGCAGTATGCTTCCTTTTTAGCTGTAGTGTGTTTCTGCTAAGAGTATCCTTTTAACAGGTATAGTAAACTGTAAATGTTATGTTGTTAAAATATTTCTTCAGTGATAAACTGATTTTCTGTTCTCTCTCCTTTAGGTTTCGAAAAATGGAATGACAAATTCTGTATTCACACTCTATGAGCTGATAAGTGGTGATGACACAGTGGGAGAAGGTAAAGCAGAACTTGTGTGGCATAACCCATTTATAGATAAATTATTAACTGCATTTATTAATAGTGCCTTTTTTTTTTTTTTTTTTTAAAACCCACTCCCAAAAATACAAAATAATTTTTCTTCCAAGTATTGTTGGCATGTGCAAAATCAGAGTTTAATATTTGTGCTACTTTTAATTATTAGTTTTCATAACTTCTCTGTGCTAAAATACCAGATTCGGTTTCCGGTTGTAGGTTTGCCCTGATTAGTTTTTTGAGATCTTAAACAAATTGCTTAAAGCGGCACTGTAATGGCCGAATCCAGTTTTTCTTTTAACCCCCCCCTCCTCAACTCCACTAAATCTAATTGTCCCCCCCTAGCCACCCCTAAATGTCCCTAAGCCCCCCATATTTCTTATTTTTTAATCTTTATTTTCTGCCCGGACCTAGGTCCTGGGCGCCACCTTCTTTGTGTGGGTAGAAGTCCTCCTTGTGGGACACGTCATCTGCCTACACTAGAAAGCGGTGTGAAATTCCTGCGCATACCCAGTTAAACACTTGGGCATTAGCCTCGGTAATTTAGTCTATTTATTTATTTGTCAGAAAAACTAATGTATAGAAATTTCAGATGAACAAACAAACACCGAATATCGGTGTTCATATGTTCGTTCGTCCAGTTTATCACAAGGAGGGAGCTACCAGCACACAGCTCCGTCCTTGTAAAATGTAAAAATAGACGCGGCAGGGAGCAGTGCTCCCCGCCAATTCCTAAGCCCCCCTATGTCCTCCCTCACTCTATGGCGGTCAATATGACCCCCATATTAGCATATGGGAGATTAAAATGTCAACTAAACAGTGAGCAGCCTGTGACTGCTTACTGTTGTAAAAAAGAACCCCCCTTCCAAAAAGTAGCCCCATGGTGTGGCCTCTATTAACTAGCTGGGAGGCATAGTGTCCCCCCAACCCCCACACGTGCCCCGTGAGTGGGGACTAGGCCAATAAATGGGGGACATAGTGTGCCCCCTGGCCCCCACCCATGAGCAGCTGGTGGGCGCCCTAATTGAAAATTGGGGGGGAGGGGGGGACCTATTGTCCTCCCGTCACCTCCCCGGCCCCAAAAAATGATGAGAGCACAATCCCATTGTGTGGGATCTTATACAAAGGCAGAGGAAAACATAAAGCACCTGGGGGAGGGGGCTGTAGTGACTGTGATTAAACAGGAACAACTGCCAATTCCTGCCAAATTTAAGTGTCAGCGGAAGCAAAAACATCAAAGTAATACAATTGTAATATATATATATATATATATATATATATATATATATATATATATATATATATATATATATATATATATATATATATATGGATGACCAAGTGACTTGGTCCAAAAAAGCGTTATTGTAAAATGCCCAAGAGGTAGCAACCGCCTGAGTGGAATGAGCATGAGCTTAAAAGGAACATATTGCATAGCTTGATCACCAGGTTGCTGATGGCTTGATTACTTCCAAGGAAGTGTTGAAAGCCATGCCAGAGGATTGATCTGTACCAGAGCCTGCAGAAAGTTCTGGATTTCCAGACAAGTAGCCAGCTTATAGGGGAAGAGCACCAAATGTGCCAAAATCTGACACTTCAATGTATCCCTTATCCAATCCACCTTGACGCATTTCAATCTAATTTGCAAGAAAGCTAAAATTACTTCCATGTACTGTGATCCTTGTCTGCAGTTAGCATGGTCCTTTTGGGTACAAACATGCACAGTCTTTAAAAGTAACTTAATTCCAGGCACTTTATTGTTGAGCTTCACCACAGAGACAGCAGCAAATGAAGAAAAATAATAATGTAACACAAATCCCTATAAACAAAAACCTAGCTTTTCTGAGCACTAACTAACCTCAGATTCCCTTTCTCTCAGGGGTTAAACTATAACAAAACAATTATTGGTTTCACCAACCTAGTGTCTTTGTCAGCTCTCTGCACTCCAGTGCTTAGTCAGCCTGCTCCTTTCAGCGAGAAACAAACAAACATTCTCCCTCTCCTTTTACCTGCCCAGCAAGGAGGGGTTTATTCCCACTGCTGCAGCTGAGCAGTGGGTTGGAGACAGTTTAAAAACCCTGGCCTGGATCAATGTCTCCCAAGAAAACCACTAAACTGCGGAGTGGAGCACTGGCCCACCCTGCTCTCCAAATGCTCCACCCCAGGGGCCCATGACTAAATATTCATTTAGGTTATATACTCACAGACACACACACTCTCCCTGGGGTTAAAAATTATATGCCTCTCTGAACAATTCAGTCGAAATATAAACTCCCTCACGGACCACCCCATTCACCTTATCACAGTACAATGGGAAGAATATCACTTCAATGTATGTACCCGACTTTCTAACTTTTTCATTTGGGACTATATATCGTCCCAAAGGAAGTCAGGGTGCCATGCAAATCCTTAGCACGAGAGAAGGAAAAATCACTTACAATCAAATTAAATGTAATTACAATTGTGGGATGGCTGAATTCACAACACACAGACACCAAATGACTGTCCGTACCAAAATGGTGAAGCTCTGTGATACACTTGCATAGATTGCACGTTACTCACAGTTTTATAACTTTGGAGCTCTGTGATACACTAATGCGCTATGCATGTTACTGCAAGTTATATTGCTTTGGAACAACAGAATATTAGTGTGAGTGGTTTTGCTGGTGTGCTTTGTGATATGTGCATATACTCTTCACTTATTGACGAAAGAGTTCTATTCCCCATTAAAAAATCGCAATAAGCAGAGTGTATGAGGAATACCCAGAGCCTGAAAGTTGTAAAACACAGTATTGAGTTTCATGTATAAGTAACAAGGAACTTCAAAGCAATAACCCACAATCAATGCATTATTGGTTTCAGAAATCTGCCCAAAAATGTTACAGAAAAGAGTTTTATTTAGTTTTGACAAATGCATGATGTTGGGCATGTTGTTCATAAATTTGATTGCAATTAAAACTTACAGGACACTGTACTTTTCCTTGGAAGATTTAGTGTGTTTCTAATATTTTTTTTTTTCCACCCACACAGAGTTTCATGGATTGGAAGAGGCTATGCTACTTCGGTCATTGGAAGCCTTGCAGCTAGAACATAAAGCAGAGATGATTACACTAAATGACAGCAGAGGAGTCAAGTTTTTTTAATGTATGTTTTTTTTCCAGATGCCAACTACCAGATAGATCTCGAAACAATTTTATAGCAGTGCAGGAATTCTGGTTTTCAAGTGTACCAGACGTTGCAAGTGTGCATATATCTTGGGTTTTGGAGCCAGTGTCTCAGGATACAGCTTACACTGGATGAACTTGCTGGAATATGAAGTTCTATTTTTTATTCATGCATTTTGTGTGTGTGCGTGTATGACAAGATGGTTCTATTTCCTCTTTACACTCCTTTCAGAATAAATATCTAAGCTGATATCAAAACAACATAAATGAGTTTGACTTGTATAGAAACAAATACATTGCTCAAAATTTTAGGTTCTAAGCTACTAACCTGGTAAGAAAAAAATATAGCCATATACCAAATGAATGATATATACATACACTGAACAAAATTATAAACACAACACTTGTTTTTGCCCCCATTTTTCATGAGCTGAACTCAAAGATCTAAGACTTTTTCTAAGTACACAGAAGGCCTATTTCTCTCAAATATTCACAAATCTGTCTAAATCGGTTAGTGAGCACTTCTTCTTTGCCAAGATAATCCATCCACCTCACAGGTCTGTCATATCAAGATGCTGTTTAGACAACATGATTATTGCACAGGTGTGCCTTAGGCTGGCCACAATAAAAGGCCACTCTAAAATGTGCAGTTTTATTACACAGCAGAATGCCACAGATTTCGCAAGTTTTGAGGGAGCGTGCAATTGTCATGCTTACTGCAGGAATGCCCACCAGAGCTGTTGCCCATGAATTGAATGTCCATTTCTCTACAATAAGCCGTCTCCAAAGGCGTTTGAGAGAATTTGGCACTACATCCAACTGGCCTCAAAACCGCAGACCACGTGTAACCACACCAGCCCAGGATCTCCACATAGAGCATCTTCACTTCCAAAGACCAGCTGCTGCAACAATCAGTTTGCATAACCAAATCATTTCTGTGCAAATTGTCAGAAACCCAGGGAAGCTCCTCTGCATGCTCGTCGTCCTCATCGGGGTCTCGACCTGACCAGTTTGGCGTCATACCGACTTGAGTGGACAAATGCTCACATTCGACTGCGTCAGGCACTTTGGAGCGTTTCTGTGTTCTCTTCACGGATGAATCCCGGTTTTCACTGTATAGGGCAGATGGCAGACAGCGTGTATGGCGTTGTGTAAGTGAGCAGTTTGCTGATGCCAACATTGTGATAGAGTGGCCCATAGTGGCGGTGGAGTTATGGTATGGGCAGGCGTATGTTATGAACAACGAACACAGGTGCATTTTATTGATGGCATTTTGAATGCACAGAGATACAGTGACGCGATCCTGAGGCCCATTGTTGTGTCATTCATCCACGACCTTCACCTCATGTTGCAGCATGATAATGCACTGCCCCATATTGCAAGGATCTGTACACAGGTCCTGGAAGCTGAAAACATCCCAGTTCTTGCATGGCCAGCGTACTCACAGGACATGTCACCCATTGAGCATGTTTGGGATGCTCTGGATCTGCATATATGACAGCGTGTTCCAAGTCCTGGCAATATCCAGCAACTTTGCACAGCCATTGAAGAGGAGTAGACCAACATTCCACTGGCCACAATCAACAACCTGATCAACTCTATGTGAAGGAGAGGTGTTGCACTGCGTGAGGCAAATTATAGTCACACCAGATACTGACTAGTTTTCGGACCCCCACACATTTTAGAGTGGCCTTTTATTGTGGCCAGTCTAAGGCACACTTGTGCAATAATCATGCTGTCTAATCAGCGTCTTGATATGCCACATCTGTATTATCTCGGCAAAGAAGTGCTCACAGATTTAGATAATTTGTGAACAATATTTGATAGAAATAGGCATTTTGTGTACATAGAAAAAATCTTAGATCTTTGAGTTCAGCTTGTGAAAAATGGGGGCAAAAACAAGTGTTGCGTTTATAATGTTGTATAATTTTTTTTATATATATATATATATATATATATATATATATTTTTTTTAGTTACATTTTTTCATCTCCCTCTACATCTTAAAGGAACACTATAGGGTCAAATGTATATTTGTATATTCCTGACCTTAAAGCATTAAAAACAATATTTAGGTGACCGCTCCCCCCACCACCCCTGCCTACCTTAAATAGAGTAAAAACTCACCTGATCTCTTAACCCCCCCAGTACTTTTTTTTTTTTTTAATTTCTCTTCTAAATACCCATGGCGAAAGGAGGGCAAAGTCCACCCCATGTTAGAGACTCCATGCACATGAGATGGAGCCTTTGCTATTTTAAAAAGTTGGCATTGCATGGCAGGTAGAGGCATAGGGAGGTGAGCTACCTAGCTTATAGTAATATGGGGGTGTTATTTTTTTGTTAACTATTTAATTTGGCGGCGGCTGGCTGGCTGGCTGGCAAGTCATATTTTGTTTCCTTTTATTCTAAATCTTCTATTCTTCTACCCCAAAAAAGGGCAAATTAAAATTCATTATACGCAAACACAACTCTTAAAAATAAAAGGAAAACCTAATTAAAAAATTCAAACTGTGATGCAATAAAAATGATTCCATCTTTACTCTGCAAGAGCTCTGTGCAGAATGAGTCTTTAAAGCGGGAAAAGCCTTCTTCTGATTGGTTTCCTTGTAAGCAGGTGTAGTCAGAGGAGAGACACAAAAAATAATTCTGAAAAATGTTGGAAATTTACACAAAAAAAATGTAATTTATTAAGAAAACTACCATGAACCAAAATTGACGATCCTCTCACCTGTTTCTGCCCCAGGGCAAAGCCTTGAAACAGAAGAAACAGGAATAATTTTGTAGATTAAGTAAAAATATGTATTAACAGCACCACTACAACCAAGCAAATACAAGATTTGTTATCAAGCATGGTATGCATCACGTAAACAAATGACAATCTCCATAAACTGTTGGAAAGGATTCCTACTATTTCAAAAAGAGGACCTCCAACAGCTATCAGCTGAAAAGTGTGTGGAGTAATTTTGTAGGAATGTTGCCTGTTCTTGGGTGGCCGTACAGGTTCTAGGACTGCCTAGGATAAATAATGGCACTATCTCCACTGTTAACTGCGGCAGAAGTGCCCTGATACCCATGCTCCTTGTCCGGCCTGCTGGTGGTGGCACTACTACTTGCCTTACTAGTGCTTGGTTTGGGATGTGGGAGAAATAGTAACCACTATGTTTGTGGGAGTTAGAGCACAGGGCTTACATTTTATTTGTGTTTGAAAATATTTTACTACCTATTCCATGAAATTTGAAGGACTTTAATAAAAGTTGAGTCCATTCGTAACACTAGAGAAAAAAAAAAACACTGTTGTTGGGATTGAGTCATAATATGTATTAGCAGCCCCATTTCAACCAAACAAGTACAAGATGTGTTATCACGCATGGCATGCATCACACAAACAAATGAGGATTGATGATAGCATTACATGATGCATGTCTGTTCATGTAATTAAGTGCCCACTTGCCCAGTGCCACCACTCATATCTGGTGTCACAATAGCTTAAGCTTGACATTTAAAAAGAAAAAAATTTTTTTCACTGTAATAGATTGAATAGCAGTTAGTTGTCTGCAAGCGTCTGGGTGTCAGGCCTTCAGCGTGTGCTCTGCCAACCTCTGCAAGTGTACTTTGCCACTCATATCTGGTGTCTCTATAGCGTGCCTTTACAAAGAAAAAAAAGTTTTTCACTGTAAGCTAATAGCAGTTAGTTGTCTGCAAGCGTCTGGGCATCAGGCCTTCAGCTTGTGCTCTGCCAACCTCTGCAAGTGTACTTTGCCACTCATATCTGGTGTCTCTATAGCGTGCCTTTACAAAGAAAAAAGTTTTGCACTGTAAGCTAATAGCAGTTAGTTGTCTGCAAGCGTCTGGGCATCAGGCCTTCAGCGTGTGCTCTGCCAACCTCTGCAAGTGTACTTTGCCACTCATATCTGGTGTCTCTATAGCGTGCCTTTACAAAGAAAAACGTTCTTCACTTTAAGCTAATAGCAGTCAGTGTCCTTAAAGTGGGTGTCAGACCTTCAGCGTGTGCTCTGCCAACCTCTGTCAGTGTACTTTGCCACTCATATCTGGTGTCTCTATAGCGTGCCTTTACAAAGAAAAAAAGTTTTTCTCTGCAAGCGTCTGGGTGTCAGGCCTTCAGCGTGTGCTCTGCCAACCTCTGCAAGTGTACTTTGCCACTCATATCTGGTGTCACTATAGCGTGCCTTTACATAGAAAAAAAGTTTTTCACTGTAAGCTAATAGCAGTTAGTTGTCTGCAAGCGTCTGGGTGTCAGGCCTTCAGCGTGTGCTCTGCCAACCTCTGCAAGTGTACTTTGCCACTCATATCTGGTGTCTCTATAGCGTGCCTTTACAAAGAAAAAAGTTTTTCACTGTAAGCTAATAGCAGTTAGTTGTCTGCAAGCGTCTGGGTGTCAGGCCTTCAGCGTGTGCTCTGCCAACCTCTGCAAGTGTACTTTGCCACTCATATCTGGTGTCTCTATAGCGTGCCTTTATAAAGAAAAAAATGTTTTGCACTGGAAGCTAATAGCAGTTAGTTGTCTGCAAGCATCTGGGTGTCAGGCCTTCAGCGTGTGCTCTGCCAACCTCTGCAAGTGTACTTTGCCACTCATATCTGGTGTCTCTATAGCGTGCCTTTACAAAGAAAAAAAGTTTTTCACTGTAAGCTAATAGCAGTTAGTTGTCTGCAAGCGTCTGGATGTCAGGCCTTCAGCGTGTGCTCTGCCAACCTCTGCAAGTGTACTTTGCCATTCATATCTGCTGTCTCTATAGCGTGCCTTTACAAAGAAAAAAGTTCTTCACTGTAAGCTAATAGCAGTCAATGTCCTTAAAGCGGGTGTCAGGCCTTCAGCGTGTGCTCTGCCAACCTCTGCCAGTGTACTTTGCCACTCATATCTGGTGTCTCTATAGCGTGCCTTTACAAAGAAAAAAAGTTTTTCACTGTAAGCTAATAGCAGTTAGTTGTCTGCAAGCGTCTGGGTGTCAGGCCTTCAGCGTGTGCTCTGCCAACCTCTGCAAGTGTACTTTGCCACTCATATCTGGTGTCACTATAGCGTGCCTTTACATAGAAAAAAAGTTTTTCACTGTAAGCTAATAGCAGTTAGTTGTCTGCAAGCGTCTGGGTGTCAGGCCTTCAGCGTGTGCTCTGCCAACCTCTGCAAGTGTACTTTGCCACTCATATCTGGTGTCTCTATAGCGTGCCTTTACAAAGAAAAAAGTTTTTCACTGTAAGCTAATAGCAGTTAGTTGTCTGCAAGCGTCTGGGTGTCAGGCCTTCAGCGTGTGCTCTGCCAACCTCTGCAAGTGTACTTTGCCACTCATATCTGGTGTCTCTATAGCGTGCCTTTATAAAGAAAAAAATGTTTTGCACTGGAAGCTAATAGCAGTTAGTTGTCTGCAAGCATCTGGGTGTCAGGCCTTCAGCGTGTGCTCTGCCAACCTCTGCAAGTGTACTTTGCCACTCATATCTGGTGTCTCTATAGCATGCCTTTACAAAGAAAAAAAGTTTTTCACTGTAAGCTAATAGCAGTTAGTTGTCTGCAAGCGTCTGGATGTCAGGCCTTCAGCGTGTGCTCTGCCAACCTCTGCAAGTGTACTTTGCCACTCATATCTGCTGTCTCTATAGCGTGCCTTTACAAAGAAAAAAGTTCTTCACTGTAAGCTAATAGCAGTCAGTGTCCTTAAAGCGGGTGTCAGGCCTTCAGCGTGTGCTCTGCCAACCTCTGCCAGTGTACTTTGCCACTCATATCTGGTGTCTCTATAGCGTGCCTTTACAAAGAAAAAAAGTTTTTCACTGTAAGCTAATAGCAGTTAGTTGTCTGCAAGCGTCTGGGTGTCAGGCCTTCAGCGTGTGCTCTGCCAACCTCTGCCAGTGTACTTTGCCACTCATATCTGGTGTCTCTATAGCGTGCCTTTACAAAGAAAAAAAGTTTTTCACTGTAAGCTAATAGCAGTTAGTTGTCTGCAAGCGTCTGGGTGTCAGGCCTTCAGCGTGTGCTCTGCCAACCTCTGCAAGTGTACTTTGCCACTCATATCTGGTGTCTCTATAGCGTGCCTTTACAAAGAAAAAAGTTCTTCACTGTAAGCTAATAGCAGTCAGTGTCCTTAAAGCGGGTGTCAGGCCTTCAGCGTGTGCTCTGCCAACCTCTGCCAGTGTACTTTGCCACTCATATCTGATGTCTCTATAGCGTGCCTTTACAAAGAAAAAAGTTCTTCACTTTAAGCTAATAGCAGTCAGTGTCCTTAAAGTGGGTGTCAGGCCTTCAGCGTGTGCTCTGCCAACCTCTGCCAGTGTATTTTGCCACTCATATCTGGTGTCTCTATAGCGTGCCTTTACAAAGAAAATTTTTTTTCACTGTAAGCTAATAGCAGTCAGTGTCCTTAAAGCGGGTGTCATGCCTTCAGCGTGTGCTCTGTCAACCTCTGCAAGTGTACTTTGCCACTCATATCTGGTGTCTCTATAGCGTGCCTTTACAAAGAAAAAAAGTTTTGCACTGTAAGCTAATAACAGTTAGTTGTCTGCAAGCGTCTGGGTGTCAGGCCTTCAGCGTGTGCTCTGCCAACCTCTGCAAGTATACTTTGCCACTCATATCTGGTGTCTCTATAGCGTGCCTTTACAAAGAAAAAAAGTTTTGCACTGTAAGCTAATAACAGTTAGTTGTCTGCAAGCGTCTGGGTGTCAGGCCTTCAGCGTGTGCTCTGCCAACCTCTGCAAGTATACTTTGCCACTCATATCTGGTGTCTCTATAGCGTGCCTTTACAAAGAAAAAAAGTTTTGCACTGTAAGCTAATAGCAGTCAGTGTCTTTAAAGCGGTTGTCAGGCCTTCAGCGTGTGCTCTGCCAACCTCTGCAAGTGTACTTTGCCACTCATATCTGGTGTCACTATAGCGTGCCTTTACATAGAAAAAAAGTTTTTCACTGTAAGCTAATAGCAGTTAGTTGTCTGCAAGCGTCTGGGTGTCAGGCCTTCAGCATGTGCTCTGCCAACCTCTGCAAGTGTACTTTGCCACTCATATCTGGTGTCTCTATAGCGTGCCTTTACAAAGAAAAAATGTTTTTCACTGGAAGCTAATAGCAGTTAGTTGTCTGCAATTGTCTGGATGTCAGGCCTTCAGCGTGTGCTCTGCCAACCTCTGCAAGTGTACTTTGCCACTCATATCTGGTGTCTCTATAGCGTGCCTTTACAAAGAAAAAAGTTCTTCACTTTAAGCTAATAGCAGTCAGTGTCCTTAAAGTGGGTGTCAGGCCTTCAGCGTGTGCTCTGCCAACCTCTGCCAGTGTACTTTGCCACTTATATCTGGTGTCTCTATAGCGTGCCTTTACAAAGAAAAAAATTTTTCACTGTAAGCTAATAGCAGTCAGTGTCCTTAAAGCGGGTGTCATGCCTTCAGCGTGTGCTCTGTCAACCTCTGCCAGTGTACTTTGCCACTCATATCTGGTGTCTCTATAGCGTGCCTTTACAAAGAAAAAAAGTTTTTCTCTGCAAGCGTCTGGGTGTCAGGCCTTCAGCGTGTGCTCTTCCAACCTCTGCAAGTGTACTTTGCCACTCATATCTGGTGTCACTATAGCGTGCCTTTACATAGAAAAAAAAGTTTTTCACTGTCAGCTAATAGCAGTCAGTAACCTTAAAGCGTGTGTCAGGCCTTCAGCATGTGCTCTGCCAACCTCTGCAAGTGTACTTTGCAACTCATATCTGGTGTCTCTATAGCGTGCCTTTACAAAGAAAACAAGTTTTGCACTGTAAGCTAATAACAGTTAGTTGTCTGCAAGCGACTGGGTGTCAGGCCTTCAGCGTGTGCTCTGCCAACCTCTGCAAGTGTACTTTGCCACTCATATCTGGTGTCTCTATAGCGTGCCTTTACAAAGAAAAAGGTTTTGCACTGTAAGCTAATAACAGTTAGTTGTCTGCAAGCGTCTGGATGTCAGGCCTTCAGCGTGTGCTCTGCCAACCTCTGCAAGTGTACTTTGCCACTCATATCTGGTGTCTCTATAGCGTGCCTTTACAAAGAAAAACGTTCTTCACTTTAAGCTAATAGCAGTCAGTGTCCTTAAAGTGGGTGTCAGACCTTCAGCGTGTACTCTGCCAACCTCTGTCAGTGTACTTTGCCACTCATATCTGGTGTCTCTATAGCGTGCCTTTACAAAGAAAAAAAGTTTTTCTCTGCAAGCGTCTGGGTGTCAGGCCTTCAGCGTGTGCTCTGCCAACCTCTGCAAGTGTACTTTGCCACTCATATCTGGTGTCACTATAGCGTGCCTTTACATAGAAAAAAAGTTTTTCACTGTAAGCTAATAGCAGTTAGTTGTCTGCAAGCGTCTGGGTGTCAGGCCTTCAGCGTGTGCTCTGCCAACCTCTGCCAGAGTACTTTGCCACTCATATCTGGTGTCTCTATAGCGTGCCTTTACAAAGAAAAAAAGTTTTTCACTGTAAGCTAATAGCAGTTAGTTGTCTGCAAGCGTCTGGATGTCAGGCCTTCAGCGTGTGCTCTGCCAACCTCTGCAAGTGTACTTTGCCACTCATATCTGGTGTCTCTATAGCGTGCCTTTACAAAGAAAAAAGTTCTTCACTGTAAGCTAATAGCAGTCAGTGTCCTTAAAGCGGGTGTCAGGCCTTCAGCGTGTGCTCTGCCAACCTCTGCCAGTTTACTTTGCCACTCATATCTGATGTCTCTATAGCGTGCCTTTACAAAGAAAAAGGTTCTTCACTTTAAGCTAATAGCAGTCAGTGTCCTTAAAGTGGGTGTCAGGCCTTCAGCGTGTGCTCTGCCAACCTCTGCCAGTGTACTTTGCCACTCATATCTGGTGACTCTATAGCGTGCCTTTACAAAGAAAAATTTTTTTCACTGTAAGCTAATAGCAGTCAGTGTCCTTAAAGCGGGTGTCATGCCTTCAGCGTGTGCTCTGTCAACCTCTGCCAGTGTACTTTGCCACTCATATCTGGTGTCTCTATAGCGTGCCTTTACAAAGAAAAAAGTTTTTCTCTGCAAGCGTCTGGGTTTCAGGCCTTCAGCGTGTGCTCTGCCAACCTCTGCAAGTGTACTTTGCAACTCATATCTGGTGTCTCTATAGCGTGCCTTTACAAAGAAAAAAAGTTTTGCACTGTAAGCTAATAACAGTTAGTTGTCTGCAAGCGTCTGGGTGTCTGGCCTTCAGCGTGTGCTCTGCCAACCTCTGCAAGTATACTTTGCCACTCATATCTGGTGTCTCTATAGCGTGCCTTTACAAAGAAAAAAAGTTTTGCACTGTAAGCTAATAGCAGTCAGTGTCTTTAAAGCGGTTGTCAGGCCTTCAGCGTGTGCTCTGCCAACCTCTGCAAGTGTACTTTGCCACTCATATCTGGTGTCACTATAGCGTGCCTTTACATAGAAAAAAAGTTTTTCACTGTAAGCTAATAGCAGTTAGTTGTCTGCAAGCGTCTGGGTGTCAGGCCTTCAGCGTGTGCTCTGCCAACCTCTGCAAGTGTACTTTGCCACTCATATCTGGTGTCTCTATAGCGTGCCTTTACAAAGAAAAAAAGTTTTTCACTGTAAGCTAATAGCAGTTAGTTGTCTGCAAGCGTCTGGATGTCAGGCCTTCAGCGTGTGCTCTGCCAACCTCTGCAAGTGTACTTTGCCACTCATATCTGGTGTCACTATAGCGTGCCTTTACATAGAAAAAAAGTTTTTCACTGTAAGCTAATAGCAGTTAGTTGTCTGCAAGCGTCTGGGTGTTAGGCCTTCAGCGTGTGCTCTGCCAACCTCTGCAAGTGTACTTGCCACTCATATCTGGTGTCTCTATAGCGTGCCTTTACAAAAAAAAAAGTTTTGCACTGGAAGCTAATAGCAGTTAGTTGTCTGCAAGCATCTGGGTGTCAGGCCTTCAGCGTGTGCTCTGCCAACCTCCGCAAATGTACTTTGCCACTCGTATCTGGTGTCTCTATAGCGTGCCTTTACAAAGAAAAAAGTTTTTCACTGTAAGCTAATAGCAGTCAGTGTCCTTAAAGTGGGTGTCAGGCCTTCAGCGTGTGCTCTGCCAACCTCTGCCAGTGTACTTTGCCACTCATATCTGGTGTCTCTATAGCGTGCCTTTACAAAGAAAATTTTTTTTCACTGTAAGCTAATAGCAGTCAGTGTCCTTAAAGCGGGTGTCATGCCTTCAGCGTGTGCTCTGTCAACCTCTGCCAGTGTACTTTGCCACTCATATCTGGTGTCTCTATAGCGTGCCTTTACAAAGAAAAAAAGTTTTTCTCTGCAAGCGTCTGGGTTTCAGGCCTTCAGCGTGTGCTCTGCCAACCTCTGCAAGTGTACTTTGCCACTCATATCTGGTGTCTCTATAGCGTGCCTTTACAAAGAAAAAAAGTTTTGCACTGTAAGCTAATAACAGTTAGTTGTCTGCAAGCGTCTGGGTGTCTGGACTTCAGCGTGTGCTCTGCCAACCTCTGCAAGTATACTTTGCCACTCATATCTGGTGTCTCTATAGCGTGCCTTTACAAAGAAAAAAAGTTTTGCACTGTAAGCTAATAGCAGTCAGTGTCTTTAAAGCGGTTGTCAGGCCTTCAGCGTGTGCTCTGCCAACCTCTGCAAGTGTACTTTGCCACTCATATCTGGTGTCACTATAGCGTGCCTTTACATAGAAAAAAGTTTTTCACTGTAAGCTAATAGCAGTTAGTTGTCTGCAAGCGTCTGGGTGTCAGGCCTTCAGCGTGTGCTCTGCCAACCTCTGCAAGTGTACTTTGCCACTCATATCTGGTGTCTCTATAGCGTGCCTTTACAAAGAAAAAAAGTTTTGCACTGGAAGCTAATAGCAGTTAGTTGTCTGCAAGCATCTGGGTGTCAGGCCTTCAGCGTGTGCTCTGCCAACCTCTGCAAGTGTACTTTGCCACTCATATCTGGTGTCTCTATAGCGTGCCTTTACAAAGAAAAAAAGTTTTTCACTGTAAGCTAATAGCAGTTAGTTGTCTGCAAGCGTCTGGATGTCAGGCCTTCAGCGTGTGCTCTGCCAACCTCTGCAAGTGTACTTTGCCACTCATATCTGGTGTCACTATAGCGTGCCTTTACATAGAAAAAAAGTTTTTCACTGTAAGCTAATAGCAGTTAGTTGTCTGCAAGCGTCTGGGTGTTAGGCCTTCAGCGTGTGCTCTGCCAACCTCTGCAAGTGTACTTGCCACTCATATCTGGTGTCTCTATAGCGTGCCTTTACAAAGAAAAAAAGTTTTGCACTGGAAGCTAATAGCAGTTAGTTGTCTGCAAGCATCTGGGTGTCAGGCCTTCAGCGTGTGCTCTGCCAACCTCCGCAAATGTACTTTGCCACTCGTATCTGGTGTCTCTATAGCGTGCCTTTACAAAGAAAAAAGTTTTTCACTGTAAGCTAATAGCAGTTAGTTGTCTGCAAGCGTCTGGATGTCAGGCCTTCAGCGTGTGCTCTGCCAACCTCTGCAAGTGTACTTTGCCACTCATATCTGGTGTCTCTATAGCGTGCCTTTACAAAGAAAAAAGTTCTTCACTGTAAGCTAATAGCAGTCAGTGTCCTTAAAGCGGGTGTCAGGCCTTCAGCGTGTGCTCTGCCAACCTCTGCCAGTGTACTTTGCCACTCATATCTGATGTCTCTATAGCGTGCCTTTACAAAGAAAACATTTTTTCACTGTAAGCTAATAGCAGTCAGTGTCCTTAAAGCGGGTGTCATGCCTTCAGCGTGTGCTCTGTCAACCTCTGCCAGTGTACTTTGCCACTCATATCTGGTGTCTCTATAGCGTGCCTTTACAAAGAAAAAAAGTTTTTCTCTGCAAGCGTCTGGGTTTCAGGCCTTCAGCGTGTGCTCTGCCAACCTCTGCAAGTGTACTTTGCCACTCATATCTGGTGTCTCTATAGCGTGCCTTTACAAAGAAAAAAAGTTTTGCACTGGAAGCTAATAGCAGTTAGTTGTCTGCAAGCATCTGGGTGTCAGGCCTTCAGCGTGTGCTCTGCCAACCTCTGCAAGTGTACTTTGCCACTCATATCTGGTGTCTATAGCGTGCCTTTACAAAGAAAAAAGTTTTGCACTGGAAGCTAATAGCAGTTAGTTGTCTGCAAGCATCTGGATGTCAGGCCTTCAGCGTGTGCTCTGCCAACCTCTGCAAGTGTACTTTGCCACTCATATCTGGTGTCTCTATAGCGTGCCTTTACAAAGAAAAAAGTTCTTCACTGTAAGCTAATAGCAGTCAGTGTCCTTAAAGCGGGTGTCAGGCCTTCAGCGTGTGCTCTGCCAACCTCTGCCAGTGTACTTTGCCACTCATATCTGATGTCTCTATAGCGTGCCTTTACAAAGAAAACATTTTTTCACTGTAAGCTAATAGCAGTCAGTGTCCTTAAAGCGGGTGTCATGCCTTCAGCGTGTGCTCTGTCAACCTCTGCCAGTGTACTTTGCCACTCATATCTGGTGTCTCTATAGCGTGCCTTTACAAAGAAAAAAAGTTTTTCTCTGCAAGCGTCTGGGTTTCAGGCCTTCAGCGTGTGCTCTGCCAACCTCTGCAAGTGTACTTTGCCACTCATATCTGGTGTCTCTATAGCGTGCCTTTACAAAGAAACAAAGTTTTGCACTGGAAGCTAATAGCAGTTAGTTGTCTGCAAGCGTCTGGGTGTCAGGCCTTCAGCGTGTGCTCTGCCAACCTCTGCAAGTGTACTTTGCCACTCATATCTGGTGTCTCTATAGCGTGCCTTTACAAAGAAAAAAAGTTTTGCACTGTAAGCTAATAGCAGTCAGTGTCTTTAAAGCGGTTGTCAGGCCTTCAGCGTGTGCTCTGCCAACCTCTGCAAGTGTACTTTGCCACTCATATCTGGTGTCACTATAGCATGCCTTTACATAGAAAAAAAGTTTTTCACTGTAAGCTAATAGCAGTTAGTTGTCTGCAAGCGTCTGGGTGTCAGGCCTTCAGCGTGTGCTCTGCCAACCTCTGCAAGTGTACTTTGCCACTCATATCTGGTGTCTCTATAGTGTGCCTTTACAAAGAAAAAAAGTTTTGCACTGTAAGCTAATAACAGTTAGTTGTCTGCAAGCGTCTGGGTGTCAGGCCTTCAGCGTGTGCTCTGCCAACCTCTGCAAGTGTACTTTGCCACTCATATCTGGTGTCTCTATAGTGTGCCTTTACAAAGAAAAAAAGTTTTGCACTGTAAGTTAATAGAAGTCAGTGTCCTTAAAGCGGGTGTCAGGCCTCCAGCGTGTGCTCTACCAACCTCTTCAAGTGTACTTTGCCACTCATATCTGGTGTCTCTATAGCTTGCCTTTACAAAGAAAAAAGTTTTGCACTGTAAGCTAATAGCAGTCAATGTCCTTAAAGCGGGTGTCAGGCCTTCAGCGTGTGCTCTACCAACCTCTTCAAGTGTACTTTGCCACTCATATCTGGTGTCTCTATAGCGTGCCTTTACAAAGAAAAAAGTTTTGCACTGTAAGCTAATAGCAGTCAGTGTCCTTGAGGCGGGTGTCAGGCTTTCAGCGTGTGCTCTACCAACCTCTTCAAGTGTACTTTGCCACTCATATCTGGTGTCTCTATAGCGTGCCTTTACAAAGAAAAAAGTTTTTCACTCTAAGCTAATAGCAGTCAGTGTCCTTAAAGCGGGTTTCAGGCCTTCAGTGTGTGCTCTGCCAACCTCTGCAAGTGTATTTTGCCACTCATATCTGGTGTCTCTATAGTGTGCCTTTACAAAGAAAAAAAGTTTTTCACTGTAAGTTAATAGCAGTCAGTGTCCTTAAAGCGGGTGTCAGGCATTCAGCGTGTGCTCTGCCAACCTTTGCAAGTGTACTTTGCCACTCATATCTGGTGTCTCTATAGCGTGCCTTTACAAAGAAAAAAAGTGTTTTCACTGTAAGCTAATAGCAGTCAGTGTCCTTAAAGCGGGTGTCAGGCCTTCAGCGTGTGCTCTGCAAACCTCTGCCAGTGTACTTTGCCACTCATATCTCGTGTCTCTATTGCGTGCCTTTACAAAGAAAAACGTTTTTCACTGTAAGCTAATAGCAGTTAGTTGTCTGCAAGCGTCTGGGCGTCAGGCCTTCAGCTTGTGCTCTGCCAACCTCTGCAAGTGTACTTTGCCACTCATATCTGGTGTCTCTATAGCGTGCCTTTACAAAGAAAACCGTTTTGCACTGTAAGCTAATAGCAGTTAGTTTTCTGCAAGCATCTGGGTGTCAGGCCTTCAGCGTGTGCTCTGCCAACCTCTACAAGTGTACTTTGCCACTCATATCTGGTGTCTCTATAGCGTGCCTTTACAAAGAAAAAACGTTTTTCACAGTAAGCTAATAGCAGTCAGTGTCCTTAAAGCGGGTGTCAGGCCTTCAGCGTGTGCTCTGCAAACCTCTGCCAGTGTACTTTGCCACTCATATCTCGTGTCTCTATTGCGTGCCTTTACAAAGAAAAACGTTTTTCACTGTAAGCTAATAGCAGTTAGTTGTCTGCAAGCGTCTGGGCGTCAGGCCTTCAGCTTGTGCTCTTCCAACCTCTGCAAGTGTACTTTGCCACTCATATCTGGTGTCTCTATAGCGTGCCTTTACAAAGAAAACCGTTTTGCACTGTAAGCTAATAGCAGTTAGTTTTCTGCAAGCATCTGGGTGTCAGGCCTTCAGCGTGTGCTCTGCCAACCTCTACAAGTGTACTTTGCCACTCATATCTGGTGTCTTTACAAAGAAAAAACGTTTTTCACAGTAAGCTAATAGCAGTAAGTGTCCTTAAAGCGGGTGTCAGGCCTTCAGCGTGTGCTCTTCCAACCTTTGCAAGTGTACTTTGCCACTCATATCTGGTGTCTCTATAGCGTGCCTTTACAAAGAAAAAACATTTTTCACTGTAAGCTAATTGCAGTCAGTGTCCTTAAAGCGGGTGTCAGGCCTTCAGCGTGTGCTCTGCAAACCTCTGCCAGTGTACTTTGCCACTCATATCTGGTGTCTCTATAGCGTGCCTTTACAAAGAAAAAAGTTTTTCACTGTAAGCTAATAGCAGTTAGTTGTCTGCAAGCGTCTGGGCGTCAGGCCTTCAGCTTGTGCTCTGCCAACTTCTGCAAGTGTACTTTGCCACTCATATCTGGTGTGTCTATAGTGTGCCTTTACAAAGAAAAAACGTTTTTCACAGTAAGCTAATAGTAGTTAGTGTCTTTAAAGCGGGTGTCAGGCCTGCAGCGTGTGCTCTGCCAACCTCTGCAAGTGTACTTTGCCACTCATATCTGGTGTCTCTATAGCGTGCCTTTACAAAGAAAAAAAGTTTTTCACTGTAAGCTAATAGCAGTCAGTGTCCTTAAAGCGGGTGTCAGGCCGAAACAACATGCTGTGAGGCGCTTGATTTGCGACAGCCCGACACGTTGGAATTCAACACTCCTAATGTTCGACCGCCTGCTCCAACAAGAAAAAGCAGTTAATGAATATTTGTATGACCGGGGTGCTAGGACAGCCTCTGGGGAGCTGGGAATTTTTTTGCCACGTTACTGGACGCTCATGCGCAATGCCTGTAGGCTCATGCGTCCTTTTGAGGAGGTGACAAACCTAGTCAGTCGCACCGAAGGCACCATCAGCAACATCATACCATTTGTTTTCTTCCTGGAGTGTGCCCTGCGAAGAGTGCTTGATCAGGCCGTAGATGAGCATGAAGAGGAAGAGGAAGAGTTGTGGTTACCATCACCACCAGAATCAGCCTTATCAGCATCACTTGCTGGACCTGCGGCAATGCTGGAAGAGGATTGTGAGGAAGAGGAGTCAGAAGGAGGAATGTGGCTTTGAGGAGGAGGAGGAAGACCAACCACAACAGGCATCCCAGGGTGCTCGTTGTCACCTATCTTGTACCCGTGGTGTTGTACGTGGCTGGGGGGAAGAACATACCTTCATTGACATCACTGAGGACGAGGTTCAGGAAATGAGTAGCTCGGCATCCAACCTTGTGCAAATGGGGTCTTTCATGCTGTCGTGCCTGTTGAGGGACCCTCGTATAAAAAGGCTGAAGGAGAACAACCTGTACTGGGTGTCCACGCTACTAGACCCCCGGTATAAGCAGAAAGTGGCGGAAATGTTACCGAATTACAACAAGTCGGAAAGGATGCAGCATTTGCAAAATAAATTAAAAAGTATGCTTTACACAGCGTATAAGGGTGATGTCACAGCACAACGTGAATCTAACAGAGGAAGAGGTGGAAGTTGTCCTCCTCCTCCCACGACCATGCCGGCAAGGACAGGATGCTTTAAAGACGTGTTGTTGATGGAGGACATGCAGAGCTTTTTAAGTCCTATGCATCGCCACAGCCCTTCGGGATCCACCCTCAGAGAACGACTCAACCGACAGGTAGCAGACTACCTCGCCTTAACTGCAGATATCGACACTCTGAGGAGCGATGAACCCCTTGACTACTGGGTGTGCAGGCTTAACCTGAGGCCTGAGCTTTCCCAATTTGCGATAGAACTTCTGGCCTGCCCCGCTTCAAGTGTCCTGTCAGAAAGGACCTTCAGTGCAGCAGGAGGTATTGTCACTGAGAAGAGAAGTCGCCTAGGTCAAAAAAGTCTAGATTACCTCACCTTTATTAAGATGAATGAGGGGTGGATCCCAAAGGGACTGACACTGGGCGATACATTCGAATAAAAAAGGCCTGATGAGATGAGCTGCCTTGGGCTAAAAATGGTCCACACGCTGCTGTATTTTAGCTCTGAATGCCGGTTGACTTGCGTGACTTATCCGCCACCAACTAGGGTTCAAGCCGCAATGTTTTAGGGCACTTTCTGCCTGGGAAACAAACATCAATTTTTATGGCCACTGCTACAGGCGTGTACATGCCTAATTTTTCGGCCCTCTGGTGCTGCACTGTGGCTTCAAAAACCAAACCAAAAAAAAGGCACATAACAGGGATTATGCATACAAAGCAATAGGTGGAGCCGCTAAAATCTTCACTTAGTCTCAATATATGCTACTAGATATAACCATTACTCCTATATAGATTCCATATACTCGAACTAACTGTTTCTTAGATTGCCATATATAAGCAATGTCCCAACCAATACATGCTTCATTATCTACATGATAGGAGTCTGGGAGTCAGTGAGACGTATTATTAAAATATATAAATTGTAGTGTGGTGAATTAACCCATAAAATGATATAGTTCAAAGTCATTATTTAGACCTTCAGGTATCATTGTATTGAACTCAAAAATAAACGTAATTTCCTCTTTTCCTATCTTATTTATGAAGTCACCTCCTCTCCAATCTTTTGTCACTTGTTTTATTGCACAAAAGAACATCCCTTCTGGGTTTTGTCCATGTACTTTTTTGAAGTGATTTGACGCACTGTGAGTTTCTATGCCATTCTTTATATTTCTCACATGTTCTGCTATTCTAGTGTTTAGGTTTCGGATAGTACGGCCTACGTAAACCAAATTGCATGGACATTTTAGAATGTAGATGACCCCCTTGGAGTCCAAAACGCGTTTCGCCTATCTGTTCAGGCTTCCTCAGTTGGATAAAAACGACTTGCTTGGTTTGGCTTCTTTTTAAGTGTATGATGAAACCTCCCTCCAAACAGCCTTGAATGAAGTACAACAAACACAGAGAACAAGTTTATTAACATATAAAAATAAGACAAATAAAAGATGGTGTACAGATGTTCCATTCATATGTGATTATCATGGGAATAATAAAAAAGTCAACAAGATAATGCGTAAACACTGGCACATTCTGAGAGACGACCCAATTTTAAAGAAACTATTACCTGAAAAACCAAGAATAATCTTTAGAGGAGCAAAACATTTGAGGAACACATTAGTACGAAACAATAATAAAGATAATACAAAAGAAAGAACCTTTTACTCTATGGAGAAGGGTTTCTATGGCTGCGGATACTGTGGAGCATGTAAAAACACAAAAGGTCACAAAATACATCTTGTAGACTTAGAGCCCCACATTAATAAAAAAAATCACCATAATAGATTATTTAACCTGTCACTCCAAGGGGGTCAACTACATTCTAAAATGTCCATGCAATTTAGTTTACGTAGGCCGTACTATCCGAAACCTAAACACTAGAATAGCAGAACATGTGAGAAATATAAAGAATGGCATAGAAACTCACAGTGTGTCAAATCACTTCAAAAAAGTACATGGACAAAACCAAGAAGGGATGTTCTTTTGTGCAATAAAACAAGTGACAAAAGATTGGAGAGGAGGTGACTTCATAAATAAGATAGGAAAAGAGGAAATTAAGTTTATTTTTGAGTTCAATACAATGATACCTGAAGGTCTAAATAATGACTTTGAACTATTTCATTTTATGCGTTAATTCACCACACTACAATTTATATATTTTAATAATATGTCTCACTGACTCCCAGACTCCTATCATATAGTCTCAATATATGCTACTAGATATAACCATTACTCCTATATAGATTCCATATACTCGAACTAACTGTTTCTTAGATTGCCATATATAAGCAATGTCCCAACCAATACATGCTTCATTATCTACACCCTATATAAAGATATCAGGAACATTGCCTGCAATTCTCTACCACTACCACCATTTTATAATGATTATCTGATGTGAAAAACTTTTTATGGGTAAGTCCTAATTTTTAAGGATTTTTATGTCCTATTATTTTAATCCATTTCTATTCAATACTTTGTTTTAACAGATGCTCTTCTCATGTAATATGTAATATTGTATAACACTATGCTATAGTCATTATTGATGCCTTTTTCTTCATTTATAATGTATGTGTGGACTATACAGGGAGTGCAGAATTATTAGGCAAGTTGTATTTTTGAGGATTAATTTTATTATTGAACAACAACCATGTTCTCAATGAACCCAAAAAACTCATTAATATCAAAGCTGAATATTTTTGGAAGTAGTTTTTAGTTTGTTTTTAGTTATAGCTATTTTAGGGGGATATCTGTGTGTGCAGGTGACTATTACTGTGCATAATTATTAGGCAACTTAAAAAAAACAAATATATACCCATTTCAATTATTTATTTTTACCAGTGAAACCAATATAACATCTCAACATTCACAAATATACATTTCTGACATTCAAAAACATAACAAAAACAAATCAGTGACCAATATAGCCACCTTTCTTTGCAAGGACACTCAAAAGCCTGCCATCCATGGATTCTGTCAGTGTTTTGATCTGTTCACCATCAACATTGCGTTCAGCAGCAACCACAGCCTCCCAGACACTGTTCAGAGAGGTGTACTGTTTTCTCTCCTTATAAATCTCACATTTGATGATGGACCACAGGTTCTCAATGGGGTTCAGATCAGGTGAACAAGGAGGCCATGTCATTAGATTTTCTTCTTTTATACCCTTTCTTGCCAGCCACGCTGTGGAGTACTTGGACGCGTGTGATGGAGCATTGTCCTGCATGAAAATCATGTTTTTCTTGAAGGATGCAGACTTCTTCCTGTACCACTGCTTGAAGAAGGTGTCTTCCAGAAACTGCCAGTAGGACTGGGAGTTGAGCTTGACTCCATCCTCAACCCAAAAAGGCCCCACAAGCTCATCTTTGATGATACCAGCCCAAACCAGTACTCCACCTCCACCTTGCTGGCGTCTGAGTCGGACTGGAGCTCTCTGCCCTTTACCAATCCATCCATCTGGCCCATCAAGACTCACTCTCATTTCATCAGTCCATAAAACCTTAGAAAAATCAGTCTTGAGATATTTCTTGGCCCAGTCTTGACGTTTCAGCTTGTGTGTCTTGTTCAGTGGTGGTCGTCTTTCAGCCTTTCTTACCTTGGCCATGTCTCTGAGTATTGCACACCTTGTGCTTTTGGGCACTCCAGTGATGTTGCAGCTCTGAAATATGGGCAAACTGGTGGCAAGTGGCATCTTGGCAGCTGCACGCTTGACTTTTCTCAGTTCATGGGCAGTTATTTTGCGCCTTGGTTTCTCCACACGCTTCTTGCGACCCTGTTGACTATTTTGAATGAAAAGCTTGATTGTTCGATGATCACGCTTCAGAAGCTTTGCAATTTTAAGAGTGCTGCATCCCTCTGCAAGATATCTCACTATTTTTGACTTTTCTGAGCCTGTCAAGTCCTTCTTTTGACCCATTTTGCCAAAGGAAAGGAAGTTGCCTAATAATTATGCACACCTGATATAGGGTGTTGATGTCATTAGACCACACCCCTTCTCATTACAGAGATGCACATCACCTAATATGCTTAATTGGCAGTAGGCTTTCGAGCCTATACAGCTTGGAGTAAAACAACATGCATAAAGAGGATGATGTGGTCAAAATACTCATTTGCCTAATAATTCTGCACTCCCTGTATACTTGGAACGCACATGCGTTCCACAACGAAAAGGAGCGTAATAAGGGCGCACATGAATCCTGAAAAAGGCCCACTAAGATGACGTCCGACGGAGATTGGAACGCACGTGCGTTCCATTCAAACACGGAAGTGAGCTCAGATACATGGGACACATGCGAGCTTCGATATAAGCGACACCCGGAAGTTCAACATGGACGTTTGGAACGCACGTTTGCGTTCCAACACACGCAAATACTGGATGTGCCCGATTGGAGGAATTACCCGGCGGGAACGTTTAAAAAGAAGCCAAACCAAGCAAGTAGTTTTTATCCAACTGAGGAAGCCTGAACAGATAGGCAAAACGCGTTTTGGACATTGGGATATTCATCCTAGCAAAGAACTTTGAGAGACTATCTATTGCTATTAGTCTCTAGTTCCTGTATTTTAACCAGTTGTTTCTGGTAGCTTTTTATATAATTGTTTTGCTTTTTATATAATAAATTACTTTTAAAGCACCATCTGGATCTCCAACAAGCCTCATTTTTGGAATACAAAATAAGGAAAGAAAACTACCAAGATCCTGATCTCATAAGGGTCTGGACAACCCCTGAATGGTCCAAAGAAGCATACCACAAGAGTCATATGATGGTATGACTCCAACATTGTGAGTAATTCTATTAGGATCTATTTTCCCATTTTGTTTAATATTGACATACTACGCTATTTTGTATATCCATTGTGTTTTACAGATTGTACAAGATTTTAGCGGCTCCACCTATTGCTTTGTATGTATATTTATGTTTTTATGGTGGTGTAGGGGATACCACATTATAGGTGTTTGTAGAGCTGCTCACTTTATTTTCCCTTTCTTTTCCACTGTATGTTTACTTCTTTTGTCTATATTACCCTAAATACCCCTTACATACAGTGGTGAAAGATTTATCCAATTTATAGGAAATGGCACTATCGGTGTGCAGAGAATACTCCATAAACAATATTGATTTAATGTTTGCAAGTAACAATACGGTAAAGAATACCACAAATCATTTTGACACAGATCAATGTAAACTCAGTCTAGAAAGATGCGTAATCAAAGAAATGAAAATCAAATGGGAGGTAGCCACCTTAAAAAAATAAAAGAGAGCAGAAGAGGTTTAAGGTTTCATAAAATCCCAACATTTGATAAGGAAGAAGAGACATTCATGACTGGATGGAATAAGATGCTAGAAGGATTCGCATTTAGCACGATAGGTTATATTGTATCAAGAAGAGAGGACACCTTATTACAATTAGATAACGAAATCAAAGAATTGAAAGAGAAAACAAGTAACACTACAAGTCCAGAAATATATAACCAAATTATAAAAGACATTAATACAAAAGTAGAAAAAAAATAGAAAAGGATGTCATTGATGTAAAAAAGAAAAAATACCTAAGGGACACAAATGATTACAAAATGGAAGGTATAAATCCTACAGGTGAAACAAAACTAAACCCAAGTCAAAGTAGGGATGAAACATACAATAAACAGAAAGATCATAGAAAATACAGTGGCCACACATACCAAAAAAAGGAAGAAAGACATACACTGAGATATGAAAGTCAGAATCGATCATGGAGACATAGAAGTCATAGCAGACCAAGGAGCAATTATCCCTTATACACAACACAATATCAAACTAAACCACAATATCAACAACGATCAAACATACATTATGACTATAGGAGAAATGACAGAGAATTAAGATCACAACCAAAAAGAGAAAGGCCACATCATGTGTCTTCATCTGAAAATTTAAAATATGACAGTTACAGCCAAGCATTACGGACAAATATTCCTAACATCAGAAAGATAAATATAGTGGACACAGAAGAAAAAAGAGAAAGAGAAAGCCAGAGAAAAAGAACACATAAAGAATTAGCTACAACATCCACTACACATATGACCAAGAGAATAGACAACATACTAGACTCCTCTAGACCAGAACCATCATCTAGTTTTTTATGGAAGGACCCAATTCCAGAAAGAATAAAGCCGATACGACACACCAAAATATGGGAGACACTAGGCAAATGCCAAAGATCAGTAACTCAAGAAAGAGAAATAGAAAGAGAAGATCACCAACACAGAGAAAAGAGAGGGAAGAAATAAACACAAAGGGCATCTTTAATTTAATGGAAACAGAGTTACCCAATAATCAAGTAGAGATACTTCAAAAAGGCCTAAAATTTGCACCCACCACGACATAAATAAGTTTGAATTCTATATAGATATCAACACATTTATTAGACAACTATTTTAAAAAAAATGTTTTACAACAGAGAAGAGAAAGTAGACACCAAAGAAGTATCTGAGTACAGACACACAGATCTCAGAGCCAAATCAGATTTTTTTTCCAAAACACCTTATTTCTGATTAAATAAAAGCATTTGAATTAATGGTTATGAAAGAGATTAAAAAGATGAAACCACTAAACCACTACCACCAAAATTTGTCTAAAAAAGAAAGAAATGTGATAAAAGAGTTACAACAAAATAAAGAAATAATAATTAAGCCTGCAGATAAGGGCGGAGGAGTGGTAGTAATTCCAAAAAATAAATATCTAGAAGAAGCTGAAAGAATATTATCCGATACTAATACTTATAAAAAACTAGAAAAAAAAACCAACAGAGGAAGTAAAAAGAAAATTTGACACATACATCAAGAAAGGATTAGAGTCAGGTATCTTAACATCACAAGAAGCAACATACCTAACAACTCCCCATCCCATTATGCAAGTGTATTACTATCTCCCTAAAGTCACAAAAATAGAAATAATCACCCAGGAAGGCCTATAATATCAGGTATAAACTCTGTGTCGTCCAAAATCTCAGAATATCTGGACCACCTCCTACAGCCAATGGTCACCCAAAACCCTGCATATTTGAAAGACACGATTCACATTCTACAAGTTTTAGAAAATACCCCTTGGAATGAAGGCAACTCATTTTTAGAAAATACCCCTTGGAATGAAGGCAACTGTGACGTGACCTCCCTCTACAGTGTCATTCCCCAAGAAAAAGGTTTTAAAGTAGAACAAACAGCTTACATTTTAGAAGGTATTCTTTTAGTACTAACTAACAAATTAAAACCAATGTGGCTTAGTAGAGAAGTAAAACAAGAGATTAAAAATAAGAAAAGGGCATTTAAAGCATTTAAATCAGACAAATCAGATGCATCTTATAAAAGATATAAGAAAGCAAATAATGCGTGCAAAAAGGCAATTAAACTTGCTAAACTTCAAAATGAAAAAATGATAGCTAAAGAGAGCAAAACCAACCCCAAAGCATTTTTTAAGTACATAAATTCCAAAAAACCCAAAAATGAAAGTATAGGTACACTTAAAACTGAAACGGGGGTGTTAGTTAATGAAGACCAAGAAAAGGCAGGAATTCTAAATAACTATTTCTCCTCCATATATATTAAAGAAGAACCCATGGCAATAGATGTGCAAATGATTGCTACTAAAAACTTGCAGAATAATTGTAATTGGTTAACTCAAGACAATGTGCTGCAGCAACTAAAGAAAGTTAATATAAACAAAGCTCCAGGGCCTGACGGTATCCATCCACGTGTACTTAAGGAACTAAGTGTAGAAATAAGTGAACCTCTGTTTTTAATCTTTCAAGATTCTTTTCTTTCAGGAAGTGTTCCGGAGGATTGGAGGAAGGCAGATGTGGTTCCTATATTCAAAAAGGGTTCAAAATCCTTGCCTGGAAATTATAGACCTGTGAGCTTAACTTCTGTGGCTGGTAAAATATTTGAAAGGTTATTAAGGGATAATATTCAAGAATTCCTTGAGAAGAATATGGTTATCAGCAAAAATCAGCACGGTTTTATGAAGCACAGGTCATGTCAAACTAACTTGATTGCGTTCTACGAAGAAGTAAGTAGAAGTATAGATCAGGGTGTTGCAGTGGATGTGATCTATTTGGATTTTGCCAAGGCATTTGATACAGTTCCACACAAAAGATTAGTGTTCAAACTCAAGGAAATCGGTCTCGATGAAAATGCTTGTTCTTGGGTAGAACATTGGCTTAAAAACAGAATACAAAGAGTTGTCGTTAATGGTAAATTTTCAAGCTGGACAGAGGTGGCAAGTGGTGTCCCTCAGGGGTCTGTTCTGGGACCCCTTCTATTTAACATTTTTATAAATGATCTTGAAGACAGCATTGAAAGTCATGTTTCAGTGTTTGCAGATGACACAAAACTTTGTAAAATAATACAATGTGAGCAAGATATTACTTTGCTGCAGAAGGATTTAGATAGACTGGAGGACTGGGCACTCAAATGGCAGATGAAATTTAATGTTGAAAAATGCAAAGTTATGCACTTCGGCGTAAAGAATACACAAGCAACGTATACCCTTAATGGAAGCGAATTAGGGATAACAACACACGAAAAGGACTTGGGAATTGTTATAGACAACAAACTATGCAACAATGTGCAATGTCAATCAGCAGTGGCCAAGGCCAGTAAGGTATTGTCATGCATGAAAAAGGGCATTCATTCTCGGGACGAGAATATCATTTTGCCTCTCTATAAATCACTGGTAAGACCACATATTGAATATGCTGTGCAATTTTGGGCACCTGTTCTAAAGAAGGATATCATGGCACTAGAAAAAGTGCAGAGGCGGGCTACAAAATTAATAAAAGGAATGGAACATATCAGCTATGAAGAAAGGTTAACAAATTTAAACCTATTTAGTTTAGAAAAACGTCGCCTGAGAGGGGATATGATAACATTATACAAATATATTCGGGGCCAATACAAACCATTGTGTGGAAATCTATTCACAAACCGGACTTTACATAGGACACGAGGCCATGCGTTTAGACTGGAAGAAAGAAGATTTCGTCTAAGGCAAAGGAAAGGTTTTTTTACTGTAAGAACAATCAGGATGTGGAATTCTCTGCCTGAAGAAGTGGTTTTATCAGAGTCCATACAGATGTTCAAACAGCTACTAGATGCATACTTGCAAAGACAGAATATTCAAGGATATAATCTTTCAATGTAGGGTAATAACTGCTTGATTCAAGGATAAATCTGACTGCCATTCTGGGGTCAAGAAGGATTTTTTTGTCCTAGCTTGTTGCAAAATTGTGCTTCAAACTGGGTTTTTTTGTTTTGTTTTTTTTTTTGTTTTTTTCTTGTGGATCAACAGCAAAAAACAGGTGTGAGGAAGGCTGAACTTGATGGACGCAAGTCTCTTTTCAGCTATCTAACTATGTAACTATGTAACTATTTTTGGCACAATGAAGAGTTTTATCTACAAATAAGAGGCACAGCGATGGGCACCAAGTTCGCCCCCAGTTAGACAAATTTATTTATTGGATTTTGGGAAGAACAATTTATCTACAATGGCCATATATGGGGGGCGAACTTGGTAAGCTACCATCGCTATATAGATGACATTTTCTTTGTTTGGACAGGGTCCCACACAGAGTTGGTTTTATTTATTCAACACCTAAATAATAACCTATGGAATATCGTTTTAACAGCCCAAATTAGTGCAACACAAATTAATGTTTTAGATTTAGAAATTTTTATAACCGAAAACAAAATCTCCACCAGAAATCATTTTAAAGAAGTTGACGCCAATAGTTACATCAGAAGAGAAAGCTGTCACCACACACCTTGGTTAAGTAATGCCCCTCAGGGCCAATTTTTGAGGATTAAAAGAAACTGCACTAATGACCAAGATTTTTTAGAACAAGCAAGCACAATAAAAACTCAATTTTTAGAAAAAGGGTATGATGAAACCTCCCTCCAAACAGCCTTGAATGAAGTACAACAAACACAGAGAACAAGTTTATTAACATAAAAATAAGACAAATAAAATATGGAGTACAGATGTTCCATTCATATGTGATTATCATGGGAATAATAAAGAAGTCAACAAGATAATGCGTAAACACTGGCACATTCTGAGAGACGACCCAATTTTAAAGAAACTATTACCTGAAAAACCAAGAATAATCTTTAGAGGAGCAAAAAATTTGAGGAACACATTAGTACGAAACAATAATAAAGATAATACAAAAGAAAGAACCTTTTACTCTATGGAGAAGGGTTTCTATGGCTGCGGATACTGTGGAGCATGTAAAAACACAAAAAGTCACAAGTTACAAGACATCTTGTAGACTTAGAGCCCCACATTAATACAAAATTCACCATAAGAGATCATTTAACCTGTCACCCCAAGGGGGTCATCTACATTCTAAAATGTCCATGCAATTTGGTTTACGTAGGCCGTACTATCCGAAACCTAAACACTAGAATAGCAGAACATGTGAGAAATATAAAGAATGGCATAGAAACTCACAGTGTGTCAAATCACTTCAAAAAAGTACATGGACAAAACCCAGAAGGGATGTTCTTTTGTGCAATAAAACAAGTGACAAAAGATTGGAGAGGAGGTGACTTCATAAATAAGATAGGAAAAGAGGAAATTAAGTTTATTTTTGAGTTCAATACAATGATACCTGAAGGTCTAAATAATGACTTTGAACTATTTCATTTTATGCGTTAATTCACCACACTACAATTTATATATTTTAATAATACGTCTCACTGACTCCCAGACTCCTATCATATAGTCTCAATATATGCTACTAGATATAACCATTACTCCTATATAGATTCCATATACTCAAACTAACTGTTTCTTAGATTGCCATATATAAGCAATGTCCCAACCAATACATGCTTCATTATCTACACCCTATATAAAGATATCAGGAACATTACCTGCAATTCTCTACCACTACCACCATTTTATTTTTTGAATTTGACAATTTTTATTGTACAGTACATGCAAGTATAACGTTAGACAGTACGCAGGTATGTTCCTCAAACAATTTGCTTTACAATTTGATTTACAAGTAGGGTGATTCATGTTCATACACATCCTGCGTTATCGGGTTCTACAAGTTGTTTCCCTGTGTCCTGGCTGGAGTCACACAACTTGACAACTTGACAAAAGTGATCATCCAGAACATGTTACGACATATATTATAAGACTATCTACATAACCCGTTTCCCTACTGTGCTCGTACATTGCCCGCTGTCTCTTGGATGTTATGAGCTAACCACCTGATCATGTACTATACTATTTTATGTAGGGAGGGAGGGTCATTACGGTGGGGTGGAGATGAAGGGGGGGAGGGGGAGGAATGGGGTAACTTGGTGATGCAGAGATAGCCATTGGCTTATGATCCTGCGCTATGGCTTTGGTTGTTGTCAATCTTGGAGCTAGCTAGGTACACAGTCCACCTATTGTGGGCTTGGTGTAAGTGTTTTTTCATACCAAATTGGTGTGCGTAGGACATTTCATAAGCCCAATTGAGTTTCGCTTGGGTCAACACAGAGTTTTGATTGGGAGGTGTCGTACTCTTCCATAATCTCGCTATACACATTGCTGCTGAGATTAGGATGTGGTACATGATTGCCCACTTGTCTTTAGTGATCGATTCAGGTGGAATAAATAGGATGCAAAGTTCCAGTGTAAGTAATATTTGTGTTTGGATTGCGTCAGTCAGGATGGTCTGGATTTCTTTCCAGAATGGTTGTAATGCTTGGCATGACCACCATATGTGTGACATACTGCCCTTAGCTTGTCCACATCTCCAGCATGTGTTGGAGGAGTGTGGCCATATCTGAGTGATTCTGGTAGGTACGAGGTACCATCTGTATAAGAGCTTGCGTTGCAGCTCAAGATGGTTGGCACAGGAGGAAACGCCTTTGTGTGAAGAGTAAGCCGCGGCCCATTGTTCCTGAGGAATGGTTTTCCCCAGTTCCTTGTGCCATGCCTGAATGTACGTGTCAATGAGCCCATTTGGTTCTTGGAGGAGGGTTCTATAGTTCAAGGAAATTAGCTTTTTAAGGGGTTTTGAGGTGACACATGACTTTTCAAAGTCCGACATATGCTGTGCTGGTGTAGTGCCTGCCTTGCCGGGTGCGTTGTTGGTTAGGTACGATTTGATTTGCAGGTACGCAAAGATTAGGTTGTGTGGGAGGTTGAATTCTTGCTGTAGTTCCGGGAAAGGTCGGAGACCCTTATCGTTGTACAACTGATCAATTATTTCAACGCCCCCTTTTGTCCAAGGGTGTGTGTTAAGTGTCGGTATTGCTGACTCTAAGACTATTAGTGGGGTTGCCAGTGGCGTTGGGTGGTAGAGCACCATCTTCTGTTTGGACATGTCCCATTGTTGTAGGATGTGTTGGGTCGTAGGTAGAAGATGGGAGGTGTCTTTCTATGGTGTTTAGGGGTCCAGAATGTGGAGTATAGAGTTGGACGTTGGGCCCAATAATTTTCTATCCTTAGCCATTGGGGTGATGAGGGCTGTTGGCGTAAGTGTGGTATTACTGATAATGTCGCTGCTTTGTAATATGCTGCTAAGTCCGAGAGGCCTAGGCCTCCCTGGGTTATTGGTTTTTGTAGTATTTTTGCTGCTACTCTAGGTTTCTTGTGTAGCCAAGTGAAGCCTATGAGTAGTTTCGTGAGACTTTTGATAAAGGTCCCCGGTAGTGGTATTTGTAGCGTTCTGTATAGGTATTGCAATTTTGGTAGTAGGGACATTTTTATTGCCGCTATTCGTCCCACCCATGATAAGTATTTCCCCCCCCCCCAAGAGTCTAGAGTGGTTTTAAAGGTTGTCAGTAGAGGTTGGTAATTTAGCTGAAACATGGCAGTGGGGTTTTTAGCTATTTTTACCCCCAGAAACGTGAGGTAGTCGTTCCTCCAGTCCAATGGAAACAATTTTTTGAGATTGTCCAGTTGGGCGTTGTGTATATTGATGCTTAGGGCTTGCGTTTTGGTAACATTAAGTTTGTAATAGGACAACTGCCCATACTCTGTAATGAGGTGCATGAGGTTAGGTAGGGAAATTAGCGGTTGCGTAAGGGTTAAGAATATATCGTCCGCAAAGATACTTAATTTATATTCCTGCTGGCCGAGTGGTATCCCGTGGATTGCGGAGTTTGCTCTGATTTTGGCTGCTAGTGGTTCTAATGCTAGCACGTATAGCAGTGGGGACAGGGGGCAGCCTTGTAGAGAGCCATTGCCGATGGCGAATTCGCTTGAGCGAAATCCTGCATTGAGGACTCTCGCAGTCGGGTTACTATAGAGGGCTGCTACCGTGTTCGTGAATGATAAAAATTACAAAAATAAGTGCTCTCTATCTGTAAATGAAGCTGCAGTTCACCAACAAGGTCAGGGCCGGACTGGCCCACCGAGATACCGGGAAATTTCCCGGTGGGCCGCGGCACCTGGGGGCTGCAGAGCTCTTACTCCCTATAGAGAGGGAGCCCTGCAGCCGTTTTTAATAATATCGCGGCCGCCGGCCGCATGTCGGTGCCGCCGGGTGGCCGGTCCGGCGGCACACTCTGAGGTGATTACTCACCTTGCGGCCGGCGGCCCCATCTCCTCTGCTGACAGCTGTACCTGCTGTCAGTATCAGTGAGTGTGCCGGGCGGCCGCCTAAGCGATGCAGCAGCACACTCACTGATACTGACAGCAGTACAACTGTCAGCACAGGAGGACTGAGGGAGGGGGCGGAGCTAACTACCAAGCTCCCTCGCGGTTCCCATAATTCCCAGCTCAGCCACATCATAGAGTAGTGATTACTCTATGATGTGGCTGTGCTGGGAATTATGGGAACCGCGAGGGAGCATGGGAGTTAGCTCCGCCCCCTCCCTCAGTCCTCCTGTGACAAGGGGCAGACAGCAGGTACACAAACAGAGGGGAAGTAAAAACTCAGGGAAAGGGGGGACAAAGAGATGGGTAATGGAGAGACAGGGGAAGGGGGACAAAGAGAGGGGTAATGGAGAGCCATGGTAAGGGGGACAAAGAGAGGGGTAATGGAGAGACATGGTAAGGGGGACAAAGAGAGGGGTAATAGAGAGACACATGCTATGGGGGGGACAAAGAGAGGGGTAATAGAGAGACACAGGAGATGGGGGGGACAAAGAGTAATAGAGAGACACAGGGGAAGGGGGGACACAGAGACAGATGGGGTAATAGAGAGACACCAGGGAAGGGGGTAAAAAGAGACAGAGGGGTCATAGAGAGACACAGGGGATGGAGGGACAAAGAGACAGAGGGGTAATAGAGACAGGGCAAGGGGGCAAAGAGACAGAGGGGTAAGAGAGAGAGACACGGGTGGAGATGGGGAAGAGAGACACAGGGAGGAGAGGGGCAAGACAGACACATGGAGGAGAGGGGAGAAAGAGACACAGAAGGTTTGTTGGGGGAACAAAGACATACAGAAGGGAAGGGGAACAAAGTAACACAAGATTTGTGGGAGGAAACACTGGGCTGGGGGAAAAAGAGACACAGAGTGGCTGGGAGAAGAGAAAGAGGCACACAGAGTCTGGAGTTAGAAAGAGACACACAGATGAGATTTGGAAAGGGAGAAAGAGACAAAGGGGCTGGGGGAAAGAGACGAGAAGGGTAAAAAGAAACACACAGGGACTGGGATGAAGTAAAAGAAACACAAGGGTCGCTGTAAGAGACAAAAAGGAGACAATTGGAGACGATACACTAAACGAGGTAAACGTAATAGACGTAATTGATGTGATCCTGACAGTAATACACACACATATATATATATATATATATATATATAATTATATATATATATATATATATATATATATATATAATAAATACACAAGATCCAGCGCACTCTCCTATCTACTAAACAGCAACTTCAATGTTGACAGATTTTATTAGTTTGTAAAAGTTTTTTTTAAAAACACCTAATCTAGGCAAAAAAAATGGGGATTTAGTTACATTATATGATCATACATTGCATAAGCCTGCCACAACGTGAGAGTAGGACCTGCCAAAGATGGGGTACATTGACGTTGTGGCAGGCTTATGCAATGTATGATCATATAATGTAACTAAATCCCCATTTTTTTTGCCTAGATTAGGTGTTTTTTAAAAAAACTTTTACAAACTAATAAAATCTGTCAACATTGAAGTTGCTGTTTAGTAGATAGGAGAGTGCGCTGGATCTTGTGTATTTATTGTATAATATGGCCCCCAGCAGCACCCCATTTAAGCATGTTTAGGTGAGTGCAACCATCCCCCCATGTTTCCTATATATATATATATATATATATATATATATAAACAAAATACCAAAGCCAGGCACTCCTCCGTGTTTGTAGTTTAGGTATTCTGAGCCTAGGTGCAATCCCGCGTTATATATATCAAAAGGTAGTAAAGGGAGCACACTAGGTCTTGAAAATTGTGCAAAAAGTATTTATTGCATTCAAAAGGAATACAACGCTGTGGTACAGCAAATCAACGTTTCGACCCTGCTGGGTCTTTATCAAGATCACAGTGCAAAACATAAAATACTGACAATTTATACATAAACATATGTGGAGCTTACCAATTAGGATGATCGGACAGCCTGTAGACTGAAACCCGGAAGTGAGGAACCACCACGTGATAGTGTGCGTATGACGTGTTGCGTATTGCGTGGATAGCGTAGTTGCTAGGTACTTACGTCAAAAGAGTGAAAATTGTGTTACATGTTACGTAAATGGCGTGGTCACCGAGTAACTACGTCCAAGAGTTAAAAACAAATGCCCGGACAGGGCAAATTGAAAATACAGAGGCTACATCAGCCTGCCAGCTTGTATACATGAAGCCCTTAAGCCCCTTTCATGAAAATCCCCTTATGTGCATCTATGTGTGTATTAAAGTAAAGTGCCGTGAATAAGTGAAAAAAATACATAGAAAAGCTTACAGTGCGTCAACCGTGTACATATACTCACAAAAGAGGTTGGGAGCGGGGCTGGACCATATAGCAAACAATAAAGTAGTAAGTACTATTGTATCATCTACCCCTATGAGGTATATGGGCTTTATACTAACTGCCCCCGAAGGGGTATACGAATTAGTCTTAGTTGCTATGCCAAACTGCAGGTATTGAGCTGGGGAAAAGATGGCTAACTAGATATTAGTCTTATCGTATACATAAACGGATAAAGATATATCTACATAAAAAATTGATCAATAAAGAAATTGGTACATAAAAAAATTAATTAATTAATAAATAAATTTATATCTGATCCTCTCCCTAACTATCTAAACTGGCCCTCTGCGTTAGGGGCTGTATTGCCAATACACATTAGACTCCATTTATATATATATATAACTAATGAGAATCAAGTTCTACTAATTAAGGTGTTTATGGTAAGAAAAAAATTGGGTGGGATCTTTTCTTTATAGACTAATAGGTAGTTCCATCCAATGGGGAGTGGGTAATATCACTTGTTTATCAAGTGGGCACTGTACTATAAGGTTGCAGCGATAATTTTTGACGTACTGAATACTGTAATGTATAAACCTAGTACAGATTATAGCAATAGAGGTTCTGTTTCAAAGGAACATGGACAATGCAAGGTGTTCATTCAATCCATTCGGAGTCACTGTGTTGAGATGATGAATCCAGTAGGCCTCGCGTTGTAGAAGTAGCTTGGATCTGTCACCTCCTCTCGGTTGTACCGGGACATGGTCAATGGCGATGAATCGTAGTAAGGGTAGATGATGGTTGTTAGCTAAGAAATGTTTTGCAACGGGTTTTTCGGTCCGTTTGTCTCTAAATGCCGTCATTATTCCTGACCGGTGTCCCCTGATCCGGTCCCTCAGAGTCATATCGGTTTTGCCGACGTACGAGAGTCCACAGGGGCATGTGATCATGTATATGACATGTGTGGTCATGCACGTAATGTAGTGTTTGATTGCCATTCTTTTGCCACTGTGGGGATGAGCGAATGTTGATCCCGTAAGCATATGGCTGCAGGTAACACATCCGCTACATTTAAAGCAGCCTTTTTTGTGAATGAGAGGTGGTTTCGCATAGCAGTGCCGAGGGTCGTTTCGAACCAATAGGTCCCTTAGGTTTCGGCCCCGTCTATAGCTGATCATAGGACTCTGTTTAAATTTTTTAGGAAGGTTTTGATCCGCGTGGAGTATGCTCCAGTTTTTAAATATAGATTTTTTGAGTGATGCAGTTGCGGTGTTGTAAGTTAGAGGAAGAAACAGTCTGTCCTTTGTGTTGGATTTAGTAGTTTTAACTTGTTTGGATTTGCTTCGAGCTTTATCCAATGCAATATCCAATATCCTGGGATGGAATCCCCTTGCTAGGAAGCGGTCACGGACTTCGTGCAATTGCTCTTCGCATTTACTTAGGTCGCTATTAAATCGTAGCACTCTTAGAAACTGTGATATGGGTAAAGAGTCCTTGATGTGTTGAGGATGGAAACTGGTAGCCGATAGGAGAGTGTTACGGTCAGTCACCTTTCTGTATAGGGTGAACCCCAGCTGACCCTTTTCCTTAAAGATCGAGACATCTAAAAATTCAATATTGGTATTATGCCAACTAAGTGTCAGCGTTACTGGTATTGGTAGACTATTGATATTCTCCACCATTTCCTCAAGTGTAATCGTAGTCCCTTTCCAGATCATGAAGATATCGTCAACATATCTTAAGTATTTAATTATCTGATGTTGGTATATAGGGAGAATGTACGTATTTTCAAACCAGTACATGAATCCATTGGCGTATGCCGGTGCCATGGCCGCCCCCATTTATTTTTTATGTAGATATATCTTTATCCGTTTATGTATACGATAAGACTAATATCTAGTTAGCCATCTTTTCCCCAGCTCAATACCTGCAGTTTGGCATAGCAACTAAGACTAATTCGTATACCCCTTCGGGGGCAGTTAGTATAAAGCCCATATACCTCATAGGGGTAGATGATACAATAGTACTTACTACTTTATTGTTTGCTATATGGTCCAGCCCCGCTCCCAACCTCTTTTGTGAGTATATGTACACGGTTGACGCACTGTAAGCTTTTCTATGTATTTTTTTCACTTATTCACGGCACTTTACTTTAATACACACATAGATGCACATAAGGGGATTTTCATGAAAGGGGCTTAAGGGCTTCATGTATACAAGCTGGCAGGCTGATGTAGCCTCTGTATTTTCAATTTGCCCTGTCCGGGCATTTGTTTTTAACTCTTGGACGTAGTTACTCGGTGACCACGCCATTTACGTAACATGTAACACAATTTTCACTCTTTTGACGTAAGTACCTAGCAACTACGCTATCCACGCAATACGCAACACGTCATACGCACACTATCACGTGGTGGTTCCTCACTTCCGGGTTTCAGTCTACAGGCTGTCCGATCATCCTAATTGGTAAGCTCCACATATGTTTATGTATAAATTGTCAGTATTTTATGTTTTGCACTGTGATCTTGATAAAGACCCAGCAGGGTCGAAACGTTGATTTGCTGTACCACAGCGTTGTATTCCTTTTGAATGCAATAAATACTTTTTGCACAATTTTCAAGACCTAGTGTGCTCCCTTTACTACCTTTTGATATATATAACGCGGGATTGCACCTAGGCTCAGAATACCTAAACTACAAACACGGAGGAGTGCCTGGCTTTGGTATTTTGTTTATATATGGAAGTGCTGGCGGAGCACTTGCTTGAGCACCCCCACGATTGAAATTGGATTTATTATCTAAACGGTGATTTGGACATAGCCATCAAGATCGTTTCAATATGGAGGATTTCTTACAAAGAGCTGGGGCTTTAACAGAGGTAGCAGAAACACTATCTATTACGGATGAAAAGGCTCAATCTGTACTATGGCCACGCAGCTCACAAGATCTACCACATAGACACACAGCAAAAGATCTTTACAATGACCTATCCAGACTTAAAAAACGAGAGGTGGACCTTGACCTGCACGGTGTGTTCCTATCGGACTATTACAGATCCAAGCGGATCCCGAGGGGCTTCCGCATCAAAAATGCTCCCACTATAGGGAGACAAAACCCTGAGTTCTGCAAAAAGTGGATGAACATTTCTAATAAATGTTCCTTAGAATGGCTGGTGATCGTTATTGAAGAGGTTGGAACAGAATTGGTGCAAGTTAAAAAGTCGATACAGGATTTTGAACTTGCACATGTAAGCGCTTTACAGTCCATACCATCTACAGATTTTATGCTAAAACTCCAGGACGATATACAAAGATATCAGGATGAGTTGATTCGCTTCAAGAAAGTAAAACTGGAAAAGGTAAATCATGACTATAAGTTCCACCAGGTGTACCGCTGGCTCAGCGGCTCAGATTCTAACACGCGCAACCCGCCTCCACGATTCCGCACACGCATTAGGAAGCCTTCATTACAAACTGTAGACGTCAGTTCAGGGGAATCTGTCTCCGATGGTGACACTCGTACCGATCAACAATCTGCGAAACAGGTTACTTTTTTAAAAACGGGAGAACATTTAAACGATCCACCACAAGTATACAATACCAACAGACGGGATGGAAGAGACGCAAGAGACACCCCAGACGTGGACAAAAGGGTCACAAGAAATACAGGCAACATGGGAAAACCTCCCAGACAACGGAGATAATACCGATATTTAATTTATCCCAGAAAGTATTGGACCATAACCATCTTTCGGTTCTACAAAAAGGGCTCACATTTATACCGGTTACCCATCCGAAACCATTCGAGATGGCAATCGATTTGTACAAACTTCAAAGAACCCTCTACAGCAATGAGATCATAAAAGAGACACCTACAACCAAAACATACAGGTTCCCTACACGGAACAAAAAAGACATATATACACCGAACCCTTCAATCAAAACCTTCATGCAAACGATACGCCATGAAACCACAACGTCATGTACCATACCACCTGCCCATCGTGATAATCTGTCACCAGAGGAACACACAGCACTCAAAGATCTTATGCAGGATCCCAATATAATAATTAGACCTGCGGACAAGGGTGGTGCTGTGGTAATCCAAGCCTATGATGATTATAGAACCGAAATTTTACAACAACTACAGGAGGAATCAACATACTTAAAACTCACGTTTGATCCAGTTTCAAAATTCCAGAAAAGGATCACATCCGTGATTGAGGAAGGATTAGCACACCGCTACCTGGATGAACGCACTGCTGAATTTTTATTTGTGAAACATCCCAAACATCCGGTGATGTACACCCTACCAAAAATACACAAAGATGCTGATCGTCCACCGGGCAGACCGATTGTGTCAGCAAAAGAAGGGTTAATAGAGCCCATTGCTCAATTCATCGACTTCCACATCAACAGCAGCATAAGGAAGCTACCGACATGTTTACTTGACACCCAGCACTTCATTAGTCAGATAGAAAACATAGAGCTAACCAACACAGATACCATTCTAGCCACTATGGACGTTAAAAGCCTTTATACGATAATACCAAAGAAGGAAGGTATGGAAGCCATCAGTGAAATTTTACAGCAAGATGAAGCATACCAAGGTCCTCCGATCCCATATTTAATGGAATGGCTCGATATTGCTCTAACCTGCAACTACTTTAAATTCGAGGAGCACTTCTATCTGCAGACCTCCGGTACGGCCATGGGGGCGGCCATGGCACCGGCATACGCCAATGGATTCATGTACTGGTTTGAAAATACGTACATTCTCCCTATATACCAACATCAGATAATTAAATACTTAAGATATGTTGACGATATCTTCATGATCTGGAAAGGGACTACGATTACACTTGAGGAAATGGTGGAGAATATCAATAGTCTACCAATACCAGTAACGCTGACACTTAGTTGGCATAATACCAATATTGAATTTTTAGATGTCTCGATCTTTAAGGAAAAGGGTCAGCTGGGGTTCACCCTATACAGAAAGGTGACTGACCGTAACACTCTCCTATCGGCTACCAGTTTCCATCCTCAACACATCAAGGACTCTTTACCCATATCACAGTTTCTAAGAGTGCTACGATTTAATAGCGACCTAAGTAAATGCGAAGAGCAATTGCACGAAGTCCGTGACCGCTTCCTAGCAAGGGGATTCCATCCCAGGATATTGGATATTGCATTGGATAAAGCTCGAAGCAAATCCAAACAAGTTAAAACTACTAAATCCAACACAAAGGACAGACTGTTTCTTCCTCTAACTTACAACACCGCAACTGCATCACTCAAAAAATCTATATTTAAAAACTGGAGCATACTCCACGCGGATCAAAACCTTCCTAAAAAATTTAAACAGAGTCCTATGATCAGCTATAGACGGGGCCGAAACCTAAGGGACCTATTGGTTCGAAACGACCCTCGGCACTGCTATGCGAAACCACCTCTCATTCACAAAAAAGGCTGCTTTAAATGTAGCGGATGTGTTACCTGCAGCCATATGCTTACGGGATCAACATTCGCTCATCCCCACAGTGGCAAAAGAATGGCAATCAAACACTACATTACGTGCATGACCACACATGTCATATACATGATCACATGCCCCTGTGGACTCTCGTACGTCGGCAAAACCGATATGACTCTGAGGGACCGGATCAGGGGACACCGGTCAGGAATAATGACGGCATTTAGAGACAATCGGACCGAAAAACCCGTTGCAAAACATTTCTTAGCTAACAACCATCATCTACCCTTACTACGATTCATCGCCATTGACCATGTCCCGGTACAACCGAGAGGAGGTGACAGATCCAAGCTACTTCTACAACGCGAGGCCTACTGGATTCATCATCTCAACACAGTGACTCCGAATGGATTGAATGAACACCTTGCATTGTCCATGTTCCTTTGAAACAGAACCTCTATTGCTATAATCTGTACTAGGTTTATACATTACAGTATTCAGTACGTCAAAAATTATCGCTGCAACCTTATAGTACAGTGCCCACTTGATAAACAAGTGATATTACCCACTCCCCATTGGATGGAACTACCTATTAGTCTATAAAGAAAAGATCCCACCCAATTTTTTTCTTACCATAAACACCTTAATTAGTAGAACTTGATTCTCATTAGTTATATATATATATAAATGGAGTCTAATGTGTATTGGCAATACAGCCCCTAACGCAGAGGGCCAGTTTAGATAGTTAGGGAGAGGATCAGATATAAATTTATTTATTAATTAATTAATTTTTTTATGTACCAATTTCTTTATTGATCAATTTTTTATGTAGATATATCTTTATCCGTTTATGTATACGATAAGACTAATATCTAGTTAGCCATCTTTTCCCCAGCTCAATACCTGCAGTTTGGCATAGCAACTAAGACTAATTCGTATACCCCTTCGGGGGCAGTTAGTATAAAGCCCATATACCTCATAGGGGTAGATGATACAATAGTACTTACTACTTTATTGTTTGCTATATGGTCCAGCCCCGCTCCCAACCTCTTTTGTGAGTATATGTACACGGTTGACGCACTGTAAGCTTTTCTATGTATTTTTTTCACTTATTCACGGCACTTTACTTTAATACACACATAGATGCACATAAGGGGATTTTCATGAAAGGGGCTTAAGGGCTTCATGTATACAAGCTGGCAGGCTGATGTAGCCTCTGTATTTTCAATTTGCCCTGTCCGGGCATTTGTTTTTAACTCTTGGACGTAGTTACTCGGTGACCACGCCATTTACGTAACATGTAACACAATTTTCACTCTTTTGACGTAAGTACCTAGCAACTACGCTATCCACGCAATACGCAACACGTCATACGCACACTATCACGTGGTGGTTCCTCACTTCCGGGTTTCAGTCTACAGGCTGTCCGATCATCCTAATTGGTAAGCTCCACATATGTTTATGTATAAATTGTCAGTATTTTATGTTTTGCACTGTGATCTTGATAAAGACCCAGCAGGGTCGAAACGTTGATTTGCTGTACCACAGCGTTGTATTCCTTTTGAATGCAATAAATACTTTTTGCACAATTTTCAAGACCTAGTGTGCTCCCTTTACTACCTTTTGATATATATATATATATATATAAAAATAGAAAAAATCCCAAGCACTCACGCTGTATTGTTCCTCTTGTGCCGGGTGCCAAAGCCTGGACTCCAAAGATACATAGAATGCCAAATAATAGCTGCTCACCGGTCTTGTTAAAATCCAAAAGTTTTATTCAATCATGTTTAAAATCTGTGACCAACGTTTCAGTCCCCGCTCGGGACTTTCCTCAGGGTCAGGCAAAAAATGATAGGACATTTTTTGTCCTATCATTTTTTGTCTGACCCTGAGGAAAGTCCCGAGCGGGGACTGAAACGTTGGTCACAGATTTTAAACATGATTGAATAAAACTTTTGGATTTTAACAAGACCGGTGAGCAGCTATTATTTGGCATGTATATTGATGTGTGTATTAGCAACATATATAATTATGCCTATAATATATTAATATACATTTATATATGCATAATACACACATAAATGTCATTAATATATACATATTTGTAATGAGCACATATTGGCCCAGTCTTGTTGCTAGTTGCATACTCATGCACAATAACATATTCAAAGTGAAGAGCGTACCCATAGGACTTGAAAATGAGCAAGATAACTTAATTTTTCTTTTCAGTTGTGCAACCCCAGTACTAAAATGTCCTTAATAGGCCAAATTAGTTGTACAGAAACATTGATTACATGCAAATGAATGTCTGCTTAACCCTTTAAGTCTGGCAGACGTATATTTCCGTCCTTTTAAAAGCGGCTCTAAACGCCGCAGGACGTAAATATATGCCCGCCGTATTTTTTTAACTTACCCGGTCGCCGGTGGTCCCACGCCAGCGATCGCGGTTGGGGGGACTCCCAGGGAGCTCCCCCGCGGCAGATCTTCCTCCTCCGGTCCCTCCCGGTCATGTGAGAGTGAGGTCCTTGCGAGGACCTCACAATCACATGGCCGGTATAGCTGGCTCAGGCATTGCCAGCAGGGGGACCAACTGTAATGACAGTTGGTCCCCCTGCTGGCTGAAAATAAAACAAAATAATGTTAAAAGTGTAAAAAAAAAAAATATACTTAGATCATATATATATATTATATATATATATGATCTAAGTATATATATACACATATACACACATACACATACACCGTCTAGGTGTATTTTAATATTAATATATATATAATTATATATATATATATTATCAAATTACACGTAGACTGATACTGATTAAATATATATATAATTATTGTTATATATATATTTATAAATAATATAAAAAAATAAATATGTAAATACGTAAAAAAATTAAATAAAAAAATAATTAAAAATAAAATATAAAAAAATATATAGATGTGTTTTATTTCGTTCTAACTGTATTGTGATATTAATATATATATATTTATATCAAAATACACGTAGAACGAAATAATATATATATATATCTATATACATAAATATATACGTATATATCACTATATATAAATAAAAATATTTTTTTAAAAAATATATATACGTATATATACACATATGTATATATATGCATATATTAATTCTACACATATATTTATGTAATAATTTTACATAATTAGTTATATTAATTAATTACAATTAGCGGGACCTGCGTGACAACCCATGCCGAAAGTATAAGGAATTTAATTTGCTAGCACTATATTTAACCCTATAACTTTCCAAGACACCATAAAACCTGTACATGGGGGGTACTGTTTTACTCGGGAGACTTCGCTGAACACAAATATTAGTGTTTCAAACCAGTAAAATGTATTACAACGATGATATCGCCAGTAAAAGTGAAGTTTTTTGCATTTTTCACGCACAAACAGCACTTACACGGACGATATTACTGCTGCAATACTTTTTACTGTTTTGAAACACAAATATTTGTGTTCAGCGAAGTCTCCCGAGTACAACAGTACCCCTCATGTACAGGTTTTATGGTGTTTTAAAAAATTACAGCGTCAAATATAAGGCTTGTGTTTCATTTTTTTCACATTAAAATTCGCCAGATTGCTTACGTTGCCTTTATGACCCTATGGTAGCCCAAGAATGAAAATTACCCCTATGATGGCATACTATTTGCAATAGTAGACAACCCAAGGTATTGCAAATGGGATATGTCCAGTCTTTTTTAGTAGCCACTTAGTCACAAACACTGGCCAAAAATTGGCGTTTTTTTGCTTTTTTCACACACAAACAAATACTAACGCTAACTTTGGCCAGTGTTTGTGACCAAATGGCTACTAAAAAAGACTGGACATACCCCATTTGCAATACCTTGGGTCGTCTACTATTGCAAATGGTATGCCATTATGGGTGTAAATTTATTTCCTGGGCTACTATACAGTCTCAAAGGCAACGTAACCAATCTGACGAATTTCAATTTCAAATGTAACACGCTATATTTGACCCTGTAACTTCCCAAAACACCATAAAACTTGTACATAGGGGGTACTGTTTTACACGTGAGACTTTGCTGAATACAAATATGTGTATTTTATTGCAGTAAAAGCAAACAGTATTATGACATTGACAGTTAAAATGTCATGTAGAACTAAAAAAATAAAAAAAAATCTTATTTTCTCCCATGTTTTTCATATTAAATTATGTTTCATAGCTAAATATTTGATATTAAATGAAAGCCCTGTTTCCCCTGAATAAAATGATATATAATAAGGGGGGGTGCATTTAATATGAAAGAGGTGAATTACGGTTTGACAGACATATAGCGCAAATGCCAGGTTTTGTTTACATTTTGTTTCGTTCACAACTTGTACATTTGGCTGCGGTGTTAAGGGGTTAAAAAAAAGGCGCTCTTTTGTTTATTTTGAAGACCTATATGCGTTCTTTCGCTGGAGTAATAGTTTTCAATTTTAAGTTATTTTTTCACCCACTATATCAGCACACTATGCTGGCGCGACGCATTATTGGGGAGGTATAGAATTTTTTTCCAGGGCTGCTTTTAGTTCCCAGTCCGGCCCTGAACAAGGTGTTCCCTCAACCTTGTGCAAAACAAGACAAATGTATAGAAAAAGGTGAACAGCGCTAGCGGGCGGACAACACGCGCAAGGTATTAGATCTGGTCCATAGCATTAGGAGGAAAGGCCTCAGCAGTCTCCTAGTCTCGTTAGATGCGGAGAAAGCTTTTGACAGACTCAACTGGACTTTCCTCCAAGCGGTCTTGTCAAAATTCGGCTTCCCCAGCCAATTCACGAACACGACAAATATATAGAAAAAGGTGAACAGCGCTAACGGTATACACAGATATATATATATATTACATACGTAATTGGAGATACTTCTCGGTGGTATAGCTTAAAAGAAAAAACAAAATACAATAATAGTGCAATATATTTTGATGGTATAGTGGATGATGGAGGAATATATAATTCTCACTCACACTTTGAAGAGCTTTATAAGCTCAATGTCAAGGGCCTGGACGGAATAATCCCCGTCTGTGGATTTCTTGGTGTGCAGTCTTCTAGGTATGAATTTTCGTGGTATATAGAACGAAAAAAAACACAAAAAAAAACAATGGTATAGATAGTAGATAGTAGATATAGATAGTAGATATACAGGAAAAAAGGGGAGAAAAGGCTGCGCCAAGAGATACAATAAAATAAGTCCCAATAAAAATATAAAAAGGATATATATAAATATATATAAAAGTCAATATAAAAAGGAGGATAAATGTCTATGTTGCGCTGGTGTTCTCTCTTCTTATGATGCTTTGGATCCTCCCGTGATATGTAAAATATAAAAGGGAAAAGGACCAATGGTGCAGATTGTGGGGTACGTGGAAAATGAAGAATAAAGATGTAATAAACTCACATTTGTATGAGCTATAACCAGCTCAGGTGGAATGGGCGTTCTGCAGTATAATCCCTGCTAGTAGGGTTTCAGGAAATTCTGATCCACTGGTGCTGTCCAATTCTCAGGAGAAGGGAGAAAAATATATAACAGATAGTGCTCTCTGAAGATAAGATGTGGTATATACAAAACAAAATAAATATACTCACAGTATACAGTGCAGATGACACTGCACTTGAGATATGGCGTGGGTGGTATAATCCCCACCTTAGGATATATAAAATGCCAGGAAAGGGTAATATAAAATTGGAGTGATAAAAATATATATAATAAAAATATGAATGGCACAGAGATAAAGCCAAACGTAATTTATTATTAAAAGTATACAATAAAATCCATTAACGCGTTTCACCTCAAGGGTTTTATCAAAATGGAATAACATTTAAAACCTGGCAAGAATAAAATATATATAGGTGCACTGTTACTTTAAAAACGGCGCCAAACATAGCATCAATTAACATTAACAAAAAGAGAAGTCCTGCGCTTAAGCAGCAAGGACTACAACACACATCAGCCCCAATATATAGTAAAAACCAAAGAAAAGAAAATGTTACTTGCGCTTTTTCCTTAATCCCTATGTATATTTAGACAAATGGAGGTCATTTAGTTGCTCCAATGGCCATTGGAGGGATGCCCGCCTGCCAACGTCAAGGCAGACCCCCCTAAGCGGGTCCTAACACTGACCCTTCAGCCTGCTTCCTTGAGCTTCTGGCAAAGATATCTCTAATGAGACAGAAAGGGGTATTTTTTATATACACCCCTTTACTTATTAACCCTTAATAGGGAACACATGGGATGGGTAGCAGCATTGTAACCAGGCTGTGTGATACAAAGTAAATACAAATACAAAAAGAGAAGTCCTGCGCTTAAGCAGCAAGGACTACAACACACATCAGCCCCAATATATAGTAAAAACCAAAGAAAAGAAAATGTTACTTGCGCTTTTTCCTTAATCCCTATGTATATTTAGACAAATGGAGGTCATTTAGTTGCTCCAATGGCCATTGGAGGGATGCCCGCCTGCCAACGTCAAGGCAGACCCCCCTAAGCGGGTCCTAACACTGACCCTTCAGCCTGCTTCCTTGAGCTTCTGGCAAAGATATCTCTAATGAGACAGAAAGGGGTATTTTTTATATACACCCCTTTACTTATTAACCCTTAATAGGGAACACATGGGATGGGTAGCAGCATTGTAACCAGGCTGTGTGATACAAAGTAAATACAAATACAAAAAGAGAAGTCCTGCGCTTAAGCAGCAAGGACTACAACACACATCAGCCCCAATATATAGTAAAAACCAAAGAAAAGAAAATGTTACTTGCGCTTTTTCCTTAATCCCTATGTATATTTAGACAAATGGAGGTCATTTAGTTGCTCCATTGGCCATTGGAGGGATGCCCGCCTGCCAACGTCAAGGCAGACCCCCCTAAGCGGGTCCTAACACTGACCCTTCAGCCTGCTTCCTTGAGCTTCTGGCAAAGATATCTCTAATGAGACAGAAAGGGGTATTTTTTATATACACCCCTTTACTTATTAACCCTTAATAGGGAACACATGGGATGGGTAGCAGCATTGTAACCAGGCTGTGTGATACAAAGTAAATACAAATACAAAAAGAGAAGTCCTGCGCTTAAGCAGCAAGGACTACAACACACATCAGCCCCAATATATAGTAAAAACCAAAGAAAAGAAAATGTTACTTGCGCCTTTTTCCTTAATCCCTATGTATATTTAGACAAATGGAGGTCATTTAGTTGCTCCAATGGCCATTGGAGGGATGCCCGCCTGCCAACGTCAAGGCAGACCCCCCTAAGCGGGTCCTAACACTGACCCTTCAGCCTGCTTCCTTGAGCTTCTGGCAAAGATATCTCTAATGAGACAGAAAGGGGTATTTTTTATATACACCCCTTTACTTATTAACCCTTAATAGGGAACACATGGGATGGGTAGCAGCATTGTAACCAGGCTGTGTGATACAAAGTAAATACAAATACAAAAAGAGAAGTCCTGCGCTTAAGCAGCAAGGACTACAACACACATCAGCCCCAATATATAGTAAAAACCAAAGAAAAGAAAATGTTACTTGCGCTTTTTCCTTAATCCCTATGTATATTTAGACAAATGGAGGTCATTTAGTTGCTCCAATGGCCATTGGAGGGATGCCCGCCTGCCAACGTCAAGGCAGACCCCCCTAAGCGGGTCCTAACACTGACCCTTCAGCCTGCTTCCTTGAGCTTCTGGCAAAGATATCTCTAATGAGACAGAAAGGGGTATTTTTTATATACACCCCTTTACTTATTAACCCTTAATAGGGAACACATGGGATGGGTAGCAGCATTGTAACCAGGCTGTGTGATACAAAGTAAATACAAATACAAAAAGAGAAGTCCTGCGCTTAAGCAGCAAGGACTACAACACACATCAGCCCCAATATATAGTAAAAACCAAAGAAAAGAAAATGTTACTTGCGCTTTTTCCTTAATCCCTATGTATATTTAGACAAATGGAGGTCATTTAGTTGCTCCAATGGCCATTGGAGGGATGCCCGCCTGCCAACGTCAAGGCAGACCCCCCTAAGCGGGTCCTAACACTGACCCTTCAGCCTGCTTCCTTGAGCTTCTGGCAAAGATATCTCTAATGAGACAGAAAGGGGTATTTTTTATATACACCCCTTTACTTATTAACCCTTAATAGGGAACACATGGGATGGGTAGCAGCATTGTAACCAGGCTGTGTGATACAAAGTAAATACAAATACAAAAAGAGAAGTCCTGCGCTTAAGCAGCAAGGACTACAACACACATCAGCCCCAATATATAGTAAAAACCAAAGAAAAGAAAATGTTACTTGCGCTTTTTCCTTAATCCCTATGTATATTTAGACAAATGGAGGTCATTTAGTTGCTCCAATGGCCATTGGAGGGATGCCCGCCTGCCAACGTCAAGGCAGACCCCCCTAAGCGGGTCCAATCACAGTTAGGCATAATACATATGAAGGATACAGCTTATAATACTATTAAGAATAGGTATATTCTAAAAGTTTGGTGTGTGCCAGACATAATAGGCAGAAGAAAAATGGAAAACGAAGCTATATTGCTTGTATAATATTAGATTGTATTTACACTCTAGCGCGTGGGGTTGTGGGAGATGTAGTCCGCTGGCCACGTGTCAGTTCAGATCCAATGAGCATCCTGGGCGGGGCTTGCGCGCGTCACATGGTCCGCATCACACAAAGACAGTGTGATGCAGGAGTCATGTGATCGCCGCTGAGGAGCTTGGGAGATGTAGTTAGAGAACCCGAAATGGGTTTTTAAATAGAAATAGCTAGCTTAGGAATATGTAATGTCGGCAAGAGGATGCATGGCAACAGATAGCCAAATTTTAAATTAATACAAGGGTAACATATAAAAATTAACTTGGTATTAACAGGCATAAATGATATATATATAGAAAAAGCTAGCTTAGGTATATATAATATCAGCAGACAAATTAGTATGCATGTAAAAATGCTGGATAGCAATAAATAGCCATATATAAAGTTAGTAAAAGAATAACATATAAGAATTAACTTGGTATTAACAGGCATAGACAGTATATATGGTGATAATCTTATTAGTATCAGATATGTGTACTATAGCAGCATGGGTGGTATTCATCACATTAGTGCAAGGTGAACTAGCAGCATAATGTTCCATTATAGGAAATAAGATAAATATAAAATGTCTTAGAGGGCAACACTTGCTTAAAACCATATGTAGAAGCATATATATATACAGACAAGTAGAAATTGAATAATAAAATGAAAATAAAAATATCGATAAGAATATCTATTCTGCTTGGTGGTCATATTGGGGGTATCCCAGACCATAATGCCGTAGGTGACAACTATGACTAGGATAGCCCCCAAATGACCACAATAGAAGAATTAAACCACATATTTATTAAAAGATTTTTAAACCATTTTAAAATTATAAAAAGTTAAATAAATCAAAGTCTGCATTTAAACCTTTGGGGGCTAGGGTCTGTAGGTTGAATACCCATTCCATCTCGTTTCTGCCTAAGATATTTTTAAGATTTCCCCCTCTCCAGGGAATTTTACATTTTTTTATACCCATGCAATTAAGAAGTTTGGGGTCCCGATTATGTATTTCAAAATGTTTTGATACGGAATGATTAGCATATCCATTTCTTATATTGCGACAGTGTTCTGCTAATCTTGTTTTCAGGCATCTGGTTGTCATACCAACGTATTGGAGGCCACATGGGCACTCCAATAGGTAAATAACATTAGTGGTATGACATGTAATAAAGTCTCTAATAGTATAACTCTTATTAGTTGTATTTGATTTAAAACTAGTGATTTTGGACTGGGTAGTGGGATTAGTACTTTTACATACGACACAGCGTTTGCACTTATAAAAACCCGTCATCCCGTTTAAAAAAGTAGATTGTGTTTCTTTTACTTCTCTGGTGTAATTATTGGTTAAAATTGATCTAAAATTTGGTGCACCTCTAAAAACAATTTTGGGCTGTATTGGTAATATTTCTTTAAGGAGGTCATCTTGTTTTAAAAGATGCCAGTGTCTCTTAATCGTTTTTTTTTATAAAGCCGCTTTTATTGTTAAAATTAAAAATGATGGGAAAGGTAGGGGCTTTAGAGGAGTCTTTTTCTTTATAGGTTAAGAGATTTTCTCTAGGTTTACTTTTTACTGTTGTTATAATGTTCTCCAGTTTTGTGGGTGAGTAGTTCTTCTCAATGAATTGATTTTTTAAAAGCAGTGATTGTTCGTTAAAATCATTGATAAGAGAGCAATTCCTTCGCATTCTTAAAAATTGGCTTTTAGGGGCGCTCTCAAGCCATGGTTTATAGTGACAGCTCGACTGGTCGATCGCTGTGTTGGTACATACCTTTTTAAAAAATGTTTTTGTATGTACCACCCCTTGTTTAATAAAAATGCTTAGGTCTAAAAAATTTATTAAATCTCTACTATATTCGTGTGTTAAAACAATCCCTCTATTATTTGAGTTGAGGTGTGAAATAAAAGCATTGAGTGAGTCCTCAGAACCTCTCCATATAAAAAACAAGTCATCAATGTATCTAAAATAGGTGACCAGGTTCTGCTCCCACGTATGCTGCCCCCAAATGGCACTGGATTCCCAGTCCGCCATGAAGAGATTGGCATAACTGGGAGCGAACCTGGTCCCCATCGCTGTGCCTCTCTTCTGAAGGTAAAATGAGTTAAAAAACCAGAAATAGTTATTGTTTAAAATAATATCAATGCCTTCTATAATAAAATCAATTTGAGTATCTGGAACTCTTTTTTCGTTAGAGAGCATGGATCTAACGGCATTACAACCTAATTCATGCGGGATTATAGTGTATAGGGAGGTAACGTCACATGTCACAAGTAAAAAGTCTTGTTCCCAGTAAAATCCATTTAAAAAATTAAGTAGTGTCATAGAGTCCTTCAGATAAGACTTCATAAGTTTCACAGTCGGTTGTAGTAGAGTGTCGATGTACTGAGATAAGTTACATAAGGGGGATCTTATCCCTGACACTATGGGTCTACCTGGGGGGTTTTGGGCATCTTTATGTATCTTAGGCAGAAAGTAAATTACGGGAATTCGGGGATTTCTGATGGATATATAGTCAAACTCTTTTTTGTTTAGAATATTTTTATCTAGCCCCTTTTGTAAGAAGGTATTAAGTTTTTGTTGTATACAGGGCGTTGGGTCTTCAGATAATTTCTTATATACATCAGTGTCATTTAGTTGCCTATAGGCTTCTTGTATATACATGGCACTTGATTGAATGACCAGACCCCCACCTTTATCTGCAGGTTTAATAACAATGTCTAAATCTTCTTGTAGTTCTTTCATTGCTGTTATCTCTACTTTATTTAAATTTTGGGTATCGTATTTGCTATATTTGATTTTTTCAAAATCTCTTAATACGGATTTTTCAAACATTATAAGAGGAGCTGACTTAAAATTGTAGGGATAAAAATTTATATTGCAGTAAAAGCAAACAGTATTATGACATTGACAGTTAAAATGTCATGTAGAACTAAAAAAATAAAAAAAAATCTTATTTTCTCCCATGTTTTTCATATTAAATTATGTTTCATAGCTAAATATTTGATATTAAATGAAAGCCCTGTTTCCCCTGAATAAAATGATATATAATAAGGGGGGGTGCATTTAATATGAAAGAGGTGAATTACGGTTTGACAGACATATAGCGCAAATGCCAGGTTTTGTTTACATTTTGTTTCGTTCACAACTTGTACATTTGGCTGCGGTGTTAAGGGGTTAAAAAAAAGGCGCTCTTTTGTTTATTTTGAAGACCTATATGCGTTCTTTCGCTGGAGTAATAGTTTTCAATTTTAAGTTATTTTTTCACCCTCTATATCAGCACACTATGCTGGCGCGACGCATTATTGGGCTGGTATAGAATTTTTTTCCAGGGCTGCTTTTAGTTCCCAGTCCGGCCCTGAACAAGGTGTTCCCTCAACCTTGTGCAAAACAAGGATTTCTTGGTGTGCAGTCTTCTAGGTATGAATTTTCGTGGTATATAGAACGAAAAAAAACACACAAAAAAACAATGGTATAGATAGTAGATAGTAGATAGTAGATATAGATAGTAGATATACCTAATATCTATACTGTTACAGAAACACTAGTTCTAATTGTGTACCTTTAATTACTTAGGAACAACATTTCAATCTTTGAACTGGCACTTCGAATACCGTCGAAGTGCCGAAGCCGTCGAAGTCACTGAGGTAGTCGAAGCGGCCGCCATTACAGTCGAACACGTGGCGGCGGGCATTTTAATACAGTCGAATGCGGTCAGCGGTAACCTGTATCCTTCCCGATCCTTCGACACCACAGCGGAGACTAAGTCCCGGCCGGACATTCGAAACAACCGTCGAAAGGAACTTTGTCGTCTCTTTTTATGGGAATAGATCACCACACGGCTAGCGACCATCGCGGAAGTATAAACCGCATTTACTTCGACACTTCGACAAAAGCCGAAGTGCGTTCGAATATTCGAACACCGGCTTCGGATGGAACCTTACCGCTTTTCCGGCTAAACAGCGACCGACCACACAGCCTGAATCTGTGGAACTGTTTCTGGGCTTGCAAACAGGTGTGCGGTCGGTCCAAAGAGACTTTTTAATATCTCTGGAACTACTGGACGGATTCCCACGAAATTTGAGTATGTTGTTCCACCATTTATGTTGTTCACAAAAATATAAGTTTTATTAATGTACTAGGTAAAATGAGAAAGTTATAAAAATGTATAAAAATGTATAAATTTTAGCTTGGAGATAATTGAGTAGATACAGTAGGAAACTCAATTATCTCCCAAGCGGAGGGGAGGGCACCCGGGGGCTGTACTATGCTGTTATTGGTTATTTTATACCTCCCCCTGGGAGGGGTCTGTGTGTACCTGACTGTAATAAAAAGCAGGCTGGGTGTTCCAGACCTCAGTTCTTACTTGACCCTCAAATCGCAGCCTCGACTCGTTTTTTGGGCAGAAAGGTATCCTAGCTATGCTATAGCTAGTGGGATTATTCTACACTTACAGGACTCATATGGAATACTATGGAAAGCAGCTCTCCCCTCTTCAGCAACTAGGAATCCAGACGACTAAGCGGTCCAGCTCTCAGCAAGCCTAAGGGTAACCGTAACATTTGGTGGCAGCGGTGGGACTATTCTGGATTTCCTAGGAGAGGTACGGAACGGATGGAGAGCACCTACACAAAATTGAAGCGTACAACCCTAAAAGATTTACTGGAAAGCAGAGGAGGGTACGCCAGCAACCGGCCAAGGAGAGAACTGATCGCAGAACTGACCGAACTGGATCAAAGCTTCACAATGGCGGAAACACCAACCACGAATGGTGACGAAAAGGCAAGAATTGTTCGGGAGAGGCTCTCCCTATACGGGCCAAACCCACCTATAGAACTAGTACAGCAGTTGATGGCGGAGGCAGACGAGGATATACGAAAGGCCCGAGCCCACGCACTTGACCTAGTAAACGCACAACGCAATGCTGAAGCCCCGCAGGTAATCGTTCCTGTCGAAAATGCTGGGAAGCCCAAGATACCCTTTGCGGCATTTAGATCCTTCCTAGAGAGCGAGACAGGAATTGATGAATACTTGGCGGACTTCGAAAGGCAATGCGCCCTGCACCAGATTCCCATCAGAGAGTGGCCCACGATCCTGTCTGGGAAACTATCCGGGCGAGCCCTGGAAGCTTTTCGTACCTTGGGTGCTGAGGAAGTGACACAGTATGAGCGAGTTAAAGCGACACTGCTAAGACGGTACGCTGTAACTCCGGCGACACGTATCGCCGGCAGTTTCGGGGCACGAAAAAGAAGCCTAACGATACCCATATGGAATGGGCGCACCGAATGCGGAGAGCGGCAAATCACTGGATGAGCGGAAGTAAAGCTGTGACTGGTGAGGAAATCTTACAATTGTTTCTCTTAGAACATTTTTATAATGGCATGGAGCAGCAGGGGAAGGAGTGGCTGCGAGACAGGCGACCTTCCACCCTAGAAGAAGCGGCCAAATTAGCTGATGAACATTATGATTCACGTCTTCACGAGCCAACGAACTACCGAGCTCCAGCATGGGTCGAACCCAGAGAGGTTTACCGTGCACCTCCTCGTACGGAGTTCCGAGCCCCGGTACCCGCAGGGCCCACCCGACACTCAGGGTCACCCAATAACAACTCTGATCATCCCAGACCGACTTGCCACCGATGCAAGCAACCAGGGCATTTCATGGCTAACTGCCCTCTTAACACGCACCAGACACCCAGGAATTACAATTACCCCTCTGGGCCATACCGTCCTGCCCGAGCCCTCTGTGTTAACCAAGAGGCCTCGATGGAGGAATATTTGGGGCTGCTTCATGAGGCAGACCCTGTATATGCTGCTTCAGATAACCGCCAGCACCATCGGCAGAAGGTATGGCTCGAAGGGCGATCTACCGAGGGGTTGAGAGACACAGGGGCTACCATCACACTGGTACAGAGTCATTTGGTGCCAGAACACAAGCGGTCAGGGCAGACCGTGGCCGTTAGAGTGGCGGGGGGGGGATGTGTACAAAATTCCGACCGCTAAAGTATATCTTGATTGGGGAGCGGGAAAGGGGGCTGTGAACGTGGGCATAATGGATAATTTACCTGCTGAAGTACTACTGGGCAACGATTTGGGCCCCATGACTTCTGCCTATGCTCCAGCATACAACAACGAGGCGAACCCAGTGACTACCCGAGCACAAGCCCGGACGGACCGAGAACCCTCACCAGTGCGGGAGACCCAGGTAAGACCGACCCCGACTTTTCCTGACATGTTAGGCCCCATACCCTGGGACACCCCAGATACTTTCGAGACCGAGTCTAGGACTGACCCGACTTTACAGAAATACCGGGAACGAGCAGAGACCGGGGGGAGCGGGGCAGATAACGAAATTTTTCTATGGGAAAAAGGCAAACTATATCGCTTGACAGAGAAAAAGGGACAACGTAGGCGACAGCTGGTAGTGCCCCACAAATACCGTCGAGAAATCCTCAAGATAGGACACGACATCCCCTTGGCAGGTCACCTAGCTGTAACCCGTACGCTACACCGCATTACCCACACATTCTTTTGGCCAGGAGTACACGCTGATGTTAGGACTTATTGTAATACTTGCGATGTGTGTCAACGAGTAGGAAGGCGAGGCGATCACCCTAAAGCTCATCTAGTCAATATGCCCATCGTAGAGGAACCCTTTAGCAGGGTTGCTATTGACCTAGTAGGACCACTGGCCACCCCTAGTCCATCCGGTAAGCGCTACATCCTTACCGTAGTGGACTACGCTACCAGGTACCCCGAGGCTGTCGCCCTGCCCAACATCCAAGCGGATACGGTAGCGAATGCACTGGTACAAGTGTTCTCCCGGGTAGGATTTCCAAAAGAAATCCTGTCTGACCGAGGCACCCAATTTACAGCCGAATTGACCCAACAACTCTGGCAGGTTTGCAAAATTAAATCCCTTCTGAGCTTCCCCTACCATCCCCAGACGAACGGACTTTGTGAGAGGTTCAATGGAACCCTCAAACAAATGCTCAAAACGTTCACTCAGGAATACCGAGATTGGGAACGCTTCCTGCCGCATCTCCTATTTGCTTATCGGGAGGTGCCCCAGGAAACGACAGGGTTCTCTCCCTTTGAATTGCTCTACGGAAGAAAGGTACGGGGCCCCCTAAACCTGATCCGGGAGCACTGGGAGGGAGAGACGGAAACTGACGGTGTCCCCATTGTGCCATACGTGCTGGAACTCAGAGACCGAATGGAGCAGCTAGCCAAATCAGTGCAGGCTAACCTCCAGTCGGCCCAGAGAAGACAGAAGGTATGGTACGATCGGGGGGCCCGAAGGAGAATCTTTACCATAGGACAAAAGGTGTTAGTACTTAAGCCGGCGAAGACAGACAAATTGCAAGCATCATGGCAGGGCCCCTACCAGATTGTAGAGAAACGGGGCGACACAACTTATGTCATAGCCAGTTGCCACGACAACAACCTTAGGAAGACGTTCCATGTAAACATGCTCAAAGAATACTTAGAGCGACCCGAGAACGTGACAGCCGTATGTTGTCCTCCCCAGGAAGACCCCGACAGTCTACCCATTCCCGACCTATTAGAAAAGAGTCCCCCCACAGGGATAGTAACCCAGGTTCAGATAGGAGACCGACTTAGCCCCACTGAAAGGGAGCAGCTCAATACACTCCTCCAGTCCAAACACCTCAACTTCTCCCAGAAGCCAGGGTACACTACCCTAACTACCCACCAGGTCGATACCCCCGGGCAAACACCCTTACGCCAGCCCCCGTATCGCATCCCCGAGGCAGTTAGAACAGGAATGAAGAAGGAGATAGATGAGATGCTCCAACTCGGGGTGATTGAGCCCTCCGATAGTCCCTGGGCCTCCCCGGTTGTCCTGGTACCCAAGAAAGATGGGACAACCCGGTTCTGTGTAGACTACCGGAGGCTCAATGAAAAAACAGTGACGGACGCGTACCCTATGCCCAGGGTAGACGAGCTACTCGATCGTATAGCCAGGGGAAATTACCTGACCACTATTGACCTCTGCAAGGGTTACTGGCAGATTCCCCTGGCCCCGGAGGCTATCCCCAAGTCGGCATTCGTCACCCCATTCGGCTTATACCAGTTTAAGGTAATGCCGTTTGGGATGAAGAATGCCCCAGCTACATTCCAGCGCTTGGTGGATAGGCTCCTGGATGGCTTCCAGAGTTTTGCCTGTGCATACCTGGACGACATAGCGATTCACAGTGAGTCCTGGGAGGACCACTTAGCTCATGTAGGAATGGTTCTGGATCAGATCCGGGCTGCTGGCCTGACTCTGAAACCAGAAAAATGTCACTTTGGGATGGCCGAGGTACAGTACCTGGGTCACCGGGTGGGGTGCAGAAAACAGCGACCAGAGCCAGCCAAGATAGAAGCTGTTGCCAATTGGCCCACCCCCATCACTAAAACCCAGGTTCTAGCCTTTCTGGGCATGGCAGGGTACTACAGACGATTTGTACCCGACTACAGCACACTTGCCAAACCCCTGACTGACTTGACTAAGAAAAACTTACCTCGACAGGTCCTGTGGTCTCCCCACTGTGAAACGGCTTTCCAGGCCCTCAAAAATGCTTTGGTTAATGCTCCTGTCTTGGCGGCCCCAGCTCTTAATAAACGCTTTATCGTCCATACAGACGCTTCCATGTTCGGGCTGGGAGCCGTCCTCAGCCAAGTAGGTGAAGATGGAGGGGAGCATCCAGTTGCCTACATCAGCCGGAAGCTCCTACCCCGCGAAGTCAGCTATGCAGCGGTCGAAAAGGAGTGTTTGGCCTTGGTATGGGCATTAAAGAAATTGACTCCCTATTCATATGGACAAGAGTTCACTCTGGTCACCGACCATAACCCGTTGGTGTGGCTA